>NC_092814.1:301068990-301383990 GCF_023375885.2 Dermacentor andersoni
AGACCAGTGGTTGCTGAACCTGCGAGCTTCTGTTTCTTAGCATGGCCTCCCAGCTATCCATGGTTGGGATGGGGTTGTTGTAAGGTCTGTGTCTAGGCGGCAGGCGCTGGCACTCCAGCGTAACATGAAATAACATTTGGGTGCTCTCACAGCCTGGGCAACAGGGGTAATAGGATGTGGGCTGGAGGACATGTACCGTATTTACACGATTGTAAGTCGACTCGAATGTAAGTTGACCCCCCCATATCGCTTGAGACGGAAAAAAAAAAAATCGGAAAGCATACCCGAGGGCGCATTCGATAACGAAAATTTATTAGTAGCTGACATGGTCACTGGACTACTAGTCTTCACTAGTGCTGCCATCGTCAACGTTGCTGCGGTCCCACAGCGCGTCGTGGTCCAGCGAAATTTCAAATTTGGCAAACGACCGCACCAGGACATCTTGCAGAACAGCAGCCCACGCCAAATGCACCCAGCCACACGCAGCCGTCAGGGAGGCTCTTTTTACAGGTCCGGTTGGCGTAATTTCGCAGTCTTCTGCCGCCAGCCACTCGTACTCACGGCGGAGCAGAACCTTAAAATTAAGGCGAAGGTCCAGGCTTGTTTCATGACCACGTCGCACCGATCACGCATTTCAGCGACGTACGCCGCAAGCTTAGCCTACAGCTCCGGAAAGCGTCCAGAGTTCGGCACGTGGGAAATTTCTCACTTGCCGTCACACATTTCGCTTCGCTGCAGTCGCCACTCTCGCACCACCCATTTAGAAACATCGAAATTGCGGCCCGCTGCGCAGCGATTTGTTTCTTCGGCTAAAGGATGGCAGCCTTCTTGAACGCTGCTGTGAACGAGTGCCGAACGATTAGTGGGCCTGGAGCACTCATGACGACTGGGAAGCATAGAAGTAGCACGTAGCCGGCAGTCAAGTGGAACGCGTCAAACCAATAACAATGCCTTTAAACCACGACTGACTCGTAATAAAGCCGGTCGTGCTTTAAACAGAGAAAGAGAAACCCGCGAGCAGTGTCTGCTCTTCCATGAGCTACCGATACTCCCCGCAAGCGCCGCCGTTCTGAGGGTGCTGCCGCAAATTGGAACAGCGGCGCTTCCATCAACTATTGACACCCCCCCATGAGTGTTGCATGCACTGTAAGACTCTCAAAAATGTTCAAAAAGCCTTCTGAAAAGCGAACAAACACGCGGGATAGCGAAAAGATACGGGTAGGGCCATAGAGCAAACATAAAATTGTAACTACGTTGTAGCTCCCGTTGGTATCGCTTTTTTTGGCGGGGCCATGTTTCGGTTTCGATTGTAAGTCGACCCCCCAACTTCAGACTTTCAAATTTAAAAAAAGGGGTCGACTTACAATCGTGTAAATACGGTAAGAAGTGAAGGTTGGGGAAGGTGCTGGGCTGGCAATTGCCTTACAGCCAATGTGTCCTCTAGAGATAGGGCCCGATGTGGGGGTGGGATGTGGGTGTGGGAGATATGGGTGTTCTCCGTACTCTTGGGACAAAGGAACGACAACACAGTAGTGCAAACAATCACAAGGGCATTTATTGCACCTTTCATAGATCAATGCCTGCTAGCCGAGTTGCTATCCCCAAAACATGCCGATGGGCGCGCGACAAATCTAGAAGTCCGACTCACCACGACCGACAGCGAGCGAATATGTTCTCCCCATGCTGGATCCCAACGCCTGGTCATTCGCGTGTACGGTCACGCAGACGGTGGCGCATTCCAAGGCGGCCACGCGAGACGGTCTCACAGAAGCATGGAATGGCGCGCGCGCGCGGAATGTCCGGCGCGTTCGCCAGTCCGCCGCTCAAGACCAAGAGCCTTTTTTCCCGCGCCTAAGTAACCCCGCCGCAGCGCAACGCTAGCGCCATCTCTCGCACTGCGCTTCAACCACTCCGACCGCCGCGGGCGCTAGGCCACGCGGCGGGTGAAGCCGCCCTGCAGGAGACGAGCTATGCGGGAAAACTATATCTCAGGGGAGGCGTGAGAGTCACGCATCCCCACAACGTGTAACCAGGCGCTTGTGTAACCGAGTCTCCCACCTGTCTTCCCGTTTTCTGTGTTTATTCAATCAGCATGGAAGCGCCGACTGCAAAGACACGCAGAGTCCACCATGATGCCGCATTTAAAAGGAAAGTTATCATCTGCGCGGAGGCGGACGGAAATCGGGCCACATCATGGGCGTTTGGAGTTCCCGAAACTTGCATGCGGGACTGGCGTAAATAGAAGGAGAATATTTTCACCAGCAAAGCAACAAGGGAGGGTTTCAGTTGACCGAAGCAGGGCCGCTTCGCCGAAAAAGAAGAGCTGCTCGCGGAATACGTGCAAGAGCAGCGAAGCGGCACAGCGGCTTGCGATGACCGATCTGCTCAAAGTACGGGCGATGCAGTTAGGCCTACAGAGAGAGCTAATGCGGAGTGACTTCAAAGTGAGCAGGTGCTATCAGATTTTATGAAAAGAAAAGGCTTTTCTCTTCGAAGGCGGACAGGGATATGCCAAAAATAACCTGAATATGAAGAGAAATTGCAGTTTTCAGCGGTATATTTTGAAGCTGCGCCATAGAAACGGCCACCACTTTGGACAGATTGGAAATGCCGATCAGATGCCGTTCTACTTTGACATGCCTGCCACCACAACCGTTGAAAAGAAGAGGGTGAAGCGAGTGCGCGTTTTGTCTTCTGGCCACAAAAAAAAAAAAAACTAGTCGCCACAATGCTTCGTTGCACTGCGGATGGGCACAAGCTGCCCCCGTATCTTATCTTCAGATGGAAGACGCTCCCGAAAGGAATTGTTTCCGAGTGGCGTAACTGTGTGCGCAAATGAAAAAGGTTGGATGACCACAGACTTGGTGGCCGACTGGATTGATAACGTTTGGCGGAAGGGACCCAGCGGCAGTTTGGGTCTGCGTGGGATGCTTGTGCTCTAACGTTCAGGTGCCACCTTGACCAGCGCATCAACGACAAGCTGGCTGCATGCAACACCAACGTTGTCGTGATACCCAGCGACATGACATCGCAGCCCCAGCCACTCAATGTTTGTTTGAATAAGCCAGTGAAAGATAGAATTCGGGTGCTCTACACCTAATGGCTTGTGAGTGGCTGCCAGGAATTCACGCTCGCGAATAAAATGAAGTGTGCCTCGCTGCAGGACTTTGCTGGATGGGTGAAAGATACATGGTGCACGATCCCGTCTGCCATGGTCAACAAGGCCTTTAAAAAGTGCTGAATTTCGAATGCCATGGACGGCACTGAGGATGAAATGCTTTAGTCTGTTGATAGCGATAAGGAGTTGTCTGATAGCGATGAGGAGTGATATCTATTGCCTCACGAGACTCATATTGGCACAGTGAAAATCTTGGCGGCAAGGTAGGCCGCTTCCATTTGTGTTTTTATTTATCGCAACTGTAGTCTATTGGGAATAAACCTGTTTTTTCCAAATGAGAGAAAATAGTATTTCTATATGAAAGCACGAGGTGTGCAGCATTGTATTTTTTTGCGGTCACTGAAAACGGGTGTGCGTTACAATCTAGGGTGCGTTAGAATTGAGTAAATACAGTAATTTTAGTACTTTGGCCAAGTTTTTTTATACATTGTGGCTTTCAAATTCTAAAGTTGGCAGCTGTGCAATAACAAAAATGGTGACATAGCTTCTACATTTTCAGTTTTTTGCGCTCCTACGATGGTCAGATGGCGATATGAATTTTGCTAAAGACTGCTACGTAATGTGAGGGGGAAACTTTGGTACTAAATGTATTGAAAAAAAAGGTGTTTATATTCTGGTTTTACAGTAGTCCAATATTTGGAACATACTTTTTATCTTTAAATCATACCTATAAAATTTGAGTTTTTAAACTTCAACCTGTGCCTGTGCGCATGTGTGAACCTTGTTATAACAGAATGAGATTTCATGAAATGAAGTAAAATTGTCCTGCCAGTGGTACAACGAACTAGATTTGGCTCTGAACCCAAGACATAATTTTTTTGGGGGTACACGTTTGAGCCACGTGAGAACGAGGGATCAGCCTAGATCGACTGTGTATTTGGCGCGCCGTGTTGTGTGCCATGTTCTGCCAGACCACAGCGCACTTTCCTTTTAGCGTCTGCAGTGTACTAGATCTCTTTAACTGCATTGCTGTTTTGCCAGGTTCGCAACAATATGGATGAGCCAAGTGAAAAGCAGAAGTGAGACCATCTCTTTGGAGTAAAAGACAGCTATTGTAAAGGCTATTGCATCGGGTGCCAAGTCGCGTGTTGCACACGCCAGACATTCTTTTAATGTTTTATGAAATTGCATTGCGTAAGTTGCCGTGTAGTGGTTTTGTAGGCAGCTAAGGTGTATTTTTTGCAGGTCCCATTTTGCATGTATTATAGTAAAAGGCAATAATGGATATAATTTCGGCTCCCCCTTCAACTTCATTTTAATAAAATTCGAATGTATAGTAGGGCACTGTTGTTGAACCACTTCTTGCTTTGTGAAGTGCTGCTCTTGTCCTTCTCATTGATGTGTGCAAATGGTATGTGCAGGTGAGGAGTACCTTGAGGAAATCCCTGCTTATTTTTGCACATTGTGCAAGCTCTTGCTGAAAATTGAACTCAAATCGCATCATTGCTGCACCCAGGGTCACTACAGGAGGCACAGGGTAAGCATAGACCTGTTTCTTCACTGCTGCTAGCAGGCAAGCTAGTCAAAGCTGTGTGATCTGAATCTTTGTGGCATCACCATGGCACAGTCCAGGAAAAGGAAATAGTTCTTTATAAGCTTCCGAATTTTTTGCAATATTGCTGAATTTGGATTAATTCGCTGCCATCAGATTTGATAAATTGGTTCAAGATGGAACCTTTGTTTTTGTAATGCTAGGTGTTTTTCCACAAGACTTTTAGGAATTGCTGGCACCCCACTAAAATTGAAGGGGCATGCAAAAACAGCTTTGCTATCATCTTTCTCTATTTCGTTCCTTTCTAATCTTATGTAATCTCTTTTATGTCGAGATGTGTGCTCTTGTATTGTCAAATCTGAAAGCCACCATCTTGGAAGTCACCATTGTGGTTGTGAAGTCCTGGAAAGCACTGTTAACTGTTGCGGATAAGGGTTCTTGAATTACGCACGACTCGAATTCTTTTTGCAGGATATCAAGCGCAAAGAAGAAGCGGCTCTTAAAGCTAAACTTGCAAAAGAGAAGGCTGAAGATGAGGAAGATGATACCAACCAGGTGGCCTATACCATCACAGATGAAGTAGGAAGTGATGACGAAGCCAGGGCAGCCTCTGATGCCACAGGTGAGTTAGGCAGTTAGTGTGGGACCACCAAATAGCTCAACTGTTCGGCTTAACTGTTTGGTGGTTTGAATTATTTGTGATTCACACATTGGTATTCCATTCGAACTTGAAACTCAAGATTTCCATGCTTTTGTGTCGTAATGTTATGCTTAAGTGCGCTGCTTTTTCTTGTAATATGGTCAAATCAAAATGGTAAATGGTATCAGTGAAAAATGTACCTAATGCTATTGTGGTGGTTCAAGAAGTTGCAGATTTTATTGTTGACTGCTACTGTTTAACTTAGGGAGAGAACTGCCAGCAATTCTGTTTCTGGACAGTTTCGTCTAAGAAACGGGGAGATGGGCTGGTGAGAAAGTGAATTTATGGCCATGACTAAGCTTTTAAACATCATGAACGAAAGACTTGCTGTCGCACTTGTTGTCTGAAAACTGTGTTACCGTTTTTTTATAGCTTTAGTTCTGCAAGGAAATGTTCTATAACGTGTTTGGTGACAAAAAAAAAAATACTTGGAGACAGTTGAGTTTACAATGTTATCCTATTATTTGAAGTCCCTTTAGCACCGTAGCACTGTAGCATGCACTTACATTAGATCATTGTAGGGGTGTATAATATTTGGAAATTTCTTAATTTCTTATAGTGAATGCAATACAGTGTTCTATCGAATCAAATAGTCTGTGTTCGTAAAACAAATACTTTTTGAGTAGTTTAAATCCACTAGTATGCCTAATCAAACTTAAAATTGGACCTAAAATGTGATAAACTTAATCCTGGTGGTCATAGCAGTAGACATGAAACACTAGAAGTTTGCAGTAGAGCATGCTGTACATCCCTGAGTGAGCCAGACTTATCCTTCTAATACCCCTGTCGTGCGGGCAAACTAAAGTGCATTTTGAGCAAGTCCACTTCAGCTCGTTGAGCATCGTTTTGGCGGTGCATTACTACAGGAAAAAGAAAGATGTTCTTTCAGATTGGTGGCGATGGTGATCGGGAGTCGGACGGCAAACCATGTATTTTTTGAATTGGTTAACCTGAAGATGTCCACATAAAAGAGTTTGGTATAGTTAAAAACAGCATTTACAATCAACTTGAGTGCAAGTGAAGTAATTGCAACCTCATTTACAAGATTAATCGTCACGAGCAAAGACAACAAGACTTGACCAGTGCCAGTCCAAACGATGTCTCTCCAAACAACTGCGTGGTCATTACCTGGCATAGCCGCCCCCGCCGTGGTTGCTCAGTGGCTATGGTGTTAGGCTGCTGAGCACGAGGTCGCGGGATTGAATTTTGGCCACGGTGGCCGCATTTCAATGGGGGCGAAATGCGAAAACACCCGTGGTGCTTACATTTATGTGCACGTTAAAGAAGCCCGGGTGGTCGAAATTTCCGGAGTCCTCCACTACGGCGTGCCCCATAATCAGAAAATGGTTTTGGCATGTAAAACCCCACAATTTAATTTTTTTTCAGCCTGGCATCGCCGTAAACAGCCCAAGAGCGAGAGCAGTTCTTAGCTGCTCTTTTGTTTTTTTTTGTTTGTTTTTTTTTTGTCTTGCAATGTCACACGTTATTAGCTTGTAACGTTAGCAATTTAAGAAATGTTATTAAAATATACTCCTGACTCTACTTTCAATATTACTTAATTTTTTATTCATTGCTAACGAGGCTGCACACTTTGTCGCCAGAAAGTGTTCACTAAACACACTTGCCGAAAGTCCGCTCTGCAGTGTCACTAAGCGTTCTTGTGTGGCAGCCTGCAAATGACAGTAGCGGCTAAGTCCATTCACTCAAAATGCATTTAAGTTTGCCCGTGTGACGTGGGTATTAGTCGTGATTATTTGCACTTTCTTCAGATTGCTGTGTATGCAAAACAGCTTATTTGTTCCCCAATGCTCCATTTGGACTTTTAATTAATAATGCATCCTAATGTACGATTTTATAACAGAAACTTGCATTATGAATACAGTGAAAGCTCGTTAATTCGACTTCCATGAATTCGGAAAATTCGATAATTCGACCTTCGTGCCTGGTCCCTACAATTATATATAAAAGTCTATGGGACGAAACTCTCGTTAATTTGGACGGATTCCAGCCCACCTCGGATAATTCGGATGATTTCGGGCAACCACCGAGGCTCAAAAACGAAAATACGGCAAACGCGGCACAAAAGTGATACCCAAACCAACGCCTCGTTGCCCAAACGCAGCATCGCCATTGACATCAAGTGGCTGAAACTTGGCCAATCCAATCCAATTGGCTCGACTTGTGGGTGTATGGGTGCTTTTCCTTGTTTTTGCATGTGTCGGCGTTATCGACGGGGCCATTTTGTCGCTTTGTTGTTGTTGGTGCGCTACATCCTTGCACACTGTTTTGCCGAGGACTGCTGGATTTAGCGCAGCTCAGTTATTGGACTTTATTGGTACTTTTCTGTTGTGCACCCGTGTCACTGCATTCTCCGCTGATGGCAACGCCGGTGAAGTGGTCGAAATACGAGGCAAAGGACTTGGCTACCAAGGTGGAAATTTTGCGGGCCCTGAAGGACGGACTCTCTCTACAAGAAGCCATGAATAAGTATGACGCCTATGTACGACGTGAAAAGAAGTACCTTGAGCACGTATGTGAAAAATGAAGAACAGATTCTTCAGGCGTTCGAAAGCGAGAAGTTTCGCGCGTCACGAAAGCGTCTGGGGACAGCAGCTCATCCAGAGTTGGAAGAGGCTTTGCTTCGGTGGGTGGTCGACTCGCGTAATGCAAATCTGCCATTGAGTGGACCCCTCATCATGGCTCAAGCCGAGAGGTTTGCACTGATGATGCATATCGATGCTGATGAAACAGCACTTTTCTTTAAGGCTTTGCCAGACAAGACTGTGACCATGAAAGGAGATCCGTGCATCGGTGGCAAAAGATCCAAGGAAGGCATCACCATTCTTTTAGCTGCCAACACGACAGAAACAAGAGCGCTTGCCGCTTGTCGTCATTGGAAAGGCTCAAAAGCCACGGTGCTTTAAGAACATGCCTGCTCTTCCGGTGGAATACCGAGTGAATAAAAAGGCCTGGATGACGTAGGAAATTTTTCGTGGCTGGATGCAGAAGTTAGACCGACAGTTTTCCGCAAAGAACCGCAAAGTGTTAATGGTGCTGGACAATTGTAGTGCGCATAAGTGTCACCGGACTGGACAACATGGTTGTTTTCTTGCCGCCGAACACAGCATCGGCCCTCTAACCGATGGACTAAGGCATAATTCAGTATGTCAAGACCAAATACCGCAGGCGTGTGCTGCAACGGATGCTCCTGTGCCATGAAGTCGGCAAGCAGTACGACGTGAATCCTTTGAGCGCGGTCAACATTCTTGCCTACGTTTGGCACAACACGCCCGCGCACATCGTCGCCCACTGTTTTAGACACAGTGGCTTCGTTGTGCGTGAGCCTGGCGATGATGCAGTGGCCGAAGTGTCGCTAGATGACAATGGAGATGACTGCGAGGATTTTGGAGGACTTCTGCCGGATGCGGTGACACTCGCTGATTACGTCGGCATTGATGACGGCGTTGTTACAACCGGCTCGCTTACCGAAGAAGAAATTGTCAGGGACGTGCTGCACGGCGAAAATTCTGAGGAGGAAGAGGAGCTGGAGAGGAGCAGCCTCGGCCCCTTTGCACTGTGAAGGAAGCCGTGGAGGCCCTCGCTGTGTTGGAAGAATTTTGTTGGGACACTGCAGACAGCATGCGAGCTGCTAAGCATCTGGAAGGACTTCGTAAAATAGTATCCGCGCGGGTTTCTGCTCGAAAGCAGACGAGCATCCTCGATTACTTTGCGCAGTAAAGGTTTGTTGATGAAAGTCTTGCATTTAATGTTTTTGTTGTCCGCTCGATAATTCGGACATTCGGTTAATTCGGACATAATTTACGGTCCCTAGAAGTCTGAATTAACGCGCTTTTACTGTACTGGGATTCGAACATTGTTTTATATTATTGGAGAAAATGACTGTTCAAAAACTGCGGTCTATGCTCAGTACAACGGACCCGCGTACAACAGACTTTCAGATACAACGAACTATATTTCAACCTTAGTTTGCTCTACCTATTAATGCAAGGTTCCTTTTAACGGACCGTGCTACAACGGACTGTCAGCTACAGTGGAGGAAGGGGAGGGAGGAAGGAGGAGCGGAAGCGTGCTGTCAAAAGTGCACAAGGGGGGGGGGGGTAGGCAAGGGAGAAGGGGATTCTACTCCGGCAGCTGCTGCTTACGGTGCGGCCGCGCTGGTGCCATATCTTGAAAGCGATCTGTGATGTGGACGAAGTGCACCAGTGCCGGTAGCTTTGTATGCGCTGTGCCCTCAACGCTTCGTTCGCGTTGAAGCAAAGGTCAACATGAAGGTCAATTCGCTCGCTGTTGCGACCGCGCTTCCACACTCCAGCGTTTTGACAGCGACTTTCTGCGGTCATCGAGTGAGATGTGTTCGTTTTTACCTGAGCGCGCGTGACACCGTGCTTGTTAATTTAGTAAGCAAACGTTTACAACTTTATGCGGCTGTTAAAACTACTATCCTTACTTCACATATCTGTCAACTAATTTGCTATCGCAATCGATGTTTCGCCTTTCGGGGTAAACTGCAACTCTTTTAATTGTTTTCTTTTTTTTTTTTTTTACTTTGGCCGTTCCTGTTCCTTACTGACTGTTTGCAATAACATTGTTACATATCGCGACCAAAGTTTCAAAAGTGAGGCGTTGTGGATACCGTATTTACACGATTGTAAATCGACTCGAATGTGAGTGGACCCCCCCATATCGCGTGACAGGAAAAAACAAAAGCAAAAGGAGTGCATACCCGAGGGCACATTCGATAACGAAAATTTATTAGTAGCTGACAAGGTCACTGGACTACTCGTCTTCACAAGGGCTGCCATCGTCATCGTTGCTACGATCCCACAGCGCGTCGTCGTCCCGCGAAATTTCTCATTTGGCAAACGACCGCACCACGACATCTTGTGGAACAGCAGCCCATGCCGAATGCACCCAACCACACGCAGCCGTCAGGGAGGCTCTTTTGGCAGGTCCGGTTGGCGTAATTTTGCGGTCTTCTGCCGCCAACCACTCGTACTCACGGCGGAGCAGGTCCTTAAAAGGCGAAGATCCGGGCTTGTTTCATGACCATGTCGCATTTCGGCGACGTACACCGCAAGCTTAGTCTACAGCTACGGAAAGCGTCCGTACTTCGGCACGTGGGAAATTCCTCACTTTTTGTCACAGGTGAAAATTTCGCTTCGCTGCAGTCGCCACTCTTGCACCACCCGTTCAGCAACACAGAACTTGTGGCCCGCTGCGCAGTGGTAGGATGGCAGCCCTCTTGAACGCTGCTGTGAACGAATGCCGAATGATTAGTGGGCCTGGAGCACTCATGACGACTGAGGAAGCATAGAAGTAGCACGTAGCCGGCAGTCAAGTGGTATGCGTCAAACCAATGCCTTTCGTCAAACTATAGAGGAAGCTAAGCGCAACAGGCAAAGAGAAACCCGCGAGCGGTATCTGCTCTTCCATGAACTACCGATACTCCCCGCAAGCGCCGCCATTCTGAGGGTGCCGCCGCGAATGGAACATCGGCGCTTCCATTAAGTATCGACACCCCCTCATGAGTGTTGTGTGCACTGTAAAACTCTCAAAAATGTTGAAAAACCCTTTCGAAAAGCAAACAAACACGTGGGATAGCGCAAAGCTACGGGTAGGGCCATACAGGAAACATAAAATTGTAACTACGTTGTAGCTCCCGTCGGTCTTGCTTTTTTGGCGGTGCCATGTTTTGGTTTCGATTGTAAGTCGACCTCCAACTTCAGATTTTCAAATTTAAGAAAAATGGTAGACTTACAATCATGTAAATACGGGATTACAGACGTCGGATAAAATGGGATACTTTTGTCGGATTATCAGGGTCCATTGTAATGGGAGTTCACTGTATTCAAAAAGGCATCTATGTTCAATTCTATTTGATTCAGTTTGATCTCAAATATTACTACTTGTGCACCCCTAGTGCTGTGTGTTTGTGTACTTGTTCACTGTATTGTAATAAATGTATAAAAATTTTATTAGCACGTAGCAAGTATAAAAATGAGTTTTTTGAACTGTCATTTGTTGAAATCAAAGATAATTTTTATTTGTTCTTGTATTTGTAACCCACTCTGAAGCGAGCAAGGCTAATCGGAAAGGTGAGGAACCCTTAATTATTTCATGTACTCTGGTTCATTGCACACTTTGATATACTAACACTGCAGTGACCATGGCATGGGTCGTTGAAAGGTGTTGGAATGAAATTACAGTGGAACCCTGCTTATACAACTTTCAGGGGACCATGCAAAACAATCGTGTAATCTGGGCGTCGTATAATCGAAAAACTAAGAATATAGGCAGTGCTGCTCGATCTTGCCCCCCCCCCCCCCCCCCCCCCTAAAAACGGGTACAGATCGCCTGAAAAAGCCCACGGCATGAACCTGCATTGCTCCAAGGATGGTATATTAAATTATTTTAAATTTAATTGGAGGAGGTGTGAGTGAATCTTCGTTCTTGCCTTTGAAAAAATCTGATCTTTTTCTGGATTTTTGCCGAGCCGTGATGCATCAGCTTCCTCTCCAAAGCTGCAACATCTGCCAGCAAGTTGCTGAAATCGTCGCGCGCACAAACTGCCAAATGTTGTAGATGCTGCACAACACGCCTGCGTAACAAATGGATAATTCAGAAACAAGTCCTCTTCGCTTTGCATTGTCTGAGGTGTAGGCAACTTTCCTCGGGCAGTATTCTTGGGCGATCCCTTTTGCAGATAGTTTCACTTTCGCGAAATTTCGCGTGACTCGGCACCGAAAGTGTGCCTGGCAGTTTTTTGGGCACTGTGCGAAGAGTACTATTGGCCGTTAACGGCTTTTGAGGGGTTTGGTACCGAGACAAGCAGAGTCTCGCGAAAGCGAAGCTATCTCTGTAAGTGATCGCACGAGATCATGTCTCCTTCGAGCTTGTTTGAGATTCAGGACTTCTTAAGAGGCCACACAACCATTTCATTTGGGGATGGTACCAGGCCACTTATGATGTCTACAGAGCCCTTCCGACTGGCTTCGCATTTAAAGAGCGCCTCTTGCTGGTCCTGCCAACCGTGAATCGTTGACGTCGAGCTGCTGAGCCGTGGCGGAGTTTCTCTATTTCTCTGCCATCAAAATTGCTCGTCTTTCGAAGTGGGCCTCGTATCGAATTCGCTACGTTGCCGTAACATCACAGATAGGCAGAGTCGAAGCGCGAAAGGCCGCAGGACACTGCAGCACCGTAACCTGTAACACAGGTACAGGGAAAATGACTTCGATTCTGACCAAAAACTAGTTTCGACTTCGGTCGACATGTCTGTGGATTGGATTCAGATGTAAAGGTACAGGTAGCTGGTGTAACGCGAAATACTGTGGAATTTGGAACATGTGTTTTAAAATTGTGAATTTTGCCATTATTTATATGTAATGTGAATTTAACCTGTTACCAACTGGCTACAGTGGGCTCACATGCCAGCCTATGTCTGCTTAGGGTATATTTTTCCGTCTCGGGCTCTACCAGAGGGGCATTGTATAAGGTGGGGTTGGTGTAAAATTGAGTCACATAATCGAGGTTTTTAATATGGGGCTTTTGCCAGGACCAAACCAATTCGTTATAAAATGCGGGTCGTCGCATGACTGGGGGACGTATAATCGAGGTTCCACTGTATTATGAAAGTTGATTTCATGCTTTGTTTTATCTGCTTTGAAGGCCTGACTCTAGAGTCTCTGCACCACATTTTTCAGAGTTTGCACATGTAGAGGCTCATGTATACGTAAACATGTGAGGTCAGACACTTAATGTGATTGCATTGAGCTGTACAAGGAAGTCTGGTGGTGTAATTTTACCCTCTCTCAAATGGCAAGGTCGCTGTTTCTGCGGCGCGCCGTAATGCCCCAGCCACGCTATCAGCAAAATGGAGTAATCGGTCGGATGTTTCGTGGCTCACCACGGCGACAAGCGAGCCAGGAGTGGAGGAGACCAATGAGAGAAGCCGCTACAGGGATGTACCGTATTTACTCGCATAATGATCACACTTTTGTGTAAAAAATAAATTGACGCAAATTCAGGGGTGCGTCATTACGCAGGTTAAATTTCCCGTGAGAATAATATATCTATTTTTTTTTATTCTGTGTTTGCTGCGGGATGACAACAGGTCAACGACCAGGCGGCTGCCGCTGTAACAGTGCGGGACACCAAAACAAATATGGCGGCCGGCGGAGTAAACCGAACGCGATTTTTGTTCTTCTCGTGAGTACACTACGCGCATTGAAACAGTTTCTTTCGTATCAGTAATGAATAATATCGTTAATATCGGCAAGTTTGCGACAATACCGTAGCCATGTCCACTTTGAGGAGACAGAAACAAAGGTGGGCGCGCGTAGCTGCCAGTGACATAGAAACACATGGCGGGCATGCTGCGGAAACTGCGGCATTTGTCATCACTACTATCCTAATACGGGATGTTTCTGCTATGGGTGGGCGAATATCTAAGCTGTGTTACAAGCGTCAGCGTATGAATGGGGTACACTTCTAACGTATAAGTGTAAACGTGGCCACTATAGTTGCCAGTTGCGATTTGTTGCGTGCTCACGAGTGCAGACGAGAAGAATCGAAAGGCGCCTTTTTTGTTGTTGTTGGCCAAAACCATTATGAACCCTACAAGTAATAAAACCAAGGCAAGTTTGGCTGTAGCTTTTTTTTTTTTCATGGGAGTGTGGAAAGTGATGAAAGGAATGAAATTGGGCATCTGCTTAAGAATGTTTGGTGCGTGCAGACCACTTGGTATGTCTTCTAGAGTCGTTCGCGTAGCATTTGACAGCATTCAACAGATGGTAAGCGCGATCATCATTAGCTAGACTTGGCACACGAGATATCGCTGCGACAGGTTCGGGGTGTGGTCATTACACGGGAAAGAAAAAGAATCGAATTTTGACGACAAAATTCAGGGGTGCGATTATTACACGAGTGCGATCATTATGAGAGTAAATACGGTATGCGCGGGAAATTGGTATTACTCGGACCCGCGCGACCGCTCTATTCGTACTCGCATCTGGTTCAGCCGGACTGCTTGTTTCACACTAGCGTCTGCTCACGTTGGCTCTCACTTGCGCTTGTTTTGCTTGGCATGATTGGTCTCGTTAGCGCTTGTTTTTTACAATGATGCGTTTAACCTAGGCATCCCGATGGAAAGGTTCGAGACAGTGTGCCATATCCGATTCTGTACAACAATACAGACCTTGAATACAAGGACACGGAGGTGACACCCAGTACCTAATCTTCCTTGTTTTTTGAGCGTGGCGATGCAGTCACAAAAGGGTGCTCACCAACATGATTATGATCAACGGCAATTACTTCGTCATCTTGATTAGACATGACTCGCTTTAAGGGGAGACTCTCCTCGAAACAACCTTTTCTTTATTACTTGTACTAGAGGCTTCAAAATTTGGCCAATTATAGTTTCTATGCAGATTTTAAACATGTCATTACTTTTTGTGTAGCTGTTATAGATTTTGAGTTATGTGATGTACAATGGCAAAATATACTCATCTTTGTGGACACTTTATGTGCTAACTTTTCACAAAAAGCATCGTGATGTAGCTTGTTTAGCTCTTTGTAGATCACAAAGGGCCAATATCTAGCCAAACAGCGTGTACAATTACTGAAACTATGCAAAAAGATTAGAGCATTTGAACTCATCTTTCTCGATACCCTGAAATCTAACTTTATACTTTCGTAACTACTGCTTGCAGATATTGCAGTTTCAAGTAGGTATCAGCACTATACAAATCTTCAGGAGTATGTATGCCAAATTTCATTAGTATAAGACAATTATTAATGTACAAGGTTATTTTCATGTGATTGTAGAAAAAATTAGTTGAAGTGTCTTAAGTTTTTTTTTTCATAGTTGCAGTAATTGTAGATGCTGTTTGAATAGATATCAGCACTTAGCAATCTACAAAGAGCTAAATAAGCAACAGCGGAAAGCTTTTTACGAAAATTTATTACACAATAAAGAAAGTGCCCTCAAAATCACTCTATTTTGCCATTGTGTAGCACATAACTCGAGAACTATAGTGGCTACACAGAAACTAATGACATATTTGAAATCTGCTTGTAATGCTGTGTAAGTGCGTGGATTTTCATATCTGTATAGTACAAATATTTGAGGAATGTTTTTTCGAGGAGTATCTCCCCTTACGAACGCAGGACGAAGAAGGTAAACACAGCGCCAATCTGTCGGCAGACAAAGGGAAAAAAACATGCAAAGCACTCGGAGGGAAGCAGCAGCGGAGGCCCAATCCGGTCTCGGCAACTCCGCTGCTTCGGTAGCAGTAGGTGGCAGAGGTAAATAATGCCTTCCAGCAAGCTGGCGGGAAAACAAATCTGCTTCCCTCCTGCCCTTCTTTGCACCTACGCTTCCCTCGCCCTCCCTATCAACTCGTTTGTAATTCCCTCATCTTCGACGGTCTCCACGCCCAGGCGCCCCCGCACTGGTGCGGGGGCCGCCAGCCCTGCTGGCCTGGCCCCAGCTTAGCTTACTCCTTGAAGCTTAGTTTTCTGCCCTTGTCAAGAACAGAGCGTTGGCCGGCGTGGGCGGTTTTGTGGTCCTCGCTTGCTGTGTGCTTGTGCACCGCAGTATTTCACGACTCGCACCGTTCGTGCATCCTGCTATGGTGCACAAATATGTGAAAAACAAGTCCTTCTTTCAGTTCGAAGTATTGGGATTTGACTTTACTTCTTCATATGTGACTTCTGCAACGTAACAAATTGGCGAGAGGTGCTAGGTACCCACGAGAAACAACGGAGCTCCGCAGTGGTCGTCACCTTGGACTGGACAACATAACAGACGAAACAGGACTCGGACATGTCGCGGCCCACATCAACGCCTACAACACAGTTGTACTAGCTCAGCTGCGGGATCCCGGAACGTTCTGCGGCACTGACCATCGCGATGTGGAAGACGGGATCATCACGTATGTGCTTGCAAGTGCCCACAACAAATGGGATCCGACAATTATGTTGGCTGACTTGGTCTTCTACCTACAAGGTATGGAGAAGGTGTGGTATGACAACCATGAGGAAGAGCCTAACGACTGGGACATGTGTCAACAGAAGCCAAGGGGCTTATTTGGCTGTCCCACCGGGCAGAAGAGCACCGAACACTTTTCATCACTAGACCTCCGATCAGGTAATTGACAAATCTCAGTAGATGACATGGACCGTGAGAGAACTGCCTTCGTAACACCCGACAGCCTCTACCAATTCAAGGTTATGCTGTTCGGCTTTTGTAATGCCTTGGCAACCTTCGAAAGAATGGACTCCTTACTCCGTGCCTATAAATGGTTCACATGTCTGTGTTATCTAGCTTATGTTGTAGTCTTTTCACCAACTTTCACAAGTTATCTAACGCGTCTATCGGCTATTCTTGTTGTTTTCCGATGCACCGGCCTGCAATTGGAACTCATCCAAGCGCCACTTTCGACCTCGTCAAATTACCATGCTTGGCCATCTTCTCAGTGCTGCTGGCGTTCAGCCCGACCCAGACAAGATTTGTGCTGTCCAGAACCTTCCTATTGTCTTCAGCTGCACACGTAACAAGCTTTGTTGGGCTGTGCTCGTATTCCCGTTTTATCAAGAATTTTGCTGAAACCGCTCACCTACTCGCTGATTTACTTAAAGGGCCCCTCACTAGGCCACATAGCAAATGGCGGTTATATGCTACAAGTTGTTACATGTCCTCTAGGGAGCGTTCTGCCACAAACATTTTTTTAGTTGGTTCATTAATAGCTGAGATAGAAATATTTCAGTGCCGCGAACCCATGATATCATGAGGCAAGCATCACTGCCAAGAGAGACTCTCTCTCTCTCCACTTGCCCCGTCTTGCCTCCGGAAGTGGAAGTTCTTCCCTGCGCTCTCTCATACCGGAGCTCGAGGGTCGTGTGGTGCATACATCACAGGCGCTGCCTTCATTTGTTTTTTCTCCTTGCTTTTTTGTGGCGCGGTGCACTTACGCTGACAGCGTCGGGCACGAACTGTTGCAAATGTCTCGTTTCGCGCAGTGCACGAGGACACCTGACTAGCGGTATAAGTCGGGGCTACATGAATACTGAGGCAGACGCCAGCAGATCACAGAGCATGATCGCGCACTGGAACACAATAAAAAATTAGTTTCGGTTTCGGTGCAAGCGACTGCACAGCAGGGGAACAAGCAGACGAAATGGAAGTACGTCTATCTTGCTGCGGTGCAAAGTAAAGCAAGAACACAGACATTCGGATTGTGTGTTTATTTCTCTAAACATTAAGTCATCTATTGAACTAACAGATTATACAAATAACAAATGTTGCCTTGAATAATTCTCAGCGTGTCACTATGAGCTATGTCACAGTGCAAACACGTGTACGTAGGCGCATTAACACACATACGTTACCCTCGGGCTTGCAGCGCGGCGCCCGTGAGAAGGGTAAACTGTTTTGGTTTGAAATTTCGGCTCTTTCCGCAGTCCGTAGCGATGTAATACTTAGCAGACACTATCGTTAGTGCGCATTGTATGCACTGTGCTTTTCAGCTAAAAATGGCCAGACCTGGTGAGGGGCACTTTAAGAAGGAGGTTACTTTCACATGGGGCCTTGCACAAACCCTCGTACACTTGCTCACTGCTCCCCCATTGCTGGCTCTATGCCGCCACTGAACTTCACACGCATCCCAGTGGCCATGGAATTGGGGCTGTACTTGTTCAGTGGCAGGGTAATGCCAGCTGCCTCCTGTCACCCTCTGAGAGGAATTTTCCGATTACCGAACAGGAGTGCCTGGTGTTAGTTTGGGAAGTTGCCAAATTCTGCCCCTACTTGTACAACCACACATTTTTCGTGGTTACTGATCGCCACGCCTTGTGCTGGCTCTCCTCATTTAAAGACCCCACTGGAGGATTGGGTAGATGGGTGCTACAGTTCCAAGAATATTCATTTGCTGTTTTATACAAGTCGGGCCGTTCGCACAAGGAAGCCAAGTGCCTTTCCCGTCGTCCTGTCAACCACCCTGAATATGATGCGCATGACACAGACTCTTGCGTCCTGGCTATTTCTGATCTGCACGACATACGCTCTGAGCAACGGCGTGATGACTGCTTACGTGTTCTCATCCATCGTCTCAATTCTGGAAATTCGGAGCCCACACTGTGCGTGTTAGTGTTCCGCGACTACGTTCTTTGCCATTGCAGCTTATGCCCTAAATGACCAGAATTTTTATCGTACCATGCCATCTCAGGACATAACTTCTTAGGCAGTTGCATGATGCCCCTACAGCAGGCCGCCTCTGTTTTTCGTGTACTTAAGACTGTGTACGACGCAGCTTCTACTGGCCAGGCCTGTGCCGCTCCGTGCACCACTACGTTGCAACCTGTGCGCTCTGTCAGCACTGTAAAAACTGCTGCACTGCCCACTGGACGCCTTCACCCCATCGATGTGCTCTCAGAACCATTCTTTCTTGTCTGTCTCTATCTTCTCGGACGTTGTCGTGATTGATTATGCGACCCGGTACACGATCATGCGAGCTTTACGTGCAAGCTGTGCAACTGAGGTGACAGATTTCCTTTTACATAACGTCGTCCTCCATCACAGCGCACCCGCGCAGCTCCTTACTGATCGTGGCTGCACCTTCTTGTCCCGAGTAGTCGGAAGACCTACTTCACTCCTGTTCTGCCAAGCACAAGCTTTCCACCACCACCTGCCACGTGCGAACGGGACTGACGGAGCGGCTCAATCTCATGTTGACAGAAATGCTCTCTATGTACGTTTCCGACGACCACAATGATTGGGACGGCATGTTGCTCTTCGTGACCTTTACCTATAATTCGTCCCGTCATGAGACTGCTGGCTTTTCACCCTTTTACCGTCTGTTCACCACCCTTCTTTGCCCTTTGACACACTGCTTCCTTCCTCAACGAGCACTTACTGAATACACTCAAGACGTCTTCGCCCAGGCTCGCACGGCACACCATATTGCAGGCTCCCGGCTCACTGAGTCTCAGGCTGGGCGGAAGATCCAGTACACAGCTGACATCGGGACGTTAAATTTTCTCCTAGATGCATTGTCTTCCTATGGATGCCATGTCGCCGCATCAGCTTGTCTGAAAAGCTGCTGCTGCACCACACAGGGCCCTACATGATATTGCGTCAGCTTGGCGATGTCAACTACGAGATCGCTCTGCTGGGGAGGTATTCTGTAGAAGTCCACCTAGTGGACTGTCCATTTTGGCTGCTGCTGATTGGATGCAGCTGTACGATCGAGGAGGAGACGAAAAGCCCCAGCCAATCGGCAGCGGCCGAAATGGACAGTCCACTAGGTAGACTCCTACAGAATACCTCCCCTGGTTTCAGGTGTCCCCGCAGACGTGTATGTGTCCCGTCTGAAGTCTTGCTTTGCAGAGAGTTCACCTCCGTTACAGTTAGCGCCGAGACTGTGCCTTCACAGGCAGGGGTTATGTGACGGCGCAACAACGAGTGGCGCCAGTCAGAAGACGATTTGTCGTGTAGAGGTGGAATTAGTCTCGACAGCCATATTGTTTATGCATCGTTGTCTCTCTTGGAAATATTACAAATACATATATATATGTGACTTCTGCAGCATAACAATACGTCAACTTGCTGCAGAGTCAATGCACTGTAATCTTTGAGTACTGTGGAGGGCACTATATACTGGGTGTTTCACGTTACTTTAACCAAGGATTTTAGAAAGTGGTTAGCCCCCAGCTGGATGAAACCAATGGCATAAGGTTTTGGCGTCATGTGGTGCTCCTTAGAGTATTTTTTATGTTCCGCTTATAGTTAAATAAGATGAATTTGCAAAATTTTAAATATTCATTTTAGGGCCAAGTGAGTTTCGTTGCACTGTAGAGGGAATTCAGAAACAACCGATCCAATCTTTTGTGACAACATACATGCTGCATGGTGATTATTTTTGTTTCAGCAGCAGGCCCATGGATGGAGTGTTAGCTATCACCACTTGTTGCTTAGCTAGTTCGTTCATACTTATTACGGTGTAATAGTACGTGAACCGAATTGATGCTCTTTCCTGTCCTAGTCTTACTTCAATTAGTTTCGTGTACTATTTATATACTGTAATAAGGAGTGTTAGCTGTTCAGTTATAGCTGAACTGAAGCTTCGCTGATCTGGTCATGTCTGGCACTCGCATGGCATGTGCTGTCAATTCAAGCTAGGAACAAAACTTGGCCAGGCTACCAAGACCACTTCTAAATCTTGATCTAGGATGTTGAACTTCAGAGGCTGTTCTGGAAGTCTATTTCTTGCTAGAACACTGTATTGCTTGATTGGTATAGTCCGTGAGCTATAACGTGTGCAGTTTTATTTTTAATTTGTGTAGTCTGTTTCAAATTTTTAGTGTATTTCTGTTCTTACAGCATATGTAGCGATCCAGACAATGTGAGAATGAATGCAACTTGTGCAAGTACCATATAAATTGCAAGTTGAAGAAGTCTTCTTGGATTTCTTTTAAAACTCCATAACGTTCACAAATTCACATTGAGAAGAGATGCTACAGGTAACAATGTAACGGAGATAGATCAGTTATTTCTGAAAACATAATAAAACACATTTTCTGGATTTAGTTCAAATGTATCCGAAATATGTCTCTGCATCCTTATGGGCGAATGATTGACCTTGGGTGACCACTCGGTGGTATACTGAAATTCTTTACTTGGAAACATCAAGTAGTGTTCGGAGAAAAAAACATTGTACCTCTCTTACAGCATGCTTTTTGCACTCAATACTACTTATAGAAAAAAGATGAGACAGAAGAGACTGCATTTTTATTACACACTGTATGAAATTTACCTAAGAGTGCATGACAAGTTGCGGTTGCAACATTTCTTGGGTTGCTTTTTTTAAGGGTAGGACTGCCAGTGAGATGATCATATCTGGTAGGATGATATCACAACTTCAAAATTCGGGCAAGTAGGGCCCCTGTCAAGTGGGCTAGTTAAGTGCACTTATGGAGAGCCTCACTCGTTTAAGTGTGATTTGCCAAATCTAAGCGTCGCAAGTCGAGTGTCACTTGAAGAAGAGTGTGCTCCGGTCGGAGTACATTCACGGAACGCACTTTGTTGGCCGAGTGCGTAGTCTTGCCGCCAGCAGTTTAAGTGGTACAAAATTTTATGCATAAAAAAAAGGATGCATGAGTTAAATTTAGTCGGTGAGCAGCTTTATAACAAAATCGGAACAGAACTTGCTCATATTCTGTGCTAGCAGGATCAAATGCTGCCTCGCTGCACGCCGCCATGTTCTGGATTGGCTAGGCATTCGTCTTGGCCGGCATTGACTTGCAACACTGTTGTAATCTTTTCATCTTTTGTTGAACATATAGATTAAATTTGTTTTTGTTTATTATACAATGTAACACAATCGCTTTTTAGGAGTTTTTTCTTTTAGTTCTACATCTCCAAAAAAACTCGTTCTGTTTGTTGCCTTTTTTTTTTTTTTTTTTTTTTTTTTTTTTACTGAGAGTGCAGTCTGTCTTCTCGTTTAGCACCGCGTAGCCTAAAGTGTCACTCGGAGTCCCAAAGTGCACTCCCTGTAAGTGCACTTAAATTGCCCGCTTGACGGGTATAAGCATCAGGGCCCATTTTGGCATTGGTGTTGCTGTGGGTTTGACATTTGAACATACTAATAGGTTTAGAACCCTCTGTGGTAGCTCCTTTGTTGCCATTAGCTTTAACTCTTTCCTTACTTGGCCCAAAGAAATAGATAAGTCTGATAGACAGTTCTTCGACATTTTGAACATTGCCATTTAAAATCTTCTACGACAAACCGGTGCACTGTTTGAAATGCTGATTGCACTTTAAGGGGGGATGGTACCCGGACAGATGACTTTGGCGAATATCTCAGCTTCCACTGGCAACCAACAATTCGAAATTTGTTTAGCTATAATTTGTTTCAGCTTCTTTCATATGAAAATTCCATCAAAAAGGTTTAGTAGTATGTCATTTATAAAAACAATTGCGACTAATTTGTTACTTTGGTGAAGGAACATTTAAAAAATGGTTCCTTTTAGTGCAATGGAAGTGCTCTCAAGTCTTCTTTACGACATGGGGTTTTTACTGAACTAAAACAAATCACTTTGAGAACTACAATCCTCAAATACCATTTTCTAGGTTTCTTAATGCAAGTCAAAATAGCATTTTCAGAAATCTTGTTTGAAGTTTGAACTGTTCGACCATGCTAGTATGCACCTGGGGCGTAGGCTGCAGCATCATCTGCATCAGATTTCTTTTGGAAACCTTTTCTCGCACTTGCCTTGGCCTTCCTTCGTTGTTTGAATTACTGTTTCATTACTTTATTTAAAGTGGAAATTGCAACGTAAGCAATCTTTTTAGAAGCCACGCCCACTTTCATGAGCGGGTGCATATCAGAAGCGCAATATTTTTAATCGCTTGTTCAACTACAAGCATGCCACTTGCTGGAAATTTTCTCCATAAGATGAAGTATTTATTGGTCCTACTTTTGAAAGAAATGTGTTTTGGGTACCATCCCCCCCTTAACTATTTGTCCGATTTGGCAACTTTCGGCACATTGGGGAAGTCTGGGAAAATAACTTCGACAGAAGGTATCATTGAAACAAGCCAGTCGACTCGGCAACATAATTTTTAAGTGACAGCAGCAAGGAAGACACAAAAGCTTCTGTCGGGTTGTTAGTTTTGCAATCCGACATCTGTGCTGTTTTAACCCTTTTGCTGTCACGGACGTACCGGTACGCCATCGCGCTTCCCCTTCACGGTGTCACTGACGTACCGGTACGTTCTCTATCGTGCGTTCAAAATTTCGCGCCTGAGCGCAAAGCAGGCGCTCCTGTATTGGCCACGCCATCTGTTGACTCTTTCTACAAGTTCGTATATTCGCTCCGAGCTGTGTTAGTCCATGTATTGAAGAGTACAGTGCGACTGCCACTCCCCACTTTCTCTTTGCTGAGTGGCGCGGTGGCTCCGCGTTCGCTGGATCATGCGTCGCGCGCGTGTGGTTATGGGTTCAAGGGTTGCCCTGTAATCGCCGCTGGTTTCAAGGTTTTTATTTTTCTTCTGTTGGTGTGCCTGCTGCGACGCGTCAAGTTCAGGCGCACGTGCCGTGCCGTTGCCTCTCCAAAAAGGGTGACTTGATTGCTGCTTTCGCTCTCTCGCTGCACCCTCGCTTCCGACTTGCAGCAGTAAACGTAAAGCTCTTCGAACTTTGTTTTAGCCTTTTTCCATCTCCCTCTGTCTTCTTGATCACGCAACGTCCCATTTCTCTCCGTTGCGCGGGCGACTGAAAGCGCATCCTCCCTGCGCACGGTTACTTTCGGATGGCTCGGCGCGCGGGACCTTCGTCTGCTCATGGGAGCGGTGGCTGAATTCCGATTCAGAAAACGAGCCGAGCTCGGATTCGGACTCGGACAAAGTCGCATGAGAGGAAGAGGGTTCCGCATCGTCAGATTCGGATGTTGAACGGATTTTATAGTCAGGCTGATGATGATGATGATGTTTACTAACAACAGCTGCAGAACACTGAAATGTGCATATTGCATTGACTATGTTATTTGTATACCAATCATAATCAAAAATAAATTGCTATGTTCATTCCCTGTTATGCTCGTTCCCTGAAACCAAGCCGACACTGGGGGTGCGTCACGGCCAGAAACGTCCGACAGCGAAAGGGTTAACAATGTTGCAAACATCAGTACATACTCAGGAGTGCGTGTTGTTTTGATGATTGTGTTTGACTAATATCAAGTGCAGCTTCATTTTTTCCTACTGTCTGTTGCTTTTACCCATCTGTTTCGACAGCGTATGTACGCCTTATTATAAGCAATTCTTCTCGTCGCGAGTTTTCACTTGTATTATAAGAGCATGCAGTCGATTTCATACTGACCTTTGGCGGAAGTTTAATTAGCAGTCTAATCCCTTGCTTTTTAAACACAGCCTTTGCAAATGCCCTTATTCATTACTGTACAAATACTATAGAAATGATGTGAAGGCTCCAGCGCCAGTTCAAGGCGCACAACTAGACCAGCTTGCTTGCACAGAAAAGCTGATCGTGAACACAATAATCAAGTACCGTATTTACTCGAATCTAGGCCAGCCCGTTTCTAAGCCGACCCCCGAATTCCCGAAGCCAGGAGAGAGGCGGGGGAAAAAAAAAAATTGCCGCGAATGTAGGCAGCATGAAAAAGCGAGAACAGTGTTCACAAAACAAAAACGGCATTTATTCACAATGAACTTGCCAAGCTCACTCTACGTCGTCATCACTGCTAGCCTCGTCACTGTCTTTACTAACGCTTTCATCTAGATCCTCGTTGCGGAACATGCAAAAAGCGCCTCCAGTTGCCCCCTCCAACGACGGATGTTTTTCTCATTGATGCCGAAGTCCCACCTGGCTCAAACGTTTCACGGTGCCTCTGCGGCTAGCACAGCTTTTCGTTTGAAAGTGGCACTATAGTGGCATCACCTGTTTGGTGCCATTACTATTACGCCACGCCGCACCCCGATACGACACAGGTCAAAACGCCGACGTCGCTCGTGTACTTCTTCTGTTGGCTACTTGAGTGACTAGTAGCGGCTGCGATTCTAACTTTTCTAGATGGGGTTAACTATGCACCATGTTTATCAGTTTCAATTAAAAACTCGTACGTTTATTTAAATCCTTGATTCTAAGCGGACCCTAGAGTTAAGTATACGATTATTTGAAAAAAAAAAAAAAAAAACTCAGCCTAGATTGCAATCAATACGGTATTAGAAGGCTTGTGCATGCTTAAGCCCCATCATGACAACCATTGCTTTGAGAGCTTAAAATAATTAAACAGATAGTAATTGAATTCAAGACTATTGCGCTAACTTTTATAAAGCAGAATGCTGGGCCAGTTGGTTTCAGTAGTCTGGCATAATTACAGCACTAGAAGATGGGCACACTGTCTGAAGAAAGCGACAGGACGAGTGCTTATTGCTGTTGAGCGCCGAATGCCCGTTCTGCCATCTTCATGCTGCGTGTCTTTTTGTAAAGTGGCAGACCACAGAAACAAGCTTGCTCAGCTTTCTGGTTTATGAACAGTAGTCTAGAATATGATTATCATGTACCAAACCGTCACTAATTACTCTTTTAATAATGACCTTGGGGGACGCCTAGTTGCAGCATTGAAGTCTGCAAGTATAGTAAGACAAACTTGTAAGATTTGCACTTAGCTCCATGCGCAAGGTATATATGGATCCGAAATGTGCTGTGGAATGGATTGATTTTACAGTCGCCACTTTGTCTTGTGCTGTATTATTCCATAATGAGGAGACTTAAAAAATCGTCAGTTTCGCCCTAAAGCGAAGCATTGAAAGTGATGATAAGGTTAAGCATTGCATAGAAGGCGTCGCAGAACGCTAGCATAAGTGTGCTAGCGGCGTTCCATGTGTCTACTCTCGATGGTGTACAAGATGAGATTGAAGGAGAACCATTGGCCAGACTTGCATGCACTTGTGTGGTTAAAACCTGCTGTGCGTTGCAATTAAAAGCTGCAATTGTTGAGCATTATGGTGGACTAATCGGAGCTCCAGTCATAACTGAGCATTCAATTCAGCCATGACCCTTGAATGCATTTTGCAATCTTTGATGCGCCACTATGTAAGGTGCAGTTGGTTAAGCCTTTTTTTGCGGTGCCTTCTGTTAGGTGCAGCTGAAGGAACTAAGGGATCCAAGCAAGATAAGACTGCCGAGGAGACTCTTGAGGCTTTGCCAGTGAAAGAGGCTTCGGGCACCACAAAGGAGCAGCCTGAAGCTGAGCAGGATGGGGAGCAGCCAGTAGCTCAGGTCAAATCAGAGCCAGCAGAGGCAGAGGGTGGACAGGACGCCCTTGAGGAGGATTGCAAGGAGGAAAAAGAGGCGCTTGAGAACGAGGCTGCTTCTCTCATGGATGAGCCCAAGGAGGACAACGTTCCTGATACAAATGGTTGCAAAAGCCTGGAGGAAGACATGGAAGAGCAAAAGCCTGCTGTGGCTGCCGCTGAGAGCAGCGCAGATCCGCCTGCAACCAACGCAGATCCTGCTCCCACCAAAGCTGCTGCCCCGAAGGCTCCAGCCGCCAAAGTGCCTGCAAAGAATGTGCCAGCTTCTAAAGCTGCTGCCACAGCACCCAAGCCTGCGGCAACTGCCACCAGGGCACCTGCTGCCAAGACAGGCACTGCTGCGGGCTCAGCTGCCGCGACCTCTGCTCCTGCAGCGTCTGCTACTGCGGCACCTGCGCCCGCCAAAAAGCCGCCAACTGCGGCAGGGTCAGCAGCAGCAGCAGGAGGAGGCAGGGGCGGCATGGTGAGGGGTCGCGGCAGGGGGGCACCCAAAGCAGTCCGGGCACGCAAACGCTAATGCCCCGCTTTCTGTGGCGGTCTCCTGGGTGGCAGGCCATCCGCTTTTCCCCCCCTGCCAAGCTCTGTTTCTTTCTTTCACTCCCACTGTCTCTTTTTAGGTCCATAAAGTCAAAAGGTCATTTGCCAGACACATCTTGGTTTCTACTGTCATCAGTTTGCTTTTTGGGTTCCTATTAAAACTATCCGAGCCTTGGCCAGCACTTTTTTTGACAACTGTCAGCACTCTGCTTACATGCAAGTGCCACACTTCAGCATGCTTGAGAACAGGCTGCAAAAATGTGTGAATGAAAGCAGCTGGCATGCTTTAACTACCGTATATTCTTGTGTAAGGGCCCCACATTTTGCATTAATTCTGACCCAAATTTGTTGCGTAAGGCTCATGCATGAGTAAAATGAAACAGATTTGTATCTTTCAGGTTTAACAACCTCGGGAAACCTTCATTTTAGCTTCATTTGCTACTTTATTAGTCATTGCTTGGACATAGCCTTAGAGCTGCACCAGCTGGAATCTATTTCACTGCAAGCGCGCGGTTACATGGTAAAACTGTCCTTGTGCATTGTGCCGCGTGTAAAGTTTCATGATGAAGAGATTAAGGGAGGTGGCATGTTTCAGTTGATAATACCCAAATGCTTTTGAAGCAGTTAAAGACGGCCGTAGCTGTTTACAAAAAGCTGCAGCAGTTCTGGCTACTGCAGTCTTGCATGATTTGCATTACATTAGTGCCGTGAGCACGGTTGGTGGCATGCGCCTTGTGTGCAGTACACGTGTGCCAAGAGCTGGTGTTTAAAAAGCATCACATGAGTTCCAACACAAAATGGGGCCGAAGCACATATTTAGTGCAGAGGAGACTGAGCCATGGAAGAAGTGTTGAGTGGAGCAGGGTCGTCTGATATGGGGCGAGTCATGGTTTAACAGGTAAGCATGTGCTGTGCTGCGAAAGTGTTAATAAGTTTATTTCAATGCTATTTCTTTCCGCGCATTGTCAGTGGTCTAAGTGTTGCTCCCTTTACATTATCACCGATTGGCTGCTCATGGATGGCGGGCGAGAAAGGAATAAAGTCAAGCAAAAGGGATCCTCCCATTATAGCTTAATTCGCAGTTTACTAACAGACAATGGCGATGTGCACTAGTGTGGCAACACATGCCTGCACATTAAAAAAAAAAATATCTAGCTAAGCACAAATCAGTTTTATCATAAATTACAGGGACGGTTATGTGTGTGCTTGAGGCTTGATAAATTATTATATTTTAAAACATGGGAAGGTAATGTCTCCTGTGTTGGAACAACTTGAATATCAAGAAGTGGGGCGTCTCAGCCTCCCCCCCCCCCCCCCCCTGCATAGTCGGCTGTTAAGACCTGAAGCACCTGAAGGTTCTCGGGGCCTGCAGGCTGTCTACTGGGTGTCCCAGCTATGATGCACCAAATTTTCAAGAGAGTATTAAATCTTGTTAAGAACCTGCCAGTAAGCTTTTAGTCAGTGACATGCCAATATTTATTTGAAATTATCTAACTTTTAAATGGTTCTTATTGTCAAGATATCAATTGGGTGGTTTTAGAGAACTGTAAGACATGTCAAAATGAGATGTGTCCAGAAAGGTACATGTTGCGTGTTAACTTTTTCAGGCAAATGGGGAAAGCCTGTGAAATATGAAACATGCCATACAACCTGCGCACACAAAATAACAGTGCTGTCAAGCAGTGGTCGTGGGAAAGCAAGCTGTTCATCTCAGGCTCGCCTTTCAGGGCGGTGCATTTTTTTTTACCTTGATGTGCAATATAATTGCCAGAGCTGTTCGTGCATTGTGGGAAGAACATGCACGTTATCGCCGCTGTTTGGCCCAGTAACAGATCAACAGCTTGCTTTCCCACTGAGACTTTGATGGCGCTGCCACCCTAGTGAACGGTTGTGCAGTCGTGTATATGTTGTGGGGCTGTTTTGTTTGCCAGAAAAAGGAAGTGCGCAATGTGTACCTTGCTGGACACGCCTTATTTTCACGTGTCGTTCTACTCTAGCGGCTGCTGCGTATAGCGCGGCCATACTGGCTCCATCTTGAAAGCAATCGGCAATGAGTACAGAGTCTAGATGCGCCGATGATTCTTAGCTTTATGCGCACTGTGTTCTCGCCGCCTAATTTGCATTGAAGCGAGAGGCAGCACGAAGGTGATTTCGCTCGCTGCTGCCGCCTCTACCATACACCAGTGTATCGACAGAGAATGCCCGCGCTCAGAGTGAAATGTGTTTGCCTGTGCGTGCATGACACCATGCTTGTTCATTTAGTTATAAGCAAGTGTTTGAGTTTATACGGGATAAAGCTACTGTCCTTGCTATGTATATCTGTCTATCGCAATCTATGCTTTGCCTTTCGGGCGAAACTGCGACCTTTTTCTTACCAATATCATCCAGATGATTGTCTATAGCCAACATGCCAACGTAGAAAAAATAACCTGCACCAATAATCAATCGCAAAACTTGATAACCTACCCTGTAGCAAAACTTGAAAACATTATTTGCAGCACAAAACTCGAAGGACCACTCAGCAGTGTTCAATTGAACATTAACGCTTTCACTTTCACAACTCGTAAGTGCTTAGGTGTCCTTGGAATTTTTTAATTGAATGTTTAGGTCCAAATTTTAGGGATGGCTATCTTGCACAAGAATATACGGTATAGTACATGGCAGCAGAGTGGTAATGGATTCAAGACAATATTTATTTTTGTTATGTTTCAACCTTGCAAGCTGTTGTGCTCTGTTGGTAAATATTCTGTTTCAGTATACCTGGCACAGCTGGCCTGCGTGGACCTGCATGCATGGTCTGTTATCAATTGCCTGTTCTGTCATGTGTAGTGGAATTGTCAAAAGTTGATTTTTAATGGATTGATATGGATGGTTTTGATTTAGACTCGAATGAACATGGGGTTGAATATGCCTGGCCAACTGCATGCTTGCACTGTGCACCTTGAGCTGACCATACAGTAGTTTAATTGGCAGTCTGTTCAGGCAGACGTCTTTTTTTTTTTGTCCCCTCTTCTGCTCTTTTCAACATATGCGTTGGGGACGATTTCATATCAACATTTATACAATTGCCACGCAGTCATTACCAAGATAGCTTGTCAAATATTCTTCCATGTGACATTTTCATTTAATACGCTTTCTAGCATTATTGACCATACCGCAACTTTTTAGTTGAGATTGGGCTTCAATGACTGCAGTTTATCCATGCACAGTGGTGTCACTAGCCCTCATTGTGTCCCATTGTGTGAAAAGCACTGTCGCTTTGACAAGCGCGGTTGCAGGTTTCTTGTAAATATCACCCACTGAGAACATAACATTTGCTTATTGTAGAAAGCTGCTACTCTTTTTTTTTTTTGCTTTTGGTTATTGAGCCAAATAAAGTTTGCTGTAATGGTCATGTCACTAGTCTGCCTATTGTCATTCTTGTAGCTGCATGCTGCGTTCTTTCGTAGACGGTGCTGCGTTAGAATTTAAAACAATCCATAATTTGATGAGGCACGCCGTAGTGAGCAACTCCGTATGAGTATTTACCAACCGGGGTTCTTGAGCGTGCACCCAATGCACGGCACACAGGAGTTTTTGCATTTCACCCCCATGTGGCCACCGCCGCTGGGATTTGAAACTGCGACCTTGTGCTTAGTAGCTCAACGCCATAACCACTAAGCCACCAAGAGGATGTGCTGCATTTCTGATCGTGGAGATAAAGGGAATGGCTTATTATTAGGCTACGGCTGTCCAGACCACGATGGTCCAGGACACGAGTCGTGTGCTTGCAGGTCAGGGGCATGGTTAAGAGGAAGCTTTAGCTTGGGCTCAACTCCGACGTGGCCTATTCAAATAAATGTAAAACGCTTTTCTGAGATAACCCCTGGACCGATTTTAATAAAATTTGTTGCATTTGAGAGAGAGTTAAATTCTAGTGTTTGTTGGAAGCGGATATTCGATATAGGGCTGAAATTTTGTAGAAGGAATTTTCAAAAATTCGGAAGTTCGAGAAAGACGCACGAAGTTTATAAATTAATAGCTCTGCATCAAAAACAGATATCGCGGTTCTTTGAGCGGCATCCGTTAGATCATTCAAAGCAGCCAAATTTGAAACTTAAATTTATCTTACGTGAATTTGTTTTGTTGTGTACGAAGGTTCTGCACAAGCTGTATTCCAGTATTGCTCATTCTGTTTAGATTCGTGTGTAACGTATCAATTTTGTCCGCTTTAGATGTTCTTGAAACGACATCCGTTAGATCATTCAATGCAACCAAACTCGAAACAAATTTATCTTACGTGAATTTGTTTCGTTGTGTACAAGGGTTCCGCAGAAGCCGTATTCCCGTATTGCTCGTTTATTTTTTTAGATTCGTGACGTATCAATTTTGTCTGCTTTAGATGTGCTATCGTATGTAATTCACAGAATTGTGATGAGTTGTACACTTCATAGTTTCGTTTTGCGAAAATTTCTATTTTTGCTAATTTTTAATAAAAATTTACGATCTACATCGAAAATTGGAAATCGAGTCACTATATTTTTCATTTAAATGCAACGAACATAGTAAAGTTCCGTGCAGTGGTTGCCGAGAAAAACGAATTCTCCTTTTCGCATGTTTTAATAGAAGCACCTGAGCTAAAGCTTCCTTTTAAAGGGACCCTGAAACGATATTGTACATACGTACGGAGTCTTTGGAGTAGGTCCTTCCGATCATTAATTGACGCATGTAAGTGCTCCGCGTAAAGCGTGTAATTTAATATAAGGTTGTAAAAAATGTACATCGCTGCCGGTCGCAGCATATCGCTCGGCTGAATTTTAAGCCGCCCCTAACTATTTGATGTAAATTATCCCAATGACGCTAGTAGGGCGAGCTATCCGATGGGCTGCCCAGGGCGTGTCATCGATAATTTCCCCAACTTCATGGTGAACAAATGTCCGTAATAGTTGGAATGTTGCAATAACAATTTCTCGCCACACTTCCGGCACACAGCAAGCGTCGTCTGCTTGTGTTACAACGTGATCCATTTTCACGAGAGCTCCGCAGTCAGTCTTTTCGCGAGCACCATGATTCGACTTTGTTGCGTTGTGGGCTGCAAACGCAGCGACTGGCAATTTGTCAAACTGCGACATCGTGTCCGTCTGCAAGGCAGCGGATGAGCGGACTGGCTACAGCGCATCCGACTGCCGCTATCCGATCAGCGCAAGAATTTGCGCGTTTGCGGCGGTCACTTTACACCGGAGGATTACCGCAATAGCGTTTCGAGAGTCCGGTATTCGGGTAAGCGCAAAGGGACAGGGCCTGGCCGGTTGTCCGTGCCGTTTAACGGGATGAGAAGAAGCGCAAATGTGAGTTGTCTGCACGGTGCAGCCACCTGGTGATACAGAGCTCAAGCACACAGTAGCAGTAACGAAATGTATTCTTTGCTGCTGGTGTAAATTTTTCACAGGCGTGTAATCATCAACACGTTGCTTTTGTAAATGTTTAAAATGTATTACACTTAGTTAGAGCAATATTAGCGCTTTGTTTGGCTGGTTAAGCTCTGCCCCAACAGGTGGCTGGACCGTGCAGACCGATCAGGCCGCCCACGTACGTCTGCAATAAAGTTCCTTCATCGGCTTGAGTTTATGCCTCCAGCCATCCGTCGAAACGCCCAGCTCGCCTGTGTTTACCGGAATACCAGACGTTCGGAGCTACGACAGAATGCTCGCAACGCACGCTGCCTGGATAGCTCTCGCTTGGGGTCGACTGCCAGGCACCTGGCGGAGAGTTAGAAGCTTTGCGCGCTCGGTCCTAGAGAACTGGAAGTCGACGACACGACGTGCCGTCATGACGCAGAGCCAGTGAAGGCGGAGCTTAGCCCCGATCACTCGGCGAACGAGTTGAGAAGAAAATGCATGACCATGGAGGAGGGTAATTTGTAATTGTCCGTAGTTCTTAATATTAGACACTTCACACAAATTGTGATGCGAATGATTAGCTGTACCCTAGTCTACAAAATTTGTCCGAGCCGTTTCAGGGGTCCTGTATGTGTAGTTCGTATGTAAGCGGGTGTCGTGGAAGTAAGTTGAATTTGCTGTCATGATCGTAGCGCAATTCTTGGCTACAAAACCTGTGAAATGACGCGTAGGACAAAAAAAAAAAAAAAAAAAGAGAGCGAAGTGCACGGCGGTGTGCGGAACGCTAGCGTGCGTTAATGTACTGTAAAAACTGGTTCGCTCGGATTTCGCTGCATCCGTTATGTAGAGGTGGCCGAATTAGACGAGTCGTCTCAGGTCCTCCGGGTCACCTCTGGCCAGCAGGCCCTCCCACTACTCTTCATATGGCGCTGTTGGCTGGCACCTCCGTGACACCGTTGCGCTCCCAAACCATATGATAGAGCGTATTGGGTTTTCGGCAGGATTGACAGTTTCATGGTGGTGGCGGTGAAAAACTTTTATTGATGAGAAGGCCAAAAGTAAAAACAGATAAAAAAATTGGAGGACGCTTAAGCTTCGCCTTCAAGAGTGGAACGCGATAGCGTTCCCGTCGACCCGCCAAGGTGTGTAAGACGCGCTACGGCGCAGCGACTACGCGCCCCGCCCGCATCGGACGCGGTGAGCGTCGAGCAACGCAGCTTTCGGCGCGGCAACGAAATGTGCGCCTGAGCAAGCGACGCACGCCTGAGCCTTAGAAACAGCTCGTTTCTAAGGCAACACCGCATTCACTAGACGCGCTTTTGTACCGCTTTGAAGCATCGAACTCGTGGCTGAGTGGTAGTGTCTCCGTCTCACACTCCGGAGACCCTGGTTCGATTCCCACCCAGCCCATCGCTCATGGCCAACGCCACCGACGCCGACGACACCGGCTTTTCTGCGACACGAGCTCTTAACGCTGTCGCGTTAAAATGGCAACTCTCCCGAAGTCACTTCGCAGTGTCCTGTGTGAACCTGAACGTGAGAACGAGGCCTTCTCTTTGCGCTGCGCTCAAGAAACGCTGAGGGACGACAGACTTCGGTTATGAGCATCATTGAGCGACATCCCTCCGGACAGCGGATGCAGTCCCCTGACCATCGGGATCTCCTCCCGGCGGGGCGGTCTGTTACGTTTCGCCTCCGGCGCGGATGCAACGGACGCCGGGGTTTCGTTCAAAGCGGCGGACGTTTTGGCCCGTTCAGCGCTGCCGCAACGCTTCCTCCCAAGCGCATCCAGGCATGTTACAAGGCCACGTGTCTTCGTGTGTGTGTGTGTGTGTGTGTATACATGTTGGTGCCCACGCCTGTCATAGCGCGGCAGCCGGGGAGAGGAGTTCCCCAACTGTGAAGCGAGGAGGTCTGACCGGCGCCGGCCCGGCGGATGCGTCACTTCTCGTCTCAACGTGTCCGTGCGCCGCCGTCACGTGCGCCTCATCCCGAGCCGTTCCTTGTCCTCGACTCCGAGAGTATAAAAGCAGCTGCCCACGGACGCCGAAAGAGGCTCCGATTTCTTCCGTCGAGTAACGTGGTCTCCCGTCTCTCCACTTCGGTCGACCTGACCGGCCGCTCTTTTGCGATGCTATAATAAACAAGTTGTTCTGTTAGCAATCGACTCATCCTTTGCCAGGACCTTCGTATGCTTCCAGCTGTGCCCCAGGCCGCCAGGCCAACGCTACCCTTGAGGCTTGTGACCCAGATGCAACACAGCCGTCTTGCCTCGGGACCCACGTTACCTGGAACAGTGCCAGGCTCTCGCTACACTTTCGGGAAGAGTCAAGCAGTGAATAGCTCCAGATGCGGCGCACGAAGTGGGGGACGCCAACTTGTTTGGACGTGCTGCGGCTCGGGAACGTGGTAGATCTGCTTCTGCGTTCCTTACTTAGGTGTGGCGCGATTCGATGTGGTCTGGTGAACTCGAAGGAGGCTCAGGAAAAGGTCCTGTATCTGACAGTATATGGCCGGGGTTGTTGGAGAAGTATGGGAGAGGCCTTTGTCCTGCAGTGGGCGTAACCAGGCTGATGATAATGATGAGACGGACGGACAGACAGCCAGACAGACAGAGACATACCACGAACTGGGTGAAGTTCCCAAAACATGGTAATTGCTATAAAAGTTGACCACAGTGTATTCAAAGCTGGGCTACGCCCGTAGCGCAGGTTCCTGCGAACTGGCCCCATACTAACAAACCTCGGTGCCGCTTACATTTAGACTTTGCGGGTCCAGTCGAGGGGCACATGCTGTTTCTTTTGCTTGACGCAGAAACAAAGTGCGTAGAGGGGTGCCCCTAAAGACGTCAAGCGCCAAGACAACAATCGAAGTGCTTCTAGAAATCTTCGTGTGTTTCGACCTGCCGAGGCCACTGGTATCGGACAACGATGCTCAATTTGCGAGCGCGACGATGCAACGCTTCCTCCGAGAAAATTGGGTGCGTCACTTGACTACAGCGCCGTACCACCGCAGTACAAAGGCCTCGCGGAGCGAGCTGTGCGCACCATTAAAGGGCCCCTGAAACGGTTCGGACAAATTTTGCAGACGCGTAGGGTACAGCTTAAGTAAAACATTCGCACCACAATTTAAGTGAAGCGTTACGTATTAATGGAGCTACAAGCGATTACAAGTTACCCTCCTCCCTAGCCATGCTTTTCCTCCTCAACTAGTTCGCCGAGCGATCGGGGCTAAGCTCCACCTTCACTGGTTCGGCGTCACGATGCGACGTCACATCGTCCACTTCCGGTTGTTTTGGAGCCAGCCCCCGCCCGCGCGAAACGTCTCCGCTAGCCGCTTGGCCGTCGACCCCAAGCGAGAGCTATCGAAGCAGCGTGCGTTGCGAGCATTCTGTCGTAGCGCCGAACGTGTCTGCTATTCCGGTAATCACATACTAGCTGAACGTTTCGACGGAACGGTGGAGGCGTAAACTCAAGCTGATGAAAGAACATTAACGTAGACGTACGTGAGCTGCCTGATTGGTCTCCACGGTCCAGCCACCCGTGGGCGCAGAGCTTAACCAGCCAAAGAAAGAGCTAATAGTGTTCTAACCAAGTGTAAAACATTTGAAACATTTACAAAAAACAACGTGTTAACGATTACACTCCTTCGAAAAATTTACAGCAGCAGCAAAGAATACATTTTGTTACAGCTACTGTGTATGGTTGAGGTCTATGCCACCAGGTGGCTGCACCGTGCAGACCATTCACATTTGCGCTTCTGTTCATCCCCTGAAACGACACGCAAGGGGACACGGCCAGGCCCTGCCTCCTTGCGCTTGCGTTTACCCTAATACCGGACTCGCGAATCGCTATTGCGTTCGTAATCTTCCGGTGTAAAGTGACGGCCGCAATCGCGCAAATCCTGGCGCCGATCGGATAGCGGCAGTCCGGTGCGCTGCAGCCAGTCCGCTCGTCTATTGACTTGCAGAGGGACACGATGTCGCAGCTTGACATATTGCCAGTCGCTACGTTTGCAGTCCACAACGCAACAAAGCCGAATCATAGCGCTCGCGAAAAGACAGACCGACACTGACGGCGGAGCTCTCGTCAAAGACGGAGAACGTTGTAACACAAGCTGACGACACTTGCTGTGTGCCGGAAGTGCTTAAATGTACTAAAAAATTGTTCTTGTGCATTCTCTTTATGTTACTTTCTTTTTATAAAAACAAATTAACTAACATTCCAACTATTACGAACATCATTTGTTTACCATAAAGTTGGAAAAATGACCGATCACGCGCCCTGGTCAGCCAATCGGATAGCTCGCCCCACTGACGTCATATGGGTGATTTCCGTCATATGGGTAGGGGCGGCTTAAAATTCTGCCGAGCAGTGTGCTACGATCGGAAGCGATGTGGGTTTTTATAACCTTATAATAAATTACACGCTTTACGCGGAGCACTTAGATGTGTCAACTAATGATCAGAAGGACCTACTCTAACGACTCAGTACGTTTGTAGAAAATCGTCAAAATCGTTTCAGGGTCCCTTTAAGGAAGCACTGACAAAAGAATACTGGAGGAGCTTTGCAAAACCGGATGGCGAAGTTGTTAGCTCGTGACAGGTCTACTCCAACCTGCAGGAGCCAGTCACCGGCGGAGATGCCATTCGGTGTTCAGCCGCGAACAAGAAGGAGCAGTTACTTCCGCGAACAGGAGTCAGCTCGAGCATGGTTCAGTAACGTGGTGTGAATAGATCACCGGTGCGCAGCCTTTCTCGCGTGGTATGAAAGTATGGTCACGGCAGTATCGACCAGGGAAAAGATGGTTGCCTGGAACGGTCACCACTATGGAGGGAACACAGATGGTAACGCTGGACACGCCAGTAGGACTGCTGCGGCGTCATGTTGATCAAGTTCTATTTCGGGACGTGGCGTTGGCCGTCGCGGAAAATCATAGTGAACCCACGCAGGACAACAGCAGCAGTAAGGAGGAAGTCCCAACCACCCAAGGGAAACCTTCGGGGGCAGGAGACGGCAAGACAAGGCTCGAGGTTCCGGTCCCCGATACCTCAGGCCCCGTCCAAATGATAAGACGTTAAGAATGGCCGTACGGGGCGCACTTCGGAGAACTGCGAAGGGCCGGCAGCCACGTGGCGCGCGATCAACTCAGGAAATTGGTACTTGGCCGAGCCATCCGGGACAAAGCAGAGTTCTACGAAGCCCTCTGACGTCGGCACTGAAAGCTGGGCGGTACCGAGAACTGTCCGGCCTTTTCACCTGTGTGTGTGTGCAGCACGAACATTTCCGTCCACGGGGCACTCAAACGTGTGAGCCTTTGTGTGTGTGGGCCGTCCTGCGGGGGGCGGCTAGTTTGCAATGACTGGACGAACGTTTCCGTCCACTGGGACTCCGTCCACGGGGACCTCGAAGAGTGACGTCGAACGATGACGTCGAAATATGACGTCAAGCGGAGAGCTTATAAGCAGCGTTTGCCGGCTGCTAGTGTGTGCTCGTGTCGTGCTCTTCGTTCGGAGCTGAGTGCTCCTTGTCATGCTAGAAATGAACTAGTGAGCTGTGTGCTCGTAAGCTGTTTGCTGTATGTTAGTTTTGCGGGCTCCATATGGGAGTCGCGCTAGGCTGCCAATGTATCTTGTTTTAAAAATGTAAATCCTGCAATTAAATCCTGCTCGCCTGGTTCCTCCGAAGTTCATCCCTACAGCTACGACTGCCAAAAATCCGACAACTGAATGGCAGCGGTGAGATCCGACTACGGCTACAGCGAGGCGCGAGGACGCAAATTGGCAGGGGACTCTAACGTCTTGGGGGACCTGATAGTGAGTCAGCCCTTTTGTTCTTCCCGCGTAGCCAGAGTAGCTTTCGGACCGCGACCACCTCGAGTACGGCTCAAAAGTATGAGTCAGTTGTAAATGCTTGGAACGGGAGGCCAAGGGAGCTTCCGCGGAAGTAAAGCATGTTGTTTTGTTTTATTTTTGAGCACTCGGATAATTTTCGCGATTTAAGTTTCTTTCAATATGTAAGGCATGAGCTCTGTTTATGTTTTGTTTGAGAAGCTCGAGATTTGAAAGACGCGTTTTAAGTAAACATGTAGTTTCGCGAGGTGTTCATTAATAAGTATATAGGCTTGCTTTTTTGCGTGTGTGAGTAACCTGAAGGTCAAGGTTATCGTTGAGAGGCCTATCGTAACGCGCGTGTGTGTTATTTAACCTTCTTTTTTAAAAGTGTTTTTTGAATTTTCTAAGGTTAAGCGCGTAGATCTTCAGTAAGTGCACGATTTGCACTGAGAAGAGCTCTTAAGTCCATTAGCGCGTGTCCTGTGTGGACGGAAAGAAGCAGATTTATGTCTGGGTTGCTCGTGTCTGTTGAGGGCAACCGTATTCTGACTTCTCTTGTACGCGTGCGTAGAGCTAGTTATTAGAAGACACATTTGTTCGACGGTTCCTCTGTGATGCGTAAGTTAAGCAAATTTGGTTGCTTGTTTAAGGAACGTGTCCTGTGTGGACTAAAGGAACAAATGTGAGTCAGCGTGATGAAAACTTTGTTGGATGCCAGCACGTGTTCGGAATAGGGACCACAAAGCTAGCGCGATTGTGATTGCGTACCTGTGGAGTTGGCCAGACTGTTCAGTGGCAACAGTGCGTGAGATAAGTACGCCACTGCGATAGGGTAAGAACAGGCTGTTGGTGAAGTTAGGCTGCTTATGTTATGTTTGGGTATTGGTGTTTGAGAGCCTTCGGTTTAATTCTGCGTAAACCTTTATTCTTGTGCAGCACGACAGTCAGGTTTGGTCGAACTGAAAGGGGAACGTGAACGCTCGCTTTGGCGGCACGAAATTTTGGGGCAAAATTCCCAGTTGAGTGACTTGCATTGAAATTGTGATAGGAGGCCTGGTGGGTTAGCAGTTGATTCCGGGCGTTTGAACGCTGAGCGGTATTGTGTTGCCGGGTCGACTCTTCTGTGCCAGTTGTTGTAAGATGGTTGAAGGCATTCCAATTACGCAGGGGTTGCAGAGAGCAAAGCCATCGTCTTGCTCGCCAGCCATTCTCTTCCTGCCCAGCGGTTGCCAGCACTGGCCAGGCGAGATTTTCCGGGCCATGGAGCAGCTGTTAAGAATGGCCGTACGGGGCGCACTTCGGAGAACTGCGAAGGGCCGGCAGCCACGTGGCGCGCGATCAACTCAGGAAATTGGTACTTGGCCGAGCCATCCGGGACAAAGCAGAGTTCTACGAAGCCCTCTGACGTCGGCACTGAAAGCTGGGCGGTACCGAGAACTGTCCGGCCTTTTCACCTGTGTGTGTGTGCAACACGAACATTTCCGTCCACGGGGCACTCAAACGTGTGAGCCTTTGTGTGTGTGGGCCGTCCTGCGGGGGGCGGCTAGTTTGCAATGACTGGACGAACGTTTCCGTCCACTGGGACTCCGTCCACGGGGACCTCGAAGAGTGACGTCGAACGATGACGTCGAAATATGACGTCAAGCGGAGAGCTTATAAGCAGCGTTTGCCGGCTGCTAGTGTGTGCTTGTGTCGTGCTCTTCGTTCGGAGCTGAGTGCTCCTTGTCATGCTAGAAATGAACTAGTGAGCTGTGTGCTAGTAAGCTGTTTGCTGTATGTTAGTCTTGCGGGCTCCATCTGGGAGTCGCGCTAGACTGCCAATGTATCTTGCTTAAACTGTTAATATGTAAATAAATCCTGTTCACCGAGTTCCTGTCTACGACCTTCATCTCCTTCAAATGGTGGCAGCGGCGAGATAGTCCGACGACTCCTACATCTGGTTGACAGAGGTAGGATCGTCCGACGAATCCTACAATGTTCGACGCGAATCCGGAAGCCCTCTGATAATATTGGTGTCACCTGACCGTTGTCAGCGCTCATATCAAGCAATCGGCACAGCATCACATGAAGCGAACACGTCTTAAGCTATCGCCCAGGTGCTCATGCTGCCGGGCCTTGCCCGGATAAATAAAAAGAGACCACGGTATCGAATAAACGTCTTTCCGTTTACCCCGTGATCCCGAGTTGTGTGACCATTACTACCTAGGTTACATCTGTCAATAGACAGTATGTATTGACTTGGAATGGATTTCCACGTTTTAAGACTGAAATGCGTTTAGCTCCCGTACGTTGTCGGCGACCTTCGAGTAACCTTGACCCTAAAGCCAGAACCCTTATCCGGGCATCATTACGAGGACAATGTATGCTTATCCGAGCAACTCGTGAAAAATGATGCTTCCCCTGGCCCCCAGCCCTTTGTACAGGACCGCATTACATACGCTAGCTACTGGCCAAATAAGTTACAAAAATATTGCTTCCGAGGGCTTCATAATGCTTCTTCATAATATCACTCGAGCTGTAACTTCTATTACGCTGAAATTTTATTTGTCATTTCGAATAGCAACGTCCAAAACGCGTGATACAGGGTACCTACACTTCACTGCCATATTTTCGTGCTGAGATAGGGTTGCCTGTGCTCTCTTGAATGCCAGCGGTTTGCAAGTTCCGCGACGCGTGTTTCGCGTCACCTAGAGAGATGGCGCCACGCTGCGTGGCGCCCTCTTCAGGCGCTTCTTTTTTTTTGCTTCTAGCTGGGCAGTGCGCTCTGTCTCTCTGGCGCCTTTCGCTGCCTGTCGTGCCGCTCTCAGCCCGTATGAACGCGATGGCGTTAAGGCGCCCGTATCGCAGAAAATCCGGTGTTGGCGTCTAGCGTCGGGCGTCGAATCGACGAAAAGATGTTCGAACTACGCATACCCAGGTCTTCCATGTGACGCAAGGAATTGACTGAAATAATTGAATTTCTTTAGCTAAACTACGTAGAAAAATAGTAAAGTACGACTTCCACACACCCTACAAACATGATGGCTCTCTGTAATTTGACTATACGAGAAAACGAAATTCTGTTACGCGAAAACTCAAAGAAACCCCCTCCACGCACACAAACCGGCCGCGGCTTTCACAGACCCATAGAGTTACTATGGACGTCTTGCGCTGGAGTTTGAGGTATAGTAGCGGCGCCTGGTGGCGGCTCGAGAAACGTTATCTGGGTAGTACCAGCTTGGGTAGTATTGAGCCCTGGCTGTGGCGAAGCACGTTTCTAGCCCGAGTTTTGCGTCGATTCGCACTTTGTTCTGCCCTGTTGCGAGTGTGAAAAGGCTCGTCACTTCTCACAGACCAAGCCGACTACGCTGCGAGCGAGCCGCAGCCTTTAGTTTAACGAAAACGGACTCTCCGTGGGACGTAATGCTGGAAGCAGAAGGAATCGGCGACGCCGATCCGGAGAGACCTAGCGCAGCCTCGAAAAAGCGTCACCGTCGTTACTGCTGAGTCGTGGGCTGCCATGAACAAGAAAGCCTGAATCCCAACATCAGATTCTACCGTTTTCCTTCAAGGCCTCAAGAAGCGGAGCGTCGGGCGCGCTGGATAGCTGCACTTCGTCGAAGAATGGCCGTACGGGCCAGCTTTTAGCCCGCTGCACGTGTTCCAAGCCCACCAGACAGGGATCCATTCCGAGAACTGCGGACGGCCGGCGGCCACGTGGCGCGCGATCAGCTCAGGAAATTGGTACTTGGCAGAGCCATCCGGGACAAAGCAGTTCTACGAAGCCCTCTGACGTCGGCACTGAAAGCTGGGCGGTACCGAGAACTGCGGATGACCGGCAGCCACGTGGCGCGCGGTCAGTTCAGGAATGTGGTACTCCGCCGCGCCACACCAGACGGAGCACAGTTCTACGAAGCCCTCGGTCGTTGACTCCGGAGCCTTTGTGTGTGTGGGCGTAAACGATACTGCGGAACGGCGCCCCTCTGTCGTCGGCTCCAGACCTTCGCACCTGTGTGTTTGCGTGTGTGTGGGCGTAAACGATAGTGCGGGGCGGCGGCAAGTTTACAATGCTTGGACGAACCTTCCCGACCATTCGTGCTCCGACCACGACCGAACGATGACGTCGAACTATGACGTCAAGCGGAGAGCTTATAAGCAGCGTTTGCCGGCTGCTAGAGTGTGCTCGTGTCGTGATCGTTGTCGGGAGCTGAGTGCTCTGTCATGCTAGAAATGTACTAGTGAGCTGTGTGCTCGTAAACTGTTTGCTGTATGCTAGTTTTGCGGGCTCCATATGGGAGTCTCGCTAGTCTGCCAATGTATGTCCTGTTTTTAAATGTAAATCCTGCAATTAAATCCTGCTCGCCAAGCCCTGTCGTCCCAAGTTCATCTCTACGACTACGACCGCTCCAAATCTTAGATCCTGCTCTGGTGAGAGAGTGCGTTACCGGTTCTGGTGACCGGGATCAGGCCGCACTCCAGGCCTGTTTGTGCAATTTTCTCAACACACGGTTTTTTTTTTTTGTATTAACCGGTGGAGAATTGTGTGGCACCGGGATTTGAATCACGGTCCTCTTGCACAGAAGGCGGATACTCTACCGTTCCCGCAGGAGTTAAATTAAAAATTAAATTATGGGGTTTTACGTGACAAAACCACTTTCTGATTATGAGGCACGCCGTAGTGGAGGACTCCGGAAATTTCGACCCCCTGGGGTTCTTTAACGTGCACCTAAATCTAAGTACACGGGTGTTTTCGCATTTCGCCCCCATCGAAATGCGGCCGCCGTGGCCGGGATCCGATCCCGCGACCTCGTGCCGAGCAGTCTAACGCCATAGCCACTGAGTAACCACGGCGGGTCCCGCAGGAGAACAGAATAATATGCGGATAGAGAGAGAGAGAGAAACAACTTTATTGAACCGAGCTCGACATCTTAGACGCCGTCGATGGAAGTGGTTCTCTCTTCACGAGACCCATATGCTTCCCTAGCCGCCTGGCCCCTGGAGATCAGGACGAGTTGGTCTTCCAGGGCGGTGCTGGTTAGCAAGGTCTCCCATCGCTCGGTAAGGGTGGATGAGGGATGGGGTAGGGTAGCGGGGCAGATAAGAGGTGGGGGGATCGCCTTGATGAAATCGCATACTCCAATGACGTGTTGGAGCGTGCCTAACTGAGTTTTGCAGAAGTTACAATCCTCCTCGTACCTTTCCGGGTACATCTTGTTTTGAAGGTAAGGGTGCGGGAAGGATCCTGCCTGTATTTGCCTGTAGATCGCTTGCTGTTCTCTGCTAAGCGATTTGTGAGGATCGGGGTAACGGCGCCTCTCCGTCTTATAATGGTTCGTAATGTCTCTGTAACTAAATATGGACTGTGGCTCACCTTCCTCAACCCGGTGTTCCATCTCTCGGGCGAACTGGTGGGCAAGTTCGTTGCCCTCCAGCCCAGAGTGAGCCGGTGTCCATATTAACTCAACTTTCCTTTCAGGTACGCCGCGTTTACTTTGGAGAATATCTAGTGCCGCAAGAGACACCCACCCCTTCCTGTAGTTGTTATACGCCTTTTGCGAGTCGGTGACAATTCTTCCCACGTTGGGCTGCGCGAGTGCTAGCGCTATCGCGGCCTCTTCTGCCACCTCAGGAAAAGACGTGTTGATGGAGGCGCAGGTTACGAGCACATCCCGCGTCGTAACTGCCAGCGTTGCTTTCGATGAAAACTTGGGTAACGAAGCGTCTGTGAAGAGAGTGACCCCCTCTTCGTCTTCTACTATTTGACCCAAAGTCTCCGTCAAGGCCGCTATACGAGCCGCTCTGCGGCCGTCGTTACGACCCGACCTCATGTTTCTAGGCAGTGGCTTACTGTGGATTATATGCGCCCACAACCTGGGTAACGGCCCCGTTTCCTTCCGCTCTGCCTCTTGCCAGCCCAACTTGGCAAGAACGCGACGTCCCGCCGACGTCTGACTGAGCCGAACTCTTTGATTAGATAGATGAGCTTCTATTAACTCTTCGACGACGTTGTGCTTGGCCATGCCGAGAAGCTTGTCGGTCGAAGAATGCTTCGGTATGCCCAGCGCCATCTTGGTTGCCTTTCGTATAATGACGTTCAACTGGTCCCCGTCTTTTTTCAGTAACTTGAGGTACGGCGCCGCGTAAACGATGCGCGACGTCAAGAAGGCCTGGACGAGCGTCAGTACATCGTCCTCCTTCAATCCCCTTTGTCTGTTTGTGACTTCTGATCATGTTCGAAATTTGTTCCGTTGAAACTTTGATTTTGTCGATCGACGCCCCCGCCTTGCCATTGTTCTGGAAGATGACACCCAGGATACGTGCTTGCGTGGTTGGTGTTATGGTCGTCCCGTCGATGGTGATGCGTACGTTCTCTCGGTCTCCTTTCTTTCTTCTTGGCTTGATGACGAGTAACTCGGACTTCTGTGGCGAGCAACTGAGGCCGCACGATTTAGCGAACTCGTGCACGGTCTTTGCCACTCTCTGAAGGGTCTCCTCCATCCAACTCTCCGACCCTGCCCTCGACGTCCACACAGTGATATCGTCTGCATAGAGAGCGTGATCTATGCCCTCTATGTCTTGAAGCAAAGTCGGGAGAGGGAGGAGTGCCAGGTTGAAGAGAAGCGGCGAAAGAACCGATCCTTGCGGGGTGCCTCTGTCTCCCAGGGCTATCGGTTTCGACTTCTCCTCTCCAATTTTGATGGTTGCCGTTCTATTGTTTAAGAAATCCTGCACATATTTGAATGTTCGCTTTCCGCATCCCGTTTGGTGCAGGTTACGGAGAATACTTTCGTGTGTGACGTTATCGAAGGCCCCCTTGAGATCGAGCGCCAGGATAGCTCTTGGCGTAGGGGTCTTCGCTTGCTTGATAACCAGCTCGTGTATTTGCACCAAGACGTCTTGCGTGCTCAGGTGCCTCCGAAATCCGTACATGGTCGGTGGCATCTGATCAGTGACATCCAAATGTCTCTGTAGTCTCTTGAACACCATACGCTCGACCACCTTCCCTACACATGACGTGAGGGAGATGGGGCGTAGATTGTCGACGTGGGGTGCTTTCCCCGGCTTGGGAATGAAATGCACCTCCGCTTCTTTCCATTCTTTTGGTAACGAACCCTTCTCCCAGGACGCGTTGACGAGGTTTAGCAGTTCAGCTCGGCTTTTGTCGCGCATATTTTTTAACATCTTGTATGTAACGCCGTCAATTCCAGGTGCGCTGCCTTGATTGCTTTCATCGATGGCCGCAACCAGCTCCAGTTCGGTGAAGGCTTCGTCCATCTCGACGTTGCTATCGCCTTCATACTCGTGAGTCGGGTTACCGCTCTTCTCGGTCTTGAGGTATTTACTTGTGAGTTCACGAATGAGCTTCTCCCCGTCCCCGTCGTAACTGTTGATCGTTCTTGTGAGGTCTCGAGCGCATGCGCTCTTGCTTTTTAACGGATCTATGAGGTGTCGCAACAGCTTCCAAGTCTTCTTCGTAGACAGTGTGCCTTGCAGGTCATCACACATCTTCATCCAGTTTTGCCTGCATAGTTGTTCCGCATACTCGGTCACTTGCTTGTTGAGCGCGTGTATACGTCTGCGAAGCGTCTTGTTATGTCTTTGCCTCTTCCACCTTCGAGTAAGACCGTGCCTGGCCGCCCACATGTGACTAAGCCTGCTGTCTACGAAGGGAATTTGCGTGGTCGTAGTAATCTTCTGCGTAAATTTCTTTACAAATTCGCGTTGCTTTTTGGCCCACGCCTCATACGTCTTGGTGTCTTGGTTTTCGTCCTCGCCTTCACTGTCTGCGCTTCTACGTAACCGGTCCCAGTCTGTAATGTTGGCTTGACCCAGTTTCGCCTTGATGTCAGTCCCCCCGAGGGTTACACAAATTATCACAAAGCCAAGATTTTTCCCCCGTGTTACGCCAAGTTACGTCGAGGTTCCCCCGAACTAGCGTCAGATCAGGTGTGGTGTCTCTGACCGTGCTAGTGCCTGTCCTGGTTGGTACGCCCGGTTCGTTAAGTACCTCCATGTCGTGATCCTCTATAGCTTTAACCAATTGGTTTCCTCTTTTGGACGAATATTTATAACCCCACATCGTGTGGGCGGCGTTGAAATCTCCTTGCACTAAAATCGGTCTTGTTTTTGCTTCTTTAATGCAGTCCAATATGGTGCCTTCAAAGTCAATGACCCTGCTGGACGGTCGGCAATAAGCATTCAGGACGAAAAAGTTCTTGTCCGCCCCCCCCCCCCCCCCCACTCTTCTGCTGTGAATTTCGATGAGCGTATGTTCGCAGCCTCGCTGAGCGGTCACGTGCTGTGTGGCCGCCACGTTGCTGCGGACCAAGATCGCAGTACCCTTTTCGCTAGGGTCCGTATACGTAATGTATCCCGCGAGCTTGGCCCGGCCGTTGGTCTCTTGTAACGCTATGATATCCGGTTTTTGGTCCAATTTATCAACGAATAGTTGTAACTCCCCTATCTTGTTTCTAATACTCCTACAGTTCCATTGAAATAACGTCGCAGTCTCTTTCTGCTTTCCTTTAGTCTTCGTCATTTTCTACTTTTTGAGCAGTAGATTTGCGCACGGAACCAACTTTTCGCGGCCTGACCCGTAGATTAAACCGTGATGACTTCATCTTGGCAACGGTGAGATGCTTATTTTTCGCATCCATCGTCATGACTCTAACGGAGAGTTGACTGCATTTGGCCTCCACATTATCCATTCTTACTGTTAGATTGTTCACTTGCGCAGACATTTGGGAAACTTGGCTGGAGATTTGCGTAAGCATGCTCATGACCGACTCCATTGTCGGAGCAACGGCGGCCTCAGCCTTCTCTTCCTCCATGGCAACCACTGCCGTTTCTGTCTGTGGAGTTTGCGTCACTGACTGCGTCAACGCCGGTGACGTGATCAGCTTCGTCACCGCTGGAGCAGCGCTGGTGGTGTCTCTCTTGGGTACTTTCCTTTTAACTGCACTGACGTCATTATCACTGTTCTTTGTTCTACTGAGCGTCTCGATACGCTCCATCATTGCCTTTATCTGATTGTTTTGGTTCTTGATTTGATTGTTCTGCCTCTCTATCAACTCCTTGAGTTCCAAACAGTGTCTGCACTCATTGTCTTTGGAAGGGCGGAAGGAAGGGAGGGGAGGGATATTGCTATTGTCAAGAGCGACGGGAGACCCCGCTGCCCAGCCCACCTGTTTCTCGGCGCTGTTGCTCCGCCGGGTCTTCGACTTGGACCTCCAACGAGATTCTCGCCTGCGAGCCCCAGCTGCCGATGGTGACCTGGTATCGCTCGTGCTTCTCCCTCGCCTTGTCTGGGAGCGGCTGCGACGCCTGCTCGGTGGCTGCCACGCTGTCTGCTGCCACGCTGGCCCCCTCTGCTGCTGCCGCTGCTGCTGCACCTGTTCTCGTTGCTGACGTTCCCAACGCCGTTTACGAACGACGTATGGCGTCTTGAATCTCGCTGTACACTCCTTGTCCGCGGTGAGGTGGTTGCCCCCGCAGAGGCTGCACTTGGGGTTACTGCAAACGTGGCTTTCTTCAGGATTCTTCATGCCGCAACCACGGCATATCTTGTTTTCGGGGTTACGACAAACGTCCATCCGGTGACCGAGGCGACCACACCGGTAGCACATATCGATCTGCTTGCGATACAGCGAACACTCGACCAGCAGGTTGCCGTATCTGGTGTAGTTCGGGACCTTGTCGCCGTCGAATGCGATGACCATCGTCGTCGTCTTGCCGATGCGGTTGGCTTGCATAGCAGTGGGATTATACTCTTGAACGATGTAGTCGTTGATTTCTTGAATAGTGTCCGTCATCGGGACACCCCTGATGACGCCCTTAACGGTGCCGTGGGGGGCGGTCTCGTAGGCGCTGACTTCGTGTGCCGTGCCGTTGATAGTGAGGCTTCTGACTGCCGAGTAGCGGTCTGCGTTCTCTCGCTTAGGCGTACTGATAACGACTATGTTTTGCTGTTTGTTCGGGCAAACAACATCTTGCGTCACCTCCTCGCCACTCACATTCGCAGCTGCGACGATGGCTCGGCTGATCTCGAATCTAGACACTTCCCCAATGTTCAGACCTCCCCTGGGACGCATGACGATCTTGATATCTTGCCTCGGCAACACAGGCATCCTCGCTGCCTTGAGTAGCTTGCTCTTGAAATTTTTCCGCTGCGGGCGACGATGCCCGGCAGCCACCGGCCCCCCGTTGACCAGCGTTAGACTTAGCTTGCTCTGTTGCTCTTGGGTCTTCTTCTCCCCGGCGACGCGCCAGCCAAACTTCTCGGAAACTTCCTCCGGCATTATTTCTTCACCCTCCACTTCCACACGCATACCGGACGCCATTTTCTTGAAGCACTTCGCCTCTCGGTCCCCGGCAAGGTCGATGGCCCCGCCGGACCACGCCTATGCACGGCCGCTAGGCCCTGCTTTCTTCAGGCTTAGCTCGCAGCGACACTGTGCTCGTAAAAAAAATCCTCCTAAATCGGAGAGAAATGGTTTCGCACCTCATATTTCGGTATGCACACGGTCCTTGTAACTTCACGGATGCCGTTGTGTGAGACCTTGCATGAGCTGGGGTGAATTACCGGGCCTTTTGCCGAAAAATCGAGGAGCACATGTGAGACACGTCAGCACATACCATGGCTCATACCCCCTCCCCAATATGCGGATAATGAATACCTTTTTCCGCAAGCGGGTTAGTCGAAAGTGGACGTGGAGGAGCCCGAATGGTGAGACTAGAAATGAAATCGACTTCATACTCTGCGCGAACCCTGGCATCATACAAGATGTAGACGTGCTCGGCAAGGTGCGCTGCACTGACCATAGGATGGTAAGAACTCGAATTAGCCTTGACTTGAGGAGGGAACGGAAGAAACTGCATGGTACATAAGAAGCCAATCAATAAGTTAGCGGTAAGAGGGAAACTAGAGGAATTCCGGATCAAGCTACAGAACAGGTATTCGGCTTTAACCCAGGAAGAGGACCATAGTGTCGAAGCAATGAACGACAATCTTATGGGCATCAATAAGTAGTGCGCAATAGAAGTCGGTGGTAACGCCGATAAACAGGAAACCAGTAAGCTATCGCAGGAGACGAAAGATCTGATCAAGAAACGCCAATGTATGAAAGCCTCTAACCCTACAGCTAGAATAGAACTGGCAGAACTTTCTAAGTTAATCAACAAGCGTAAGACAGCGGACATAAGGAACTATAATATGGATAGAATTGAACAGGCTCTCAGGAACGGAGGAAGCCTAAAAGCAGTGAAGAAAAAACCAGGAATAGGCAAGAATCAGATGTGTGCGTTAAGAGACAAAGCCGGCAATATTGTGACTAATATGGATGAGATAGTTCAAGTGGCTGAAGAGTTTTATAGAGATTTATACAGTACCAGTAACACCCACGACGATAAGGTGAGAGAGAATAGTCTAGAGGAACTTGAAATCCCACAAGTAACGCCGGAAGAGGTAAAGAACGCCTTGGGAGCTATGCAAAGGGGGAAGGCAGCTGGGGAGGATCAGGTAACAGCAGATTTGTTGAAGGATGGAGGGAACACTGTCCTAGAAAGATTGGCCGCCCTATATACACAATGCCTCATGACCTCGAACGTACCGGAATCTTGGAAGAATGCTAACATAATCCTAATCCATAAGAAAGGGGACGCCAAAGACTTGAAAAATTATAGACCGATCAGCTTACTGTCCGTTGCCTACAAAGTATTTACTAAGGTAATCGCAAATAGAATCAGGAATACCTTAGACTTCTGTCAACCAAAGGACCAGGCAGGATTCCGTAAAGGCTACTCAACAATAGACAATATTCACACTATCAATCAGGTGATAGAGAAATGTGCGGAATATAACCAACCCTTATATATAGCCTTCATTGATTACGAAAAAAGCATTTGATTCAGTCGAAACCTCAGCAGTCATGAAGGCACTACGGAATCAGGGTGTACATGAGCCATATGTAAAGATACTGGAAGATATCTATAGCGGTTCCACAGCCACCGTAGTCCTCCACAAAAAAAGCAACAAAATCCCAATAAAGAAAGGCGTCAGACAGGGAGATACGATCTCTCCAATGCTATTCACAGCATGTTTACAGGAGGTATTCAGAGACCTGGAGTGGGAAGAATTGGGGATAAAAGTTGATGGAGAATACCTTAGCAACTTGCGATTCGCTGATGATATTGCCTTGCTTAGTAACTCAGGAGACCAATTGCAATGCATGCTCACTGACCTGGAGAGGCAAAGCAGAAGGGTGGGTCTGAAAATTAATCTACAGAAAACTAAAGTAATGTTTAACAGTCTCGGAAGAGAACAGCAGTTTACGATAGGTAGCGAGGCACTGGAAGTGGTAAGGGAATACATCTACTTAGGGCAGGTAGTGACCACGGATCCGGATCATGAGACTGAAATAACCAGAAGAATAAGAATGGGCTGGGGTGCGTTTGGCAGGCATTCTCAGATCATGAACAGCAGGTTGCCATTATCCCTCGAGAGAAAAGTGTATAATAGCTGTGTCTTACCAGTACTCACCTACGGGACAGAAACCTGGAGGCTTACGAAAAGGGTTCTACTTAAATTGAGGACGACGCAACGAGCTATGGAAAGAAGAATGATAGGTGTAACGTTAAGGGATAAGAAAAGAGCAGATTGGGTGAGGGAACAAACACGGGTAAATGACATCTTAGTTGAAATCAAGAAAAAGAAATGGGCATGGGCCGGACATGTAATGAGGAGGGAAGACAATCGATGGTCATTAAGGGTTACGGACTGGATTCCAAGGGAAGGGAAGCGTAGTAGGGGGCGGCAGAAAGTTAGGTTGGCGGATGACATTAAGACGTTTGCAGGCACAACATGGCCACAATTAGTACATGACCGGGGTAGTTGTAGAAGTATGGGAGATACCTTTGCCCTGCAGTGGGCTCAACTAGGCTGATGATGATGATGATGATGATGATGATGATGAAAGGGACAGATGGCCGCTACTACAGTGCAGGCATAACTACTTGTCTAGTGGCATGCAGTCAACAAAGATTGCAGGAGGCCCGCCGTTTCGCGGGATGTCGAAAGACCGCTGCTGTCGCGGCGCGTATGATCGTGCGCTCGAGCAGTTCGTACATCGCGGCATGCTGAAAGACCGCTGCCGTCGCGGCGCGTACCGTCGCGCGTTCGAGCAGTTCCGTACACATGATGTCTGCTTATCGCTGCTGTGAATTCATTTATAGCAAACATTTCCTCGCGTTTGTGCGCCTGAATCTAGCAGCGTGCAAACCTTACCTGAAGTTCAACTTGGTACGTGACTCGCTTCACTTGCGATTGACACCGCGCTAAAACTTCGCCGCTTATTTCTTGAACGGCGTACACGTATCTGGCGTTGCATAATTTCTTGCCTTTACGCAGCGTGCCACCCCTGAAAAAAATCTTCGGCGCCCGATATTCGCTGCAAGCCGTGGTACAACACAACCGAAAGTGGCGGGTCCATATTGTAAACGTGCTTTCCAAACCAGACGACCGAGCTTGGTACTACCCAGTTCAGGACAGAGGGCGCTTTTTAGCCTCATTTTCGCAGCGCCCCCTGGGAAATGCAGGAGCTTCATACTGACTCTAGAGGACAAGCTACCCATAGGGCCCATGCATTGAAATCGGGAACCGCAAGAGCGCCGCCATGTTGCTACGCGCCAAGGTTTCCAGCTCCTGAGACGCTTGCTAGACTTGGTGACAGTAGTCAGATTTAATCTGGCAACCGTAGCAGCGTAGCAGTATGGCGTCTCGCTTGTAGTGTGGTGATGTGGTATGCGTGCAGCCGTGTGTTTGGGCTGTTTATTCTATGTTGCGGGATGGTGTGGGTGTGATCGATGTTGGCCGTGCAGGTGGCAGTTATGCAACCGAAGGATGGTCCTGTTGAAGTTTCCGGCGGTATGCGGTTTTCAGCGGTCACGCCTGTTGCAGGAGTGTCACTCGACGAGGTTACGAGTTTGGAGCTCGAAGCTGTGGTCAGACTCCTCATTGGCATTCCCTAATTATCTTCGCACGGGTGCGGTATGTTGCAGAAGCCGCTGTCGCGATCTAACGTCGCGACGATCGATCGGGTTTTTTTTTATTACAAGTACTGATCCAGCTGTAGGGCACATGTAACCGACAAACGAAGTCTCAGGAGAGCACCTGAGATTATAATAAAGCAGGCGGCGCAGGAACTCCAGGGCACCCAAGGGACAGTGGGGGGATCAAAGCTCGAAGCAGAGCGGTAATAGGTCGGGGCCGCCGAGGTAGGTGTGTGCCAGGGGATGTTCGCCCGGACAGCTCCTCTGGCACGCGCAGCGGTGCCTCGCAAGGTCGAGATACTTTAAAGGCACCTGCCCCCATGATCGTTCTATTGCCTCGTTGCAGTGAGCAAGATTAACCAGAATAATATGGAGGGAATCCGGTGCAGTCGCGAATGCGAGTCATGGCAGATGTAGCTCGCGTCGCCTGGCGTGTGTAGTAATACCAGAGTTAGTTGTATGAACTTTATGCATAATACGCTTTGTCACGGCACCTTAAAGCAATGGGTCTAGAGGGCGGTGTTGGTACGTTTTTTTGTACCGCCCTAATCCTATACCCCCCTCCCCTACAAAAATACACATACCCCTTTTTTACCTATATGTATACATACAATTCCTTCCCATGACGGATTGACCAGTTCAAGTTGTCAACTTGTCAATAAATGTCATAGGAATTACTATAATAACTAATTCCATGATCGGAGTGTTTACTTTTACTTTATTGTAACACTGAGAACTACATAGAACCTAGAACATAAAACAGAATAATTTTTTATATGTGAGAGAAGTATAGGCCTTTTGCACATGTGGATATCAATAGCTTAATCCAATGTGCAATACACAGACAAAGCAGCTGCTACAAGATGAACTGCATTAAGGGCCACACAACACATACGTAACTAAAGATGCAAAATATAGAGGGAAGCTTCAAAATACGCTCTGTAGCACTGCAAAGTATAACATGTATGTGTACTCTAAATGTTCAAAAAAGCAATGCATCAATGTCCAATTTGCCTTCAAGTTTATTAATAAGTTCAAGTTTACTGAAGTTTATTATGAGACAGGGGCGTAGCCAGGGGGGGGGCGCTTATGGGGCTTCAGCCCCCCCCCCCCCGAAATTTTTTCGAGCTGTCCATGCACCGTCGACCAAAGATTCCCCCCGGCGCCGGAAATCATTCTGGATTTTGTCTAGAATGTCATTTTCGCGCTCGAAAAGACACTTCACCACGAACATTGCGAACTCGGGCTGGATTTTGCTGCAACGCCCACGCACCGGGAGTCACATAACGCAAGCAGCCCCATCCGAGCACAAAGCTTCAAGGGCGTTTTGATGGCGAACGGGCTCGCCGCGGAATCGCGCGGAGGCCGCGGAATCTAGGAGCACATTCATTTCAATTCCGAAACTTTATGGGCATAAAGTTCTCATAAACTTTTGATGCGAAACGTCCATTGACATTTCCAAAGTTGTGCTTCAGATATTCGATTGCGGACGTTTGTGGGTTTAATGTTGTTATAAACATTCGACGCCAAAGGTGCATTGATTTCTTAAAGTCGTAGATCGGAACATAGAGCGAGACAAGCCAAATATACACACTATCAGACAAGTCGATAAAACACGCAGCGAGATCCGATGAGACGAAGCGTTGTGGTGGTTCATTTGTACCTTCATGTCGCATAAAAAAAAGTTCATTTTTTTTACCTACGCCAAAGCATCCATGTCAAGACACTAAAGCCAGCCATGGTGACTATATATGTATACGTTCTAAGTTATGTTTTCTACTTTGACTTTTATTCGTGAGGACACACTGAGGCTCTTAAATTTTTTTATTCTCGCTACCCTACCCGCGGGGGCTGCCAGAGCCAGCCAGATTCCATGCGCTTTTCTCGTGTTGCCCCGACCACCGCGCGGCGCACTTCGGTGCGCGTTGGTTTTCTCTGACCGAGTGGATTTTCGCCTGGAAGAGGTTTGAACGCCTTCTGGCTAGCAGACGAGAAAAAGAAACTATGGTCGCTCACCGCCATCACTGTGAAGACTGGACGGATTGCACCGCGTTCGCTTGAGCGCAACTTCACCGGAAAGTCTTGTCTCGCCGGTGTAGGATACCGAGCACTATGCGTATAGTTCTCGGTGGACCAAGCGTCTCACATTTTCTTCGATATTCATTCGGTAACCACATTATGTGCCCAAAGTAGGCATTGGATTGTGGCCAACATACTCTCCTTTGCGTTTTCTTTTTTTTTTTTCATTTCGGTGCCCCCGCCCCACAAAAGGAAAAAAAAAGATACATTGTTGCGGCGCGGCGAATTGTCGCATGGTGACAGTTTATTACTTCTTTTGCGGAAAGTGATCGGCCACGGCACGCTTCAGTTAGCGGATACTATTATTATATTATTGCGATAGCAATTATATGAACACTCCAGGCGCATTCCTGCTATCGCCGTCGCCCTCATGTTTCGTATGAAGTCTAAGGCCAATAACTTCATGACCGCGCGCCGCATGCTGTGCGTGCGAGTGAAAGAGTAGGGGGGGTGTAATGGGTGAGCCGACGATGGTTGCGCAGTCTTGTGTGCGCAAAGAAGAAAAGCGGGGAGCGAGCGCGCCGCCTTCTGTCGCTCGCGATACATCGGGGGAAATGGATGGAATGGGGGTGCGATCTAGGAATCTGTGAATCTGTGATAGGGCAACATGTTTATTTGCTTTGTTTGACCCATTATATACAGTGACTTTTCCTTAGCTACGTAGATTTATTAAAGACTTATACGTATATTTAAATATCTTGTTGAGAGGTTTTGCGTATACGTGCAGTGAACTTTCTTTCCAGTGACACTTTTTTTTGCCCTTTATCAAGCATTTGTAATAATAAAGGGAAAATCAGACATCCACCCGTTCGTAGGAATTGCTACAAAGGAAACCCATACGGGTTCCTCGAAAGAAAAGCCTCGCAGTTGAAGAAAAATTCGTCCTGATCCAGGACTTGCACCCAGGACCACCGCCTTTCTGGGGCAGCCGCTCTACCATCTGAGCTAACCAGGCGGCTAGCAGATTGTAGGGTGAAGTTGAATTTGTCAACAACTCGAAGCAAATGCAAGAGTTTGACGTAATAGTTCTGCGGAAACCCGCAAGGTGGAGAGAAGTAAATAACAAAGAGAAAATCAGACATCCACCCGCTCGTAGCAATTGTTACAAAGGAAACCCATACGGGTTCCTCGAAAGAAAAGCCTCGCAGTTGAAGAAGAATTCGTCCTGGTCCGGGACTCGAACACGGGATCACCGCCTTTCCGCGGCAGCGGCTCAGATGGTAGAGCCCCCATGTTTCGGCTCCACCACGGGAGCCTTGATCACAATCTTGAACAAGCCTCCCGTGGGGGAGCCGGAACGTAAATAACTATTTTAAACCCTTTTGGTCGGTGCCCAGACCTCTTCCTTTTAAGTATGCATCATCCCGATCAGACGAGTTTCCGTCATACTTTCGACTTCACCCCCAACAAAATTGCAAAAGGTTGATGAGCTGATGAGACAAGAACGGAGGATAAGCATCGATGAACTGGCAGAACGTGTGAACATCAGTCATCGTTCGGTTCACACCATAATTCATGAACATCTCGGTTATCGGCTCTTGTGTGCGCAATGAATTCCCAAGATTTTGAACCACCGCCAGAAGAAGGTTCTGCGCTGCCTTGACTCATCTGATCAGGTATCACAATGAGGGTGACGACTTTTTGTCTGCAATTGTGGTCGGGAACGAACCATGGTGCCACTGTTACAAGCCTGAAACAGGACGGCAAAGCTTACAGTGTAAAGATTCGAATTCACCAACCCAAAAGAAAGCAACGGCCGTCATTTCCGCTGGAAAGGTGTAGTTGACTTCTTTTTTTTTTCGATCGTCAGGGGTCATTACTGTTAAAATTTGCTAAAGCCGGAGAGACTATCATGGCGCAATCAAGAACAAACGACATGGAAAATTGACGAATGGGGTCCTCTGTTCCACGACCTGGCTATAGTGTTGGGCTGTTGAGCACGAGGTCGCGGAATGGAAACCCGGCCACGGCGGCCGCATTTCGATGGGGGCGAAATGCGAAAACACCCGTGTACTTAGATTTAGGTGCACGATAAAGAACCCCAGGTGGTCGAAATTTCCGCAGTCCTCCACTACGGCGTGCCTCATAAGCAGAAAGTGGTTTTGACACGTAGAACCCCATAATTTATTTTTAATTGTTCCACGACAATTCCCGTCCCCACGTCGCTGATGTGGTCAATACAAAACTGCGAAAGTTCAAGTGGGAAACGCTGCCACATCCGCCATACAGCTGAACCTTGCGACTTCCACATTTTGGGACAAATGAAAAAGCAGCTCAAGGGAAACAGATTCGTGTCGGACGATGACGTGAAAGAATCAGTTGCAGGTTTTTTGAAGCAGCAACCCAAGGAGTTTTATGAGACGGGAATCACCCGACTCGTTATTCAATAGGACAAATGCCTAAATGCTCATGGAGACTACTTTTAAATAAAGTACCCCGTTTGTCATATATTCGCATTGTCTCACTTTCATCTAATTCGCCCTCGTATATTTTGTAGAACGACAATTTTATACCTGCTCTCTGCTGGGACAATAATTTTGGTGCAATTACTCACCATACACGACCGGTGACAGCTGCTCCTGCGCAACACAATAGAATAAATGACAGCGTCATGGAGGTTTTTCACTGCACGTTGCATATGTACAAAAATGTAAACAAGGTTCTTGAATGACAAAGTTTCATTAACATATTTGTCCTCAACTTGTTCATTTCATGGCCTTTACATTTTTCATATCAGTGGAATGCACTGCTTTGCTGGTTTCGAACTGATATAGTTCTATCTAACGATCGTGTGACATTTTCTTTACTTATAAAATAGACAAAAATATGGAAGCATTGATATCAGTTCTGGGCACAATTTTTGGCACATACGAGAATATCTTTTTATGAAAAATACATATATTACTTGTTTCGACAGTTCGTATCGCTCAAGAATTCGGTTGCAGCATCTTTGGCAATGGCAATGCAGTTATTATTCATGCATTTGATCCCTCGACAAATTGTTCAAGAGGAAGCTTTAGCTCGCGCCCAGCTCCGACGCGGCCTATACATGTAAAACGCAGAAACGCTTTTCTGAGGTAACCCCTGGATCGCTTTTAATCAAATGTGTTGCATTTGAGAGAGAAAGTTAAATTCTAGTATCTGTTGCAAGCGGAAATTAGATTTAGGGCCTGAATTTTGTTTAATCTATTTTGAAAAATTCGAAAGTTCGATAAAAATAGAAGCACGACGTTTACAAACTAATATCTCTGCATCAAGAACAGATATAGTGGTTCTTCAAACGGCATCTATTATAAGAGTCGAAGCGAATAAATTTGGTATGTCAATTTGTATCTTACGTGAACTGGTCACGTGGTGTACAAGGGTTCTGCAAAAGCCGTATTTCGATAATACAATTTTTTTTATATCCATGTGTAACATATCAATTTTGTCCGCTGTAGATGTACTATGAGATGCAATTCACAGAATTGTGATATCTTTCATTGTTGAGTTACAGAGCTTTAAACGTGATAGCTTCGTTTCCTGAAAATTTGCGATTTTTGCAAATTTTTAACCAATAATTCATAACCTGAATGAAAAATTCGAAGCCGGAAGCCAGTAGAATTTAAGTTTTTCTTTTAAATGCAACAAACCGCATCAAATTTTGTGCAGTGGTTGCCGAGAAAAATGAATTCACCTTCTACATGTATTTATATAGCAGCACTCGAGCTAAAGCTTTAGCTCTAGTGCTCCTATCTAAATACATGTAAAAGGAGAATTCGTTTTTCTCGGCAACCACTGCACCAAATTTGACGAAGTTTGTTGCATTTAAAAGACAAACTTAAAATCTAGTGACTGTTGGTTTCGAATTTTTGAGTTAGGTCGTCAATTTTTTATTAAAAATTGGCAAAAATCGAACATTTTCAGAAAACAAAACTATCATGTTTACAACTCTGTAACTCAACCACTAAACATGATAATACAATTCCGTGAATTGCATCTAATAGTACATCTAAAGCGGACAAAATTGATATGTTACACATGGATATAAAAAAATTTAATCATAGGGAAATACAACTCTTGCAAAACCATTGTAAGCAACGTAACAAATTCACGCAAGATGTAAAATAACATATTGAATTTGTCCGCTTTGAATGATATAATGGATGCCGTTTACAGAACCGCGATATCAGTTCTTGATGCAGAGCTATGAATTTGTAAACTTCGTGCTTCTATTTTTTTCAAACGGTCAGATATTTGTAAATCGTTTTAAGAAATTTTAAGCCCTAAATCGAAATTCCGCTCCCAACAGTCACTAGAATTTAACTTCCTCTTTCAAATACAACAAATTTCATCAAAATCGGTCCAGGGGTTATTTCATAAAAAGTTTTTGCGTTTTACCTGTATTTGAATAGGCCGAGTCGGAGTTGGGCCCGAGCTAAAGCTTCATCTTAAGGAGGAGGCCAAGCTGTAACGTGAGCCCCCCCCCCCCCCCCCCCCCGAACGAAATTTCTGGCTACGCCACTGTTATGAGCATATGTACAAGAGGAATCTGCTGACACACCCGCAGTCCAGGTGGCTGTTCGAGGTGTGCTGGCTGCCTCAGTGTAAGAAAAGGAAAGGAATTGGGTGAATGTAGACACCAGTGCCACTGCTTCTTGCCCCTGACCAGCACGTGCCTCCGCGGCATCTTTGTTGTGGAGTCTGCACAGGTGAGCTGGCGTGGCGAGGCGTAGGAGTCATCCGAGAGAAAGGGTATCGCTTACATGGAGAAGCGGCTGTTCACATTGCCTGTCGCTTTCCCTCAAATGCTTCCTTGGCGACTAGGGTGACACACCTGCTGTCAAAGTGGCTGTTGTGGGTGTGCTGGCTGCCTAAATGTAAGAAAAAGAAAGAAATTAGATGAATGTCAATACCAGTTCTATTGCATCTTGCCTGTTACCTGCATTTGCCTCCACGGCCTCTTGGCTTGCAGAGTCTGCATGAGGGAGCTGCTGTGGCTAGGCGTAGGCATTGTGTAAGCAAGAAGAAAATGCCATTAAAATGGGGAATTATGGAAATAAATGCAGTTCTTATGTCTGCTTCTTGCAATGTTTTTTCCTAAAAGTTTTCAAAGCTAGTGTCCAGAATGCACCAGCACTTTGACTGCTGTGGCTTTTAACCTGCAGGTGTTGCTGTGAGATCCTTAATATGGCTGCGTGCAGCATTGTAACACTTGGTGGAGGCATTTGAAGTGGTAGCCAAAAATATAAAGAATCATCCTTGTCTGCATGAATGCGTTCAATTTCTAAATGCAGTGGTAACTATCACTGTTGGTGCAAGCCTCCCCCCCACCCCCCATCTATACGGCAAGTGCCATAGCTTGAAACTGAATTTTTCCTTTAGAGTTTCGCAAGGCGTCTGATATGTCCACATTAGATGTGATTCGTTTATTTTTATTTACCCCAGTGTGGAGAGAGCATGATTAAATTGTTCTTTATTTTTGCGTGTCTTGTTTTTGGTTTATTTCTGAATTTATCAAGCAACAGTCTCATGATGCTTAAGTGACTTATGTAATGACAATCATCAGCTTCTTTTTTGCAGAAAAACAATGAATTTCCTGACCCATTGTTTGCCAACCCGTCACTCGCATAATTTTGCAGAGTATTCTACCTATATTGACTTGCTTGACCTCCGCTAAAGAGTCTTGCATTTCCAAATACCATTCTTTCCTTAAAATAATTCGACACTTCTCACAATTTCTGTACCTTGGGCTTTTGATACTATGCATTCACCATTTTTGCTGGTTGTTTCTGACTAGAAATGTCTTCTTTAATTTAGAGCTTAAATCTTTGAAACACACAGAAGGGCTTATCATTGCATATCTGCATAACAGGGGAACATGTTTCATTGCACATTTGCAAAATCTAATAGAACATTGATGAATGCAGCTTGTGTGATTTGACTAAATGAGCCATAAAAGTAACCCATCTGACTTGGTAAAAAAAGCACGTATTAGTGTTATGTAGAAGATGTGTTACACTAACATGGTGGGTTCTCTTGCTTATACAACAATATAATCGGTGCGCGAGAAAAAATGTTATTTTTGAATAGCCCTTGTACACACTGCTTTAAGGAAAATGAGCTGGAGCTGTCCACATTATCTACCTATTTTACCTGCAAGTATACTCAACAAAAATGTGTCCCAGCTGCTTAGTGGCATTTGAGATTACGTCAGTATTGCATATATGTGCCTGGTGTCTAAAATAATTGAATTTTGAAAATGCTCATAGGAATTTGATGTGCCTATCTGCAGTTTATGGATACATGTAAAAGACTCAGCATCAAGTGCAAGTGAACGGTCTCACAGGTCCGGAGTCGATCATGCAAATAGATTCGCTGCATACATTTGTGACCAGAAAAAATATGTCGCATGAAATGGCATGGAAAGAAGTGTTGAAAATATTGCACAGTTAATAAAACGCCTACGCTATTATTATGTGGGTTCATGCACTCGATTTCGTCCGTATTAGGCACTCGCCTCTTGATTGCTTCGTGGCACAAAAATACTCGGCATCAGGCTGTTTTTCTGCTGTGGTCTTTGTAGAAGCATGATTGTTCAAAGTGCAACAATTAAACAGATTCTATGACTTGCTTATGGATTCGCCAGTACAATTCCGGTGCGCCGGTCCGCCTGTCCAGCAGTTTCCTACTGAAGGGAAACCTGCAAATAAAAACACCGCCCCGCATGTAAAAAAATGCTCTACTGTGACGCTTCTCAAGCGATTGTGATGCATGACAGTAGCTGTCTACTCGCATGATGTTCTGAACAAGAAGATACGTTCGCTTACTTACATGTGAAGGTATATGCCAGAGCACTTCGGGGCTTCGGTGGCACAAAAGGCACGAATCTGCCATAGCGTCAGATGTTGACGCGCGATCGCATGTCAAACCTAAACTGTACGAAACTACTACGCATCTCAAAAAGCAGAGATTCGAAACCGTAATTCGTGTCATCCTTTATTGCATGAATGTGTACATCATGATTTACATGTCACGTATTTAGCAGGCGCTTTCCGTAAAATTAATATTAACGCATCACCTTCACAAAGCCATCAGGTATGCGTTTTTAAATGACAAAGCATAAGGTGACCTGTACTTGTTTTCAGCTATTTCAATATTAACTTCGCTGGCCACATTGACCAGTAGCAACAGGGCGGCGCCCTAGTGGTTCCCACCTTTTCGGGCCAACTTTTCCTCTAGGGTTGGTCATACTAACTCTATGCACAGACCGGCCACGGCGTCCGCCATTTTGTGTGCGCCGGCACGACGGGTGTCTTGGAGGTAGGATAGTAACCATGGCAGCGCTGGATTATGGAGGGGGTTAAGGGGTCTGCAGCCCAGGGCCTCACCTCGGGCAGTAGGAGAAGGGGGCCCATTTATTCTAACCTGCTTAGTATATGAAACCATGGGCAACGGAACTTCGAGCGACATGTATGAAGCGAGAAAACCAGGACGAGCAGACGGGGCCCCCCGCCTAATTTAACAGCATGCGTTTCGCCTGATCATTTGTGGAGAGCTTGTCGAGCTGCAAAAACAGGAATCTCCCGGCCACCCCGGCGGGGCCCTCCTTCTTACGAAGCGAGGTGCGTTTGCTTGGAAGAGTTTTCGTGGTTTCCTGTCAGTCCGTCTGTCCAGTGTTGTCTGGAGAGGAGAGGCAAGGGTGAAACACCTAAAACACGTAATGTGGGATGAGGACCTAAATCTCCCTTGCCCCTCGTCAGCACCACGCCACCCTCCACTTCTCAAATAGTTCCGCCGCTGTGCTTCTCATAGAAAGGATGTACTGCAGTACCCAACAGTGCCTCCCATTCGACTTTTCTTTACCGTGATGGTAATTTGGGCGAGGGAGGATGAGTCCGATAGCAGATGATGATGAGTCTGATGGCAGAGTCTAGGCAGCTGGGAAAGGAAAGAAAACGTCACACGTGCTTTTGTCCGCGTGCCGTGGGGCATGGACTGTTCACTGTTGGGGCTAGGGTTGTGGAAGAGTGAAGGGGGATGTTGGAGAGCTGGACACAAAGGCCTGTCTCCAGGGCCTATTCCTGCCTAGTGGCTGCGCACCCTCGCGCGCGCTCGACGGAAAAAGTAGGTTAGACTGGCCCCCGAACTTTCCAGAAAGAAGTAGAAAAAGATGACTCAGAGGCGACGGAGGGCGCGTAACTTCGCCCGCGCTAGGAGTCGCCCTCTCCTATTCGTTCTCGTGCTCGGCGTCGACGGGGCGAAATAAAAATCGAGAACCTCCCAGAACAGACGATTGCTCCTAGCCAATAGGAAGACGAGACCGAAACGGGAGAAGGAGTGAGTTTGTACGGAGAAGGAGGGAATTTGTACAAGGAACTCTATGCGTATGTGAACGCCTGCTTTGGCGCTAGTAACAGACAGACGCGGCGCGCGTCTATAAAAGGAAGTTGATCGCGGGCTAAGATTCAGCCCCGAGCCGCCGGTTAAGCTTGCATAAGCCCGCCCGCTGAGGAGCTCCCGGGGGACGCACCACTCTCGGCCAGCCACGGACCATCCAGGCAGTGTGCGCCAGTCATCGGGACGGCCACCGTTGGACACCTGCGGTCGCGTCGGACTGACGAAGTGCCCGGTGAACAATTAGCATCCATTCATGCGAAAATGCTCGGTCGGAAGCATCAAAGTGGTGCGTCTAAACGAAAGGCGAAGTTAGAAAGAGAACTGCGCGAAAAGAAGCTACCAAAGATGACAAAGTACCAACTGAATGCAGCTTCCGTGGAGCAGTATGATAGCTCTACCCAGAGTCCGTGTCAAACTCCCAATAGTACCAACTGTGCTTCTGTGGAGGACTCGCCAACTCCATCACCACGGTTTCCTGGAAAGAAGCAACGTTTGACTCATCTTGGTTGTCTGGATAGCGTGAAAACGGTGCCAACCTCGGTCGTCCATATTTCTGAGTAACCGACGCTAACCGAGCACTGTCCTGTCCCTGAGTCAGCAACGTCTATGCTACTCGGCTGAGCCCCTGCCACAGAGCTCCAGGTGTTCGGTCCGCCACGCCTGATTTCTACTACTGCTGATCAACAGGTGCCAAACCTCCCCGATGAGCCTCCTTCTCCTGACGAGCGCCAGGAAACAACACTCCAAGAATGGACTCACTTGTTTCCTGTTAGTTTGGCTTCAAATAATCATGTTTCCACCCACAAAGTGTGCCTCGAGAGGACGCATGAGAGGGCTTCTCGTTGCGGCAACAGAGAAGTACAGACACCCCTGCAGCAAGAGGTACGTTGCGAAATTCTTCGAAGTGACCCTGTTAAGTGGCCGGACGTTATTACTGAGAGCTTTCGGAGTGTATACCTTGAGAAAGGGCCATTGTATTTTCAAAATCGGGCAGAAAATTTACCGTCTTCCGAAAGGCAATACAAAATTCAGAAACGCTATATGTGACCTCATCTTTTCGGGCGAAAGGCTGTAAATGGGGAGGCGTAAGAGCGACACTGGTTAATGTACTCGGAGTCCAAAGGTTCCGTTTACTGTTTCATGTGCAAACTATTTTCGATTTCAAGCAACTCTAGTGCTTTCACCACGCACGACTTTTCTGATTGGAAAAGAACGGAAGAAAAGGTTTGCGCACATGAAAATAGCGTCGAGCACAGGAACTACGTGGCAGCATGGCTCGTCCGCTCTAACTCGAGCAGCACAATTGACAAGGAGCTGGTTAAGCATCTTGTCACTGAGACCGTTTACTGGACATATGTGTTGAAGCGCGTAGTCGTTGTAGTTAAGCTTCTATCGGAGCGCAACCTAGCGTTTAGGGGCAGTGAGGAGATTTTTGGTTCACCGAGAAATGGCAATTATGTGCGAATTTGATCCCTTTCTAGAGGAGCACATCAAACGCTACGGGAACAAAGGAAAAGGTCACCCATCGTACCTGTCAAAAACCATTTGTGATGAATTTATCGAGCATATGGCAAAGGCTGTCAAGGAACGTCTCGTTGGTGAATTGAAACGCGCAAAATACTTCCCTTTAATTGTTGATTCGACTCCAGACCTTACTCGCGTTGATCAGCTGTAAGTTGTTTTACGATACTATTTAAATGGGAAAGTGTACGAACGCTTTCTTGGATTTGTTTCAATTGAATCGCATACCGGCTTGTATCTTTTCGATACAGGGATGTCCCTCTTGACGACCAATGGCATCTCAATCGACGATTGTAGGGGCCAAGCTTATGATAATGCGAATAATATGTCAGGAAAATACAAAGGACTGCAAGTTCAAATCAAACACCTGAACGAATTGGCAGTCCACGTCCCTTGTGCTGGTCATTCACTGAACTTAGTTGGCGCGTGTAGCGTTGACAGTTGCCTTGAGGCAGTGAAATTTTTCACTGTAATTCAGAGACTTTGTGTGTTCTTTACTGCCTCACCTAAGCGATGGAGGTATGTTTTGGACAGCATGGGCGGAACTGGCCAGCAGCTTGTTTTGAAAAGTCTCTCTGAGACCAGGTGGTCAAGACACGCTGAATCATGTAAGGCCATTCTGAAAAAAATCAGTGCAGTCTTGTGTTGCCTTGAAGCTATATCAAAGAACGAGGAAGAAAACGGTGACACTAGGAACGAAGCGCACTCTCTCTTCAAGAAAATGACAAAACCAGAATCTGCATTCATGGCGATTTTCTGGAGTGAAATCTTGGAGCGCTTTGACAAAACGAGCGTAGCACTTCAGAAACCAGGTCTAGACATTTCAACTGCTCTAGACCTGCTGAGCTCTCTAGAAGGCTTTGTTAATTCTTTGCGACCTCTCTTTGATACCTTCGAAGAGAGAGCACGCACGCTAAGGTACCAATCAATGTTATCAGGATGAGGGCAAACGCATCGTTTTGAGTAAGCAGCCGGACGGAAAAAGCGATAGTGCGCTACAAGGTAGAAAAAAGTTTATCGTAGAGACCTACAATGCTGTACGTGACAGTCTAGGCTTCGCTTTGCGAGTGCGAAAGGCTGCCTACACTGAACTCTGCGAAAGGTTCGGATTCTTAAAATTGCTGACAGAAGTTGGGAGCGAGGCCTCTCTGGCACAGCAGGCTGAGAAGTTGGTGAAAATCTACAAAAATGATTTGGAGCCAGCATTTTCCGCTGAAATCGTTCAGTTTGCGAACTTTCTGCACAACTCTGTGTGCCAGGACACGAGTCCCCTGGGAATAAGGAAGTTGCTGCACGAAAGAAAGCTTATTGATGCGTTTCCGAACCTTTATATTGCTTTGCGAATGTACTTAAGCATACCCGTGGCAAAGTGTGAGACCGAACGATCGTTTTCCAAGTTGTCGCTGATAAGAAATCGCCCTCGTTCGAGCGTCCTTGACGACAAGGTGAACTCACTTGCTATCACGTTCATTGAAAGTGACCTCCTCCGCGACCTATCCTTCGAACAGACCATATCTGATTTCGCCAAAGTGAAGGCGCGAAAGATGCCATTTTAAAAGAGGATTGTTTCCGCTATACATGAATAGTTCCAATAAGTTCGTTGTGTCGCCTCCCAGCCTCCACGTTGCCAATGAAACGCCGAGCAGTGTAATTCAAGATATGCGAATCTTCGTTCTTCCTCTCTTGTTTGTTTTCTTGTGATATTTAGAGTGCTTATAAAGAACTGTATTTTTGTTGTTTTTGATAGTGCCACGGTTATTCGGTGTCGTCCTTGCTTGTCTTACCTTTAACGAAAATGTTTTCAAATAATGTTTTGTAATTACAGTTGGTAATTTTCGTCTGTATTCTAGTGCATTTTTATGGTGTTTGTAATGCCTTAAGTATTGTATATATCTATTGCCTATTTATAGAGCAACGTGTAGAACGATTATTGCAGTCTGATGCTTGAATTTTAATAAATAATGTTTTGGATATAACCATGCGTCTCCTCACGGGATTAAACTTAGTGATGCAAACAAAGCCTAGCTTCAGAAGGATCGACATCTGAGCTGTCTTGTCTTTTCTGCGTTCTTGTTTGTCTTGAGTGCACCAAACTTTTCCTTAAAGCCTAGCTTTTGCTGAAAACAGAATGCAGATGAATCACAAAGCGAACATATGTGTGTGTGTGTTTACAACAGCACGGGTTTCAAGCAAGTTCTGTTGTTTTCCTTATAATAATAACAATAATAATAATCCCGTTGATCGCACTCCGTTCTTCTTAATTTGGTGGAATTAAAATGAAACATGGCATATTTCCAGTAGCGCAGCAGGCGACGGGGGGGGGGGGGGTGTTTCAGTATAGGGAAAGGGGGCCTGCATGCGCCTTAGCCCAGGGCCCCCATTTTTTTCAATCCGGCCCTGAAACACGGTTGATAGTAACGATAGACTAGTACACTCTACTGGGGGGCCACGGAGCGGCGCGCCCGGTTCCTTTCAATACCTCCAGCTGGCGCTCGCCTACGCCGCATCGCGGCCCACGCGAGAGGCCGTGTTTCCACCAGAAAGCCCGCCTTCGTGCATAGCGTTCGCGGCCAGCGTTTCCCGGTAAATATTACGGTTACGTACGCTACAGTTGCCGGGAAGCGTGAGAACCAGTCAGGGATCTTTGAACGCTATCGCGTTCCACTCTTAAAGGCGAACCTTAAGTGTCCCCCAAATTTTTCTTCTTCTAGCTGGGCAGCGTCCATATGGACCAGTGGACAGTATGGCGTGGAGCGGTGGCGTTTCCCGTTGCGAACATGCACTACACCCATTTTAAGACTGTGGCTATTATCATGTCTAACCAATCTGCTTTGCCGGTAGCCATTTCACGCTTGCATCTATTCTCGATTACGGGAGAGCCAGCAATTTCTTAAACACCGTGACGTCACGGCGAGCCCACCAGCTATCTCACGAGCCGGGGGAGTGTGCGCTGGCTGCAAAATACGTTCAGCCGGCCGGATGGATGGACGGCCGGTGAGCAAAGAAAGGCTGGCTTTAGAAGACAGCAGTAACATAACATCGTAACTGAGATTTACGTCGCTGCCGACTCCTTCACGCTAGCAAGTGATTAACGACACATAGGCCGGAGACATTGCAGCAGAGGCTCATCGCAGTAGATCTATATTTTCTGCGCCACTCCACGGAACACAGCGTCACAAGACGCAGCGACCATTCGCGGTTATCACCTGCTTCTCTGATATCAGGGATATGGTCGGTGGTCGTATGCGTATTAATGCATGTCTGAACAAGGAAATCGTATAGCTCGGCATCGATGGCTTTGATGAGGTTTGTAGCGTTTAAAAGAAAAAAAAAATCATATCTAGTGACATTAGGAAGCAGATTTTATTCAAGCCGTAAATATTATTTTAAAAAAGTTTAAAATAAAAAAATAGAGAAACAAAACAGAAGCGAGAAACTACAAGTACCAAGCTTTCAACTCTAACACAGTAATAAATTATGATGCTAACACAATCATGTACACTATAACTATTGAGACATCTAATTCAGAAAAAAGACAATACACCGCTCTCAAATAAGCCACTAGTTTCTGTATAGTATTTTTGCAATATTATCCTAACATTGTAACAACTACATTTAAGATGTAAACCATTATCAAATTTGCCCACTTTAGATGCTCAAACAGATGCAATTCAGAGAACCGTGATATCTCTTTTTGGTGTCAGTTAAGGATTTGTAAACTTCGTGCATCAATTGATTTGAAAACTTACCGATGTGCGGCAATTTTTTTGTAATAATTATGATGTCTGAAATAAAAATTCTGCTGGCTACCATTTCTATAATTTAAATTTATCTCTTGATTGCTATTCATTTAATTGAAACCGGTCTAGCAATTATCTCGGAAGAGCATTTATGCGTTTTGCATGTATATGAACAGGGAAATCAGAGTTGGTAACTCTGTGAGCACGATAATTAAATCATGCTAGACGCTAGAGAGTGCTGTCAACACCCGAACCCAATATTACTCGATTCCAAGCAGCAGAGAACGTACAACGCATCTGTAAAGACAGTTCATGCTTTCCTACGGCTCCGTCAAAACCACACGATCAAAACTGCACATGAGGACGCCATGGCGCCCTTATACGACAACTGGCTGGATGTCTCGAAATGCCGCGAGAAATATTGACGTTATCCACGGCCACAAACGTGTACACAACGGTAACGATGTTGATGATACTTGACGTAATCGAAAATGAAGGAATTCTACCGCGTCCAAAGTCCCTACGAAAAAAAGTAAATTTTGTGCTTCCGGTATTCGGCGGCTGTCGTCTGCTCGAGTTGCGCCTCCTCCTCCGCAGTGCACGATCGTGGCCTCGCCAGGTTTCGCTGACCGCTCTCGCAGTGCGCGTCTGCGCGTTCCAGTGTTTCTTTCGCTTTGTATGTAAACTTTGTCGATGAACACCTACATAACTACCCCTGAAGGGTACCTTAAAGGAGTGGTACACGGACTGGAACGCGAAACTCCAGAAGAGGAACTTTTAAGCCATCTCCGAGTGCGCACTCAAGGAGTGACAATCGTCTAAGCCCGGATGCTCGGCAAGTCTGAAACCGCAGTGATAACGTTTGATGGACCGACAGTGCCACGCTTCGTCTACTATTACGGTGGCGAAATGCCATGTGTGCCTTATCAGCCCACGAGACAATACTGCAAACTGTGCAAAAGCAAGGGACATAGAACGGACGTTTGTCCAACGCCTACGGCAAAGGCGTGCAGCAATTGTTGGCTAAGGGACCCTCCTGAGGACCACACCTGTGATCTAGAGTGTGCCCTGTGCGGGGGGGCTCATCCCACGGCGTCATCGGAGTGCACCAAGAAACTCAAACGGGTCCCCCAAAGGGGCAGGCCACCACTGTCGCAACAGCTACGCCGACCACAAGCCAACGGAATCCTCAAGAGACGCTGGTTCAGCATGGACCGTGAGGACTCTGCATCACCAGATGGGGCCCGTTCCAGGTCCCGATCCAGTTCCCGATCCAGGTCCAGCTCCCGAGACCGCTCCAACTCCAGGGACAGTGGCCAAGAGAGGGGCCAAACAACAAAACAACAGCAGAAGAGCAAGAAGACGCTGAACAAGGAAGGCAAAAACAAGGTGAGCTGGGCAGCAATCGCCTCCCAACCCCCACACCAAACAACACAACTCACACGCCTAGAACACGAACTAGAGCTAATGCGAGTGCGAATAGGAGACCTAGAAAGAGAAAATAGGCAATTGAAAAAGCAACAAATGCAGCAACCACAACGAGAGCCTAAACCAGTCCAGACAGGACAGAAAGGACAGAAACTACCGAATTTAGAAGGCGACACCGTAATTAGCTTGTCGATATTGAAAGAAACCATAAAAGAAGTTATACCCACAATCATAGAGCAGGTGATGGTTCAGGTAGATCGAAAACTAGAAGCTCTGGACAAGAAAATCCAGGCACAACAAATAGAATTTACGAAAGCATTGAGAAAACATGCCACAGGCAGCAGCATAAGAGAAAAAGCAGAGAAAGTATACAACAGGCCAGGCTTGTCGGCCATGACCCAGGCGACACACAATGCCTAAACATCAAAAGCACGCTTCCGAAGAGTGCGAAATATGGCAGTGGAACTGCCGCGGGTACCGGCGTAAAATGGGACAACTGTCGCAGCTGGTGACGACACAAAAAAGATCACCAGCTATCATTGCATTGCAAGAAGCCGGAACAAACCCAAAATTACAGGGATACGAAACCTTCAATACCGAAGGTGAAAACTGGAAGGTCGCAACATTGGTGGACAAGAAAGTAACGGCGATATGTCACAAATCCATAGAAGGAACGGACATTCCGCATATAATAACAGAAATCACATATAAAGGCACCAGAGGAAAGAGCGCCTTCATAATTAATGTCTACAGCCCGCCGAGTCAGAAAAGAGCAACGTTCGACAAACTATTTCAAGAGGCAGCAACAATGGCGAAGGGGAGACCTCTCGTGATAGTTGGGGATTTTAATGCCAGGCACTCAAGCTGGGGGTATCCAACCCAGAACAATAAAGGCAAAAATATCATGGGACAAATAGAAGCACTCGGCATGACACTTCTAACAGACCCTGCAATGCCAACAAGAACAGGGAATAGTATCTCCGCAGACACAAGTCCGGACCTAACAATAACCAAAAATTGTCCAAATGCGGAGTGGTGCAACACCCTCGAAAATCTAGGAAGTGACCATTGCATTATAAGCACCACAATCCGCACAGCTCAAATCCGCAAACAAATAGGTACAGCTAAAATAACAGACTGGCGGGCGTACAGAGAATCGCTTAAAGAACATACCACGGACATAAATGATTTAGATAATTGGTGCGAACGCATACGAAATATAAAGCAGAAACATACCAAAACCATCACCAGGACAGACAAAACACCTGAAGTGGACCCTCACCTATTGCATCTGTGGGATGCAAGACGAAGCCTGACCAAAAGATGGAAGCGACAGAAATGCAACCGCAAACTCAAAATGAAAATCAAAGAAATAACCCAGAAGGCCGAGGAATATGCTAATCAACTGACAACAGCCAACTGGGAACGCTTCTGCGGATCACTTAATGGAACCCTAGGGACGGCAAAAACGTGGAACATCCTCAGAGGAATGATTGACCCGCTCAAAACCAGACGCGAGGGACAAAAGAACTTGGAGAGATTGCTGCACTCTTACCCAGGCACAAAAGAAGAACTCCTACAGGCAGTCCATAGAAAATGCTTCGGTAACAAAGCCCCGATACCCCCATACCAAGCTGATTACATCGGACACCCAAACCCAGAAATGGATGAACTCTTCACGGTGGCAGAAGTTAAAGCAGCAATCGCCAGTACAAAACGGAACACAGCGACAGGGGCGGACCAAATATCAAATGCCATGATTAGAAACATGAATGATGAAGCCATAACAGCCCTTACGAACTTTATAAATGACCATTGGGTCAAAGGAACGATACCACAGCAATGGAAGCACGCTGTGATAATCATGATTCCAAAACCAGGGAAGAAATTTACTTTAGACAACCTTAGACCCATCTCTCTTACATCATGTCTAGGAAAGGTGCTCGAAAGATTAGTAAACACTAGACTCCAACGTCATCTTGAAGAAAACAACCTAATGCCTGATACCATGTTTGGCTTCAGACCACATCTGTCAACACAGGACATACTCCTGCTTTTAAAGGAGGAAGTATTAACGAACGTCCCCAAGGCCGGAGAACACATTGTCATGGCTGTCGACATAAAAGGGGCCTTCGACAACGTAAGTCACAAAGGGATACTGGATGGACTTGCAGAGACCAGCTGCGGTCAAAGGACGTACCAGTACATCCGAAGCTTCCTCAACCAGAGAACAGCAGTTATAAAAGTAGGAAACGATGAATCTGAAGTCATCCATCCTCCCAACAAAGGAACGCCACAGGGTGCGGTGATTTCGCCTACACTCTTCAACATAGCCATGATTGGACTAGCTAAAAAACTCAAAGAAATCCCCGACGTCCACCATTCCCTATACGCGGATGATATAACGATATGGATAACCAAGGGCAACTTGGGAGAGAAGGAGGAAAAGCTCCAACGGGCAGCCAATATAATAGAAAACTATACGCAACAAAGAGGACTCCAGTGCTCTGCGGAGAAGTCAGAACTCATTCGCCTCACAAAAACCAAAAAACAAAGAACTGACCCGAGACTCAAACTCGAGATCAGGCTGGACGGGAAAATTATTCCTGAGAGGTCAACAGTAAGAGTGTTGGGGATGTGGCTGCAATCTAATGTCAGATGTTTACACACTTTAAACACGATCAGAAAAACAACGCAACAAATTAACCGGATGATAGCCCGTGTGGCTCATAATCGGACAGGAATGGGGGAACAAGACACCCTCAGACTGGTGAAAAGCCTGGTCATTAGCAGACTAATGTACTCCCTACCTTACCATACCATGAACAGGGAGGAAGAAGAAAAGGCTGATACAATAATAAGGATGGCATATAAGACAGCCCTGAGGTTGCCACGCAACACTTCAAATGAGAAGCTTCTAGCCCTCGGCCTCCACAATACATTTCATGAGCTGGCTGAGGCCCAACTCATAGCGCAGAGGAGTCGATTGGCGCAAACGACAGTCGGCAGAGCTCTTCTTCTAAGAGTCGGCCTTGGAGAATGCATACACATATACCAAAACGCCAAAGGTCTACCCTGCAAGATCAGAGCTTTGTATGGGGTATCACCAATACCACAAAACATGGATCCGACATTACACGCAGGAAGGAGAAAAGCTAGAGCAGAATACATAGACAAAACAACAAAATACTTGGACACTGCACGATTCACGGATGCTTCACCATATCGGGCCAACGCAAAGAACATGGTGGCAGTTGTCGTAAACCGTAAAGGGAAAATCACGGCCTGTGCTTCGGTTTCCCGAGCAACCATTTTAGAAGCCGAAGAGATAGCCATTGCCTTAGCTATACGAGAAGGCATAGAGCGCAATGCTCCACTAACAATAGTCACAGATTCTCAGGCCGCATGTAGGAACTATCAGAGGGGACAGATCGGCGCGAGGGCACGCCGGGTACTTACCGAAATCAACAGAGACCTTGACGTCAGGTATACCCAAACGATAACATGGGCCCCGGGACACGAGGGTGTTACTGGGAACCTCCATGCAGATGAGGCGGCTCGAGGTTTTACTAATTGCCGAGCTGTCCATGGCAACATGGTGGAGGACCCGACACCCATCGATCCAAGTTATAGAGCGATCTTGCAACACTACAGGGAAATCAGAAGGCTCTACCCAGCCCCGCATACGAACCTTTCAGCCGTGGACTCAGCGACGTTACGCAGGCTCCAAACAGACACATACATAAACCTACATAAATTGCACATATACTACCCAACAGCATACAAGGACATATGCCCGTGGTGTGGGAGCACACCAACGCTCTACCACATCACATGGGAGTGCACAGCTCACACAGAAGAACAAGAAGATAATAACACGAGAGCGAGGTGGGAGGCATTGCTATCCAGCTCCGCCCTCGGGGATCAGCTCAGGCTCGTCCGCAGGGCAGAAAGGATGGCGAGGGCCAGCGGTGCCTTGGAATAGGGGCCCGACCACACGGCGTTACCCCATTTTAGGGGCAACGAAGTTCTTTCTACGAATAAAGTTTTGTTCTTCTTCTTCTTCTTGTCGCACAGGGACTGACTTGAACGCATGTGGATGGGCAGCGCGAACGTGGCGTTTGTCGTTTTCACAGCTGTGGAGTTTGTGGCAGACGCACTTCACATGGGCTCCGAAAGCTTTCCATGATTGTGGCGGAAAAAGGCAGTTCTCGAGTCTAGAACTACCACACCTAACACCGGAAGGCCGACTTACAACGAAGACATCGGGATTATCTCAGGTGGGCGATTTTCTGAGCCACAAAGGCAGTTTTAATACACTGCCACGCCGGCGGCCTGGCTAACCCTAACTAGCTGAGTCTGCGACGCCACTGTTCCCACCACTTCGGCGGGAACGACGCCTGTCTCGGGTGCGGTCGGGCCCCCGCTTCGCCACGAGACGCGAGGATGGACGTCGTAGAAGTGGAAGGGGAGACGATTTCCCCGGAAGAATATGACGACCAGGGTTGGATTGCGGCTCACGAACGCCGTAGTAACGCCAAGAGACGCCCAGACCTCGATGAACGATCCAAGAACATCGGAGACGCGCCGGTTTCAACGGCGTGGAAAACCACGAACGCACGAATTCTACATCGACCAATGGCCCCGAGGCAACCGCAGCTACCGGAGGATGACTACAAGGTCGTGATCCGCCCGAGAGGTGGGCTCGACATGGCGCAACAACGCATTGCGTACATAAAGGATGGCGTTCTGCTGGCAGCCGCATTGACACCAGAAAATGCCGGAGAAGATACGCTACGAATCAATCCAAGGCAAAACACCATGATCATGAGCACGCCGAAACTGGAGAATGCGAAACGCTACAGCCAGATACGGGAAATCCAACTTGGATCAAACACCTACAGTACGGCCGCTTACATTACTGCGCCGGAGAACACCTCCAAGGGAGTCGTACACGGTATTCCAGAATACGACACGCCTGAAGACGTTGAAAAAAGCCTGGTGAACTGCAGAAACCCGACTATACTACACGCAAGACGCATGGGACGCACCGATTCGGTTGTGATAGTGTTTGAAGGTACATACGTACCACACTACGTGTACTACCGCGGAGCTGAATACCGATGCTTACTATATCGTAAGCAGTACGAAACATGTACCACCTGTGGCCGCCTCGGCCACCGAGCGGATGTCTGCCCGACACCGAACAGCAAGAAATGTCGCGGGTGCGGAACTCTCAATCCACCCGAAGATCATCAGTGCGAGCCAAGATGTTTCATGTGTGGGAAGGGACACCTCACAGGAGACAAAAAGTGCCGTGAACGATTCAAGACCCCATATATTCTCAGAAAGAGGCAGTGGAAACAACAACAACAACAGCAACAACAACAACAACAACAACAACAACAACGGAATGAACAGCAACCGCAGAAAGCTATGGCGGACAATCGCCCGAGTCGGTCCAGGGAGCGGTCGGGCAGCATCGAATCGCACAAGGGATCGACACGGACCAACAGCCACGGCAGCAGACGCCGCGACAGGAGCCGCTCTAGCTCCTTCCCAAGACTCCCCGAGGTGGAGGCGGTGGCGGCCGGTCCAACTCCAAGTCTCGGTCCAGGTCCCGGCCCAGGTCTGAATCGAGATCGAGAGGATCCCCACTACACGGAACCCCGGAGGGCTCTGGCGGGGACAACGGCAACAAAACGCAGGTGAGCTGGGCAGACACGGTCTCCGGCAATGCTTCTCCGTCTAATATAACACCTAAAATAGAAGGGTCCGCCCTGGAGCAGGAAATGATCCAAATTAGAAAATTACTAGCGCAAATTACTCGTGAAAATGCTAAGCAGAGAGAGGAAATTAAACAAAGCAAGAAAACGCTAGGCTTCAGCAGAATAGGACACACGAGCCAAGTCACACGCCTACCGCCAGTACGGCACAGACGCCGTGCGAGTCAACGCCCGCTCTCACGCAAATGACAGGGACGCCCTCCAACAAAAGAAAAGCTGAAGACGCGCAAAGCAGCGTCTCAACGCAGTTAGAAAAGCAAGTAGAGGGAATGTTTGTGGAGTTAACCAAGACGCTACAACAACAATTCGCCGGGTTACAGGTACAGTTCGTGGAAATTCTACAAAGAATAGAAGGCATTGAAACCCGACTAACAGTTGTTGAAAACGCGCAAAAAGACTTGAGGCCTGCGGGAGTGGGACCGGTAAAAGCGACCACCAAACCATATCATCGACCCGTAGTGACAGAAACCAGTAAAGTCACCGGGGAGAATCAAACAATTAAACATGGCTCCGCGTAATAAATACTTAATATGGCAATGGAACTGTCGCGGGTATCGCCGGAAACGGGGACACCTACAGCAGTTCATAAGTAGCAAGGAGGCCCCAGACGTCATCGCCCTGCAAGAAACGGGGGGACTGGCTAAATTATCCGGTTACAAAGCATACGGTGCTTCCGACGAGAAGGCGTCCGTTACAACTCTCGTACATAGAAACCTTACGGTCATAGAACACAACACTGGCGTGACCGGTGTAGACCACGTCCTTATTGAAATCATTCCCACTCGCAAGGGAGAAGGAAGCCTTTTCATTTTAAATGTATACAGTAGCCCTCGACACAAGATAAGATTCGGCCCGCTCTTTCGTAAATCCTTAAATTTAGCAGAAAGACATGCAATGGTAATTGTAGGGGACTTTAATGCACCCCACGCGGCTTGGGGATACCGTTTGGAGAACGTCAAGGGTCGTAATCTATGGTTAGACGCTCAGCAGGAGGGTCTCACTCTCGTAACGGATCCACAGGCGCCCACTAGGATGGGTAACAGTGTGAGCAATGACACCACACCAGACCTAACTTTTACAAAGAACACACCTGATGCAAAATGGATAAACACACAAGAAAATCTGGGTAGTGATCACTTCATTGTAGCAACAACTGTACACGCAGGCCCATCAAGAAAGAAAGGCAGGAAAATAATGATTGTCGAATGGGACTCCTTCCGCAAAATCCGGGAGGAGGAAGCTGATGAAGTCATACATGACATTGAGATTTGGACTAAAAAACTTCATCAAAGTGTGATACGAGCCACTAAGACTATTCCGGAAAAAGCGGGGATAGAGGAGGCGGACAGCAAACTCCTACATATGTGGGAGGCAAAAAGCAGCATGCTGAAACGCTGGAGACAGCAAAAACTTAATAGAAACCTGAGAAGGAAAATCGCCATGCTCAATAAGGAAATAGAGGACTATGCGAATAGATTAAGCCGTCAAAATTGGGAGGCCACGTGCAACGCCATGGAGAGACAGATAGGGCTACCTAAAACCTGGAATCTTCTGCGTTATCTTTTAGACCCGGAAAACAGCAAGTCCACACAACGACACTGCCTGCACAAAATAATTCACAGATACAAAGGCACGGAAGAAGAACTTTTACAGGAACTTCAAAGGCTATACGTAGGAAATACAACCAAAGAACAACAACATCCATATACTGGTAAGGAAAACCCGTATCTTGACAGCCCCATAACCGAGGCTGAAGTTCGAGCGGAACTCATCAGGCTCAACACGAAATCCACGCCAGGCCCGAATGGAATCACCAACAAGATCCTGAGAAATCTCGATGATGAATCTATCTCTGCCCTCACCAAGTATATTAACAACTGCTGGGAACAGGGTAATATCCCACGTCAATGGAAAACCGCCCAGGTTATAATGATTCCAAAGCCGGGAAAGAAACTTCAACTTGAGAATCTCAGGCCTATATCGTTAACGTCGTGTGCTGGCAAGCTCATGGAGCACGTTATTCTCACACGTCTAACTAATTACATGGAAGACAACGGCCTTTTCCCGCACACCATGATTGGGTTTAGACCAAAACTGTCCACACAAGACATTATGTTGCAAATCAAACACCAAATCATAGACGCGGGACCTCAAACACTAGATACAAAAGCTATCCTTGGTCTTGATCTTACGAAGGCCTTTGATAATATCACCCACAGGGCTATTTTAGAAAACTTACAAGGCCTAGGAGTGGGGCAAAGAACCCATGCGTATGTTAAAGACTTTCTCTCAGACCGTATGGCACAAATCGCAATCGGTGAAGTGAAATCCAAAGAGATAGAACTCGGAAGCCGGGGCACACCACAAGGATCAGTCTTATCTCCCTTTCTTTACAATGTAGCTATGATTGGCCTGCCAACAGAACTAGAAAATATAGATGGATTACAGCATAGCCTGTACGCGGATGATATCACCCTTTGGGTAACAGGTGGAAGTGATGGGCAGATTGAGGAAATCCTCCAAACAGCCATACATACGGTTGAGAAATATGTCGTGGATAAAGGATTGAGATGCTCGCCGCAAAAATCAGAATTACTTCTATACCGACCGACACGCAGGGGCCGTAAGAGTTCTACGGATAAACCAAACATCACGCTTTTTGTAAATGGCAACCAAATACCTATTGTCGACAGCATTAGAGTCCTCGGCCTCCACGTATCAGCGAACGGTCACAACGGGGAAACAATCAGAATACTAGAAAACAGCGCACAACAAACAATGAGACTAATTAAGAGAATTGCTAATCGCCATTATGGGATGAAAGAGAACAATCTGGTACGACTAGTCCAGGCTTTTGTCATCAGCCGCATAGTATATGTAACACCTTACCTAAATCTCCAAGTATCAGAAAAGACAAAAATCGAAGGCATCATTAGACGATCATTCAAACAAGCCATAGGTTTGCCGATAAACACATCGAATGACAGGCTGCTAGCCTTAGGTGTCCACAACACGCTCGAAGAACTCATAGAAGCCCATACGATAGTGCAATATGAAAGACTCTCGCAAACACCTACTGGCAGACACATACTTAACAAGCTTAGAGTAGCATACGCATCACAATATGGCACTAAAGTAGACATTCCCCACGACATAAGGAAGAAGTTTATTATCCCACCGCTACCCAAAAACATGCATCCCGAACACCACAGGGAAAGGCGGGAGGAAAGGGCAAGGGCTATGCATAGGAGATTCCAACGCTCTCAGGACGTGGTGTACGTCGACGCGGCAGAGTACACGACTAATCAGAATATGTGTATCGTTGCAGTGAACTCAGAAGGTGAGCCTAAAGTCAGCGGATCTATTAAAACCAACAGAGCCGAGGTGGCTGAGGAATCGGCCATTGCTCTCGCAATGGCTTCCACACTGGCCACGATAATAGTCAGTGATTCTAAAACCGCCATTTTAAATTACGCAAAGGGGCGCATTTCGCCGGAATCACAACGTATCCTGGCAAACTTCCGCGGTGAGCGAGTTGTCCATATCATCTGGGCACCTGCGCACTCCTCCCTCCCCGGCAATGAGGCGGCCGACAGCGTGGCTCGAGGACTCACAAGCCGAGCCACCGGGGCGCCGCGGCTGGGGCTGACAGGGGACCGGATGGTTGGCTACAGGGAGATAACTAATCATTACAGATTGGGGAGGGTGCGTTTTCCTCCCGCACACCCATCACTTAATAAGCAGCAGGCGGTGGCATGGCGCCTCCTTCAAACAAATACATATCCAAATCCGGTGACTTATAATCATTATTACCCAGACCAATATTCGGCGAATTGTAAATTTTGTCAAGAAAGGGCGGACCTGGATCACATTATCTGGGCCTGCCCTCGGGCGCCCCGACAGGGCCAAAAAATTCAGGATCGGAAGCAGTGGGAGACCGTGTTGCTCAGCTCGGCCCCCGAAGACCAACTTCTGGCTGTCCAGCAGGCCGAGGATGCCGCTAGAGCTCAAGGGCTTCTGGCCGCCATCTAGGCGGTGTTACGTTTCGCCTACAACGCGCGGTAATGCCGGCGCGGATGCAACGGACGCCGGGGCTTTGTTCAAAGCGGCGGACATTTTGGCCCGTTCAACGCCGCCGCAACGCCTACCCGCCAAGCGTGTCCAGGCGTGTTTCAGTGCCACGTGTCTTCGTGTGTGCGTGTGTGTGTGTGTACCCACGCTTGTCAAAGCGCGGCAGCCGGGGAGCGGAGCTCCCCAAGTGAAGGTTGGCGATGCGTCACTACACTCGGTTCAGCAGGTCTCTCGGCTCGGCCGTGCGCGCCGTCGTGGGCTCATGCTCCGCCGTCCCGTGACCTTCGTCCCGTGACCTTCATCCCGTGACCTTCCCTTTTGGACCGCGACGCCGAGAGTATAAGAGCAGCTGCCCCCGGACGCCAGGAGAGAGACTCCGATTTGTACTGTTGAGTTACGTGCTCTCCCGTCTCTCCACTTCGGTCGAACTGACCGGCCGCTCTTTTGCTATGTTAGAATAAACAAGTTGTTCTGTTACCAGTCTTCTCATGCTTTGCCGGGACCTTCGGATGCTTCCAGTGCCCCAGGCCGCCAGGCCAACGCTACCCTTGGGGCTTGCGACCCATTGGCAATAACGGGCGTCAGCACCGAGACCCCAACAACTCGTGCCAGCGGTGCGATTCCAACAACTGGTTGGCAGCGGAGAGATCGCGACAACGGAGGCCAGCAGCGAAGAGATGCGGTTGACTGTATGCTGAGCAGCACAACGACCATCCGGGAGCAGCGCAACGAGCCCTGTGTGATAACTGGTTGCCTGCAGCGGAACGACTGCGCTGAAGTCTTGGCTGCAAGGTTTGGTGAGTGCGGGACTTTCTTCTTCTGAGTTTTGCCAGGCTTTTGTTAGTGTTAGAAACAGAGCTGGTAATTGTGCTTGTCGTTGCTACCGGGTTAGTTTGCGGCAAGACAATAGTAGGCAGTGGAGAAAGCAGCATTCAGAGCAGCCATGGATTTGAAGTCGTTGCGCAAACCGAAATTGCTGGAGCTTGCGAGAGAGTTGGGTCTGGATGTCTCAGACAAACTCAGAAAACCAGAACTGCTAAGGGCTATTCTTGAGTTAGAAGCTGAGGATGACGAGCTGTCGGAATGCCTTGAGACCATTGAGGAGAGGGAGCGTGAACTTAAAGAGCAAAAAGAGAAACAGGAGCGTGAACTTAAAGAACAAAAAGAGAAAGAAAAAGAAGAGCGCGACCGTCAACACGCTTTGGAAATGAAGCGTCTCGAGTTAGAGATGGAACGCGCTCGTAATGGAAGTCAGGCACACGGTGCAGGAGAACGAGTATTGTTCAAAATGACTGACCTGATGCGGCCGTTTAAGCTTGGAGAGGACATTGGTTTGTTCCTGGTTAACTTTGAGCGAACGTGCGAGAAGCAGGGGTTCTCTCGGGAAACGTGGCCACAGCGCTTGCTCACTTTGCTACCCGGCGAGGCGGCCGACGTAGTCGCTCGCTTGGAGAGAGAGGAGGCAGAGGATTTCGACAAAGTGAAATCGAGTCTGCTAAAAAAGTACCGGCTGTCAGCGGAGGCGTTCCGTCGGAAGTTTCGGGAAAACGAGAAAGGCAAAAGTGAGTCATATACAGAGTTTGCGTACAGGCTTATGTCAAACATGCAGGAGTGGCTCAAAGAAGAGAAAGCGTTTGGTGACCACGAGAAAGTTCTGCAGTGTTTCGGGCTAGAACAGTTTTATAGTCGGTTACCTGAGAACGTGCGGTACTGGGTCTTGGATAGGCCAGACGTTAGTACGGTGGCTAGAGCCGCTGAGTTAGCCGAGGAGTTTGTGACGCGTCGGGCTCGCGGAGCTAAGGACGGTCAAAAGGGTGAATTTGGCTCCAAGTTTGAGAGGCCGAAGTTCACGCCCATGAGAGCAAAGGGGGGCACACGTAGTTCGGATGCGAGTGAAAGCAGTCCGACCGAACGTAAGGAGACGGCGGCAACCGAAGCCGAACGCAGAAAGCGGTTCGAGACGAGGCAAGCGCGCGTTTGTTATACGTGCCAGAAGCCGGGTCACTTTTCGGCGCAGTGTCCAGAAACAAAAACACAAGTCGTGTTTTTGTCTTTATGCAGCACTGACGAGAACATGAAGCTTCTCGAGCCTTACATGCGAGACCTCCTCGTGAACGGGAAAGAGTGCCGAGTGCTTCGCGATTCCGCAGCTACAATGGATGTAGTTCACCCCTCTTACGTAGAACCCGATATGTTCACGGGCGAGTGCGCATGGATCAAGCAAGCAGTGGAAGCTCATAGCGTGTGTCTGCCGGTAGCAAAAGTGCTTATTGAAGGACCTTTCGGAGCACTTGAGACGGAGGCCGCAGTGTCATCTATGCTGCCCCCCCAGTACCCGTACCTATTTTCGAACAGGTCCGATCACCTCCTGCGCGAGAAGGGGCTTTTGTTTGGTGAGGCTAGCGTTCAGGCCTTAACCAGATCGAAGGTTCGGGAGCTCGCTGCAAAGGCGGTAGTTGCGGGGCCGACGTTGTTGAACGATGAAAAAGGGTCAGAGGCGCAGCAAGCTGGTATTCAGAGCACGCCCGAACGGGATAAAATTGAGCCGGTAGCGTTAAAGGCACCAGATACTGGTGAGGAAATTCCCGATGCGGGAAAGTTAGAAGAGCTTCCGGTCGAGCTTCCGGGACTAGGCTCAGTGACGAACAGGAAAGACACCGATCAAGTCATTAGTGACTTAATACGTAAAGCATCGCTGTCGCCTGAGCAGAAAACCGAACTACACCAGCTCTTACAAGAGTTTCAAGGTCTGTTCTCTGAGAGGCCTGGTAGGACTTCTGTCCTTACTCATGACATAGAACTTACCTCCCCAGAGCCAGTACGATCCAAGGCGTACCGGGTGTCACCCCGCCAGAGCGATATTATGGAGGCTGAGGTAAAGAAAATGCTACAGCTCGGTGTTATTGAAGCGGGTGAGAGTGATTATACCTCCCCTTTGATTTTAGTTGAGGTACCGGGCAAGGAACCTCGTCCTTGCGTCGACTACCGCAGGCTTAATTCCATCACTAAGGATCAAATTTATCCGATCCCTAACATCGAGGAGCGCCTTGAGAGAGTGAGTAGCGCTCAGTTTATTTCCACCCTAGATCTTGTCAGGGGTTATTGGCAGGTTCCACTTACAGAAGAGGCTAGTAGGTATGCGGCGTTCATTTCACCAATGGGGACATTCCGTCCTAAAGTTTTGAGTTTTGGTTTGAAGAACGCGCCATACTGCTTTTCAAGCCTCATGGATAAAGTGTTGCGGGGACAGCAAGAATTCGCTTTACCGTATCTAGACGACGTAGCGATATTCTCCGCATCCTGGCCTGAGCATATGGCCCACTTGCGGGCAGTGCTAACCCGCCTGCGCGATGCGGGCTTGACAGTCAAGGCTCCCAAGTGCCAGTTAGCACAGGCCGAGGTTGTCTACCTCGGACACGTGATTGGTCGGGGTCGACGCCGCCCCTCTGAAATAAAGGTGGCCGCTGTGCGAGACTTCCCGCAACCGCGTACGAAGACCGATATTCGGTCGTTCTTAGGTGTCGCCGGCTACTATCAGAGGTACATCCCCAGGTACTCTGATATCGCGGCTCCCTTGACGGATGCTCTAAGAAAGACAGAGCCGCAAACAGTCGTCTGGGATGAGACAAAGGAAAGAGCTTTTAGCGCCCTAAAGAGCGCCCTAACAAGCCAGCCTGTGCTACGATCGCCCGACTACACAAAAGGGTTCGTTGTTCAGTGCGATGCTAGTGAGCGAGGCATGGGCGTTGTACTGTGCCAACGGGAAAATGGAGAAGTAGAACACCCCGTCCTGTATGCTAGTCGTAAGCTGACGAGTCGTGAGCAGGCGTATAGCGCCACCGAGAAAGAGTGTGCGTGTATCGTGTGGGCCGTTCAGAAATTGTCATGTTACCTAGCCGGCTCGAGGTTTATCATTGAAACGGATCACTGCCCTCTCCAATGGCTGCAGACCATCTCTCCCAAAAATGGCCGCCTCCTGCGCTGGAGCCTCGCTTTGCAACAATATTCCTTTGAGGTGCGTTACAAAAAGGGGAGTCTCAACGGTAACGCCGATGGCTTAAGTCGAAGCCCCTAACGTGGGAATCAGCCTCAAAATTGCTTGTTACTGATGTTTTTCTTCCTGAGGCAGGATTTTTTTTAACCTATTGCTTTTGTATAGTGTTTCAAAGTGATGATGTGCTTTCTAGTGCAATTTTCCGATTTGTGGACGCGTTCTGAGTGCTGCTAAACTACTGTAAGGAACTAGGCAGCAGTATAAAAGGGGAAAGAGCCTGGCAGGGCTTAGTGAGGTTTGTGCCGTGCTTGCTGACTGAGCGGTTGACTTTCAGGCGTGGTTCTAACGCTTGCCGGAAACGAGAACAAAAATGTCAACTCTCCCGAAGTCACTTTGCAGTGTCCTGTGTGCACCTGAACGTGAGAACGAGGCCTTCTCTGTGCGCTGCGCTCAAGAAACGCCAAAGGACGCCCGACTTCGGTTATGAGCATCATCGAGCGACATCCCTCCGGACAGCGGATGCAGTCCCCTGACCATCGGGATCTCCTTCCCCCGGCGGGGCGGTCTGTTACGTTTCGCCTACAACGCGCGGTAATGCCGGCGCGGATGCAACGGACGCCGGGGCTTTGTTCAAAGCGGCGGACATTTTGGCCCGTTCAACGCCGCCGCAACGCCTACCCGCCAAGCGTGTCCAGGCGTGTTTCAGTGCCACGTGTCTTCGTGTGTGCGTGTGTGTGTGTGTGCCCACGCTTGTCAAAGCGCGGCAGCCGGGGAGCGGAGCTCCCCAAGTGAAGGTTGGCGATGCGTCACTACACTCGGTTCAGCAGGTCTCTCGGCTCGGCCGTGCGCGCCGTCGTGGGCTCATGCTCCGCCGTCCCGTGACCTTCGTCCCGTGACCTTCATCCCGTGACCTTCCCTTTTGGACCGCGACGCCGAGAGTATAAGAGCAGCTGCCCCCGGACGCCAGGAGAGAGACTCCGATTTGTACTGTTGAGTTACGTGCTCTCCCGTCTCTCCACTTCGGTCGAACTGACCGGCCGCTCTTTTGCTATGTTAGAATAAACAAGTTGTTCTGTTACCAGTCTTCTCATGCTTTGCCGGGACCTTCGGATGCTTCCAGTGCCCCAGGCCGCCAGGCCAACGCTACCCTTGGGGCTTGCGACCCATTGGCAATAACGGGCGTCAGCACCGAGACCCCAACAACTCGTGCCAGCGGTGCGATTCCAACAGCGGGGTTGGCCTCCCCACCAATCTGCCGGCTATATAAATAAAAGTTATTTCTCTCTCTCTCTCTCTCTCTCTCGAAATAGCGACGTGCCGCAGAGGCGGCGGGAGGGGTAAAAGTGCACTGTACCGGTTACCGCAAGAGGAGCAGCGTCGGCAAGCCTTGTTAGGTGGTAACCTCTGAGTTTAGCATGTTGTAGATTCCAAAACCGGAAGTAGTGGGGTTTGGGCGAAAATCTGAAACGAAATTTGCTCTGGGCGTCAACCACCGCGGTGGCTTAGCGGCTGTGATGTAGCGTTGCTAAATACGAGGTCGCGGGATCGAATCCCGGCCGCGGCGGCCGCGTTTCGATGGGGGCGAAATGCAAAAACGCCCGTATCCCGTGCATTGGGGGCAGGTTGAAGATCCGGCCCTTGGTGGTCAGACTTAATCCGGATTTCGCCACTACAGCGTGCCTCGTAATCAAATCGTTACTTTGGCACGTAAAACCCCATAATTCAATTAAATTCAAACTGGGCGTCGTTCAATGGACAGAACGTTGTGACTGCCGTAGCCTCCGCAGTGCAAGCTTTGAAGAAGCAGGAGCACTGCGGAGGAAATAAAATGCGATCTTTGAATGGCCGCTGTACTGAATGGATTGAAATACTTTTTACTGCAAAATATTTCTAAAATTGCGTCCTTTTAGGTGAAGTGTGTTGCACCACACCAATAAAATATGCTGTGGGGCCCTTTTACGGAGGCATGTACTGAAGTTGTCACAGCCATACAATGGTACAATGAAAATCCGCTCCGACATTCAGTCCGCAACACTGCGGCAGCATCCTTGAGGAAACTTGGAATGGGACTTCAATGTCGCGTCGATGATGCTGCGTGAATACTCGATGCGTCAACCTAAAATGCAATGATATGCATATACAGTATGAATTACCTATAAGCACCTGAGAAGGTTTCCTTCAGGATTTCCCTCAAAGGATTACTTTGAGCAACGGGTAGAATACTGTACTAAAACTGCATATGAGCAACTGTTTAATAAATGTCTTTATGCTGTTAGAACATTTCGAACGTGTTTTCTATTATTACTGCATCTGCCGTGCCAGCTTGCAGAGCAACTGCGTCGGTTACATTGTTGCGTACCGCGGAGACTGGCGAGAAGTGACGAAATAAATCGTTTCTTCATCGCAAATTATTATCGACTAAGTTTGCTGTGTTGTGTCGACAGATGTCGAATATCTAATGACATCTTGATGCTGCTTATGGCATTAATTAGGCGCCTTCAAGTCTCGTTGCAGCTCACCAATTAAGCGTTCGACCCGTCATTATGCTAGGCGCGTTAGCAGTTTTTATTCCTTAGCCGGCTTTCTTTCATCAGGCGGCACCGAGACCACCTGCTTGTCGGCGTGCTTCTAAATTGCTGCTTTCGTTCCTATGGCAACCGCCATGTCAGTGGCTTTGAACGTCCCGGTGATCGTTTTGAGCAGGCATCCCAGAACCTTTGGGCAAGACTGCCGAATTGGCGACTAGTGGAGCAGTCGAGGACCGGACAACAAAGAACTACATAAATGTTTGTGAAAAAAATATATATTGCAATTAATCGACGTGCGTTCTCTTTATTTGTATGTATTTGAAATAGAGGTTGGCGCCTTTGATGGCACCGGTTACTCTTCTTCGCACGGCAACCAAAACTACAACCACGAAAACATTGAGACAGTCAAATACGACATACATTTGCGAAGTTCCGCGCAAGAGTAAAGGAAGGCTCAGAAGTGGCTAAAAGAGACACACTCGTTTATTACATAACGAGGGTCTCGAATCCGGCTACATTGATGCCTTCAGGTAGCATATGTGGGTTTTATTGACCAGTTGCCTTCACCCAAAAAGATCACGTTCTCGTGACGCCTGCGGCAAAAAGGACGTTCCACGTCCGCCGCCGAGGTCTGTGAGTGGTGGCGCTGGCTAACACTCCCAGGGTTATACTAGGACACATAAATACCCAAGAAAGTGGATGCGGAAACAGCGCCGCAGTAGCTCAATTGGTAGAGCATCGCACGTGAAATGCGAAGGTTGTAGGCTCGGTTCCCACCTGCGGCAAGTTGTTTTTTCATCCACTTTAATTTCCATTAATTTATCGTTTTTTTATTTGATTTATTAAGCACAAGTAATTTCTCCTATGTTGTCCTTGGTGTCAGTGTTTGTTGGCTTCTTATGATATGACTAATAAAAATCGGGCCCCTCGGTTAACCTCCTTTCTTCTCGTTTAAGAGACTAAGAGACACACGCAGTTCCGTAAACACAAAAAAAGAGTTCGAAAACACGCACATAAGCTGGATAGTTTTGCAGCTGAGGCGTCTGACGAATTTGCACTTATCTATACATAACAAGACAAAAAACACACAACAAAATCAGACGTGTGTCACAAATATACAGACGTGAGCTACGCACATATTGTCTATGGCATTGAAACATAATAGTGGCCTCATTCACTAACACTCAGCTTAATGCTTCTGTATTGTCCACGAAGGTTTTAAAAGCTGCAAGTGCTCTTTTCTCTAGCTCCACGGTTGGCCATGCACCCAACATGTTTTTTTTTTCAGAGTGAGTGGTCGAGGGTTTAGTAACATTAAATAAGCCTTTAGTCTTGGCCTCGCAGTTTCGAGTCGTGCGCATTCAAGGAGGTGTAGTATGTCTTTGTCAGGGTGGCCACAATGACACTGTGGACTAGCAACGCATTGTGTCGCGCTCGGATGCTCTAGATTTGCTGGAATCGACATGAACTTTATCGCTATGTCAAATACATTCTGCAGACCGAAGTGTATGCTGTACCACGTCTTTAGCGGACTGAGAGTGGCACGACGATCAACGACAGGGTTGTTTTAGTATGCCTTGAATTGCGAGGGCATCTCGAGCCTTCGGCTTCGGGCGACGTGTGCGGTGTAGGGAAAAGAAGGGAAGCGCTCGGCTAGGCATCACTCGGGACTCGGAAAAACAGCCGACAGTCGCTCGACCACAACCGCACAGTCACTGCTCGTGTGGCCCCCTTCCAGTAAGATTTCAAAATTTTCGCGGCACTCCTGTCAAACTCTTGACAACGATTAATCGAACAGGTCTAATTGATTAAGTCCATTAAATGAAAGGTAGACATCGATGAAGATTAACCATTTCGAGGGGATACGTTTAATCGATTAATCATCCATCGATATTACCAACCCTAGAACGATAAGGCGTGTCGTCTGACGGGGTGGCTGGGACCGACTAGTCGGAGAGTCGCGCTCTCCTCACGCGATGACCACATAATAGAGTTCCTTAGGAAAATTGCTGGAAGGAACTCCCTGGCGCTAGCGTCTACGGTAGCTGCAAACATGGCGCTTGAGCCAGCATGCAAAGCATAGGAATGATGGTTAACATATGGATTGGCCTGAACATCGTTCTTCTGGCTTCAAACGGCTTTGTGACTTTGCAAATTGATCTCTTTCAACAACAACAACAACAACAACAACAACAACAACAACAACAACAACAACAACAACAACAACAACAACAACTGTGTTGTAAATGCAACAATTCGCAGCAGTTATGCATTTGCGCAGATTATTGCCTTTCTGCGTTTATAAATGCAGGATGCCTTCGAAGTTTAGGCCGATTAGTGCAGATAAACCGCAGTAAATAAAGTTGCAAGGACGTCTGAAGCCACAAGCACGAAGGTCGCAAAAATTCATGTATTGGCGGCGAGGAGTTACGGAGTCGCCATCTATCGGAAGCTGGCATAGTATGAGGGATCACGCGGCGCGCTCCTCATAGGTTTTGCTGTCAGCACTCACTGAAAACACCACGCGGGAGCTCTCCCGGACATTTCTGTAAGTACTTTCGAAACGAGAGAAGTTTTTTATTGTCTAAATAATAATCTTTGGCAAACTGAAAGCACAGAATCGTTTACAGACGCTATCTCTTTACCGAATACGTACAGTGAACGCCACTGCGCGCGGTCGCCGCGATGCATGGAGTCTCCCGAACCGGCTTCTTGTGTGAAAGGTAGGCAAACGCTGAGAGCAAACTATGTGAAATATGTTCTTATGGTGCTTGTATAACTAAATGGAGCGTAATAGAATGAACCCTCAATGCAGCGATCGCACAGGTTTGCAGCGACCGACTGCGTGTCTGCATGCTTGTCCGCGCACTGTTTCGCTTTCGTCGCGTGCGCGTTTTCGCACCGTGCCATGAGCTTTAGGCCGCAGAAATGAGCATTTTACAGTATATACAAGCAACCATTGTTGCGTGGGCGCTATCAGAGCTGTTCAAAAATAATTTCATTGTAGAGACTTCGACGTCTACGGGGACTGCATGCAGTGAAGTGCCGTCGCGACGATTCAATCTTTTTTCTTCTAAATTCTTGGACGTTTCAATATTATTTCTCGAGTTGCGTCGCACTCTATGTTTATCGGTGTTCTCAGCGTGCGATTTCTCGCTGCTTGTTTTTTGTGATCCAGTACATTAATTCATAACACAAACATGACCATATGCCATGCTTCTTTTTTGATGTGCTTCTTACCGCTCCCTTTCCACTCCAGTGAACTTGCCAGTATCTATAGCATCGACAAGTTCATAGACCAAACCGTCATGACATTAGTCGGGCAGCGGACTCGGGCGAGCGTCTCAGTGCGCGTTTTCCGAACATCGCAGACCCGGCGCCGTAGCAGAAATCTTCCTCGCGTCTGTGCTTGCTGCATACCCGAGTTGTAGCCGATGACTGTTTGCCGGTTTTATGTTTCGCGAGCCAAGCTGCACGCAGCTTCTTCTGCTGCGGCTACGTGTGAACAAGGCTGACACCGGGCTCCGTTGCGTACGTCCGGCACTGCGGCACCGAGCAGTAGCCTACCATGTTGCGTATCTTCAAAGGCAGCCACTACCTATTGTAGTGCTTTCAAGCGTTGTATAGGAGACACCCGAAGCGGGAAAATTTCGCCACTCAATGAGGACCGCCGCGTACGAGGGAAATTAAACTTCCGTTCTCAGCTCGCTTCGGCGCTCCCGAAGCAGCCGACGCGGCCGCTGTGCCCACGTGATCCCTCATAGGACGTCACGCCGACGGTGGCGCCAGCTTTTCCACTGGGGAGCTCGAGGCCAATACTAGCATTCTCATGGTAGCTGAACAGCAGCGCTAGAGTTTCCTCTGGTGATTTCAGTAGAAAACTCTAGGGGGCACTAGTCTCCTGATTCGGCTAAAGGGGCTTTAGATTCGGCGACGCTGCTTGGACGAGGTGGCCTGATCTTGTAACCTCAGAAAGAAAAACAGTAGCGCAAGGTTTTGTGGAGGAGCCTCGCTCTCAGGTGGAGGCGCAGCATAGGCTATATATATATATATTGTAACGCACAGTTGAGTGACGGTGCAACTGTAATCCTCGTTGCTGCACCTGTGGTGAGGGACAACCTGGCAATGAGTGCGTCACTCAGACAAGTGTTGCTTATGCGGAGGAGACGATCAAACTAATTATTCGGATTGTCCTTCTCGAGCACATGGAGTTCAAATTCTTGAGGTAATGGATAAGAGGCGTTGTTCATGTACATAGGCTTCTGTCACAGTAAAGATCCCATGGTTACGCTGGTGTTGTAACGCGGCAGCCTGATGTCAGGGATTAAATCATTTCAGAAGCGATTGTAGCTGCTGTAGAAAAGTCCATGGCTAAGGTCATGGAACGGGTTATTCCAAATGTGACTGATTGCATATCATAAATAGTTTCCGCACAATTAATGCCGGTGCTGCAGGCAACTTCTATACAAGTAGCAATGTCAAAATTAAATGCAGTACCTGAGCTGAACATGTCTAATTTGCCAATGGGGAGTGAGGAAAATGTTATGTTTTCATTCCGTGACAAGGAATCAAATGTCGCTGGCCCTAGTAACTTGGAGTCGAATGATGCATTGAGCATGGATGTGGAGTCGCGGGCTCCGAAACGTCCCGGGTCTCCCAGGAATGGTGCCTGAAATTCGCGCCCACTGCGGTGCTCTCGCCACCCGAGGGCTGATGAGAGTGCTTCAGTGGAATTTTCGCTCTATACTTGCTGCTTCAACAGATTTACTTAATCTCACACGTAAGGTTTTTCCTGATATCATACTTTTACAAGCAACTTCGTTGTATACTGGAAAAAAATGTTACTTGCGGAATTATCGATGTTTTCGTTTGGACTGTCCTACTAGAGGCGGAGATATTGCAGTCTTTGTTTCAACAAAATTTTGTCGCATAACTAAGTTAGCATTCATGCTTATGGCACCAGACAGCGAAATACTTCCGTAGGAATGGTATTGCCTATAAAAGGGTTAGACAGAGCCGGGGTGTAACCGAATGTCTGCACGCCTTTGTTCTACTTCGTACCGTAGCAAGAAAGATGTACTTCCGGTTTGTCTGCTCGCTCCCATATCATGCAGAAGCGCCCACAGAGACAGAAACCATTTCCTTTTCTATCGTGTTTCAACGCACGGTCATGCTCTGTGACCTGCTTGTACCTACCTCAGTGTTCGTGTAGCACGGAGTTATACTGTTGGTTAGGTGTTCTCATGCACAGCACGCCAAATTGTTAGCCGTGCGCGACGTGACAAACGCAACAGCTCGCACACGAGACCGTCAGCGGAAGTGCACCGTACAGCAAAAAAGCGTGTAAAAAAAAAAAAAAAAAAGGTGGGGCCCGTGACGTATGCGTCACGGGGCGATCCTCCAGCTCCGGTATGGGAACAAATGGAAGGAATTTCGCTTTCGGAAGCTAGACGGGGACAAGTGGAGAGTTATGTTGGCAGTGACGCTCGCCTCCTGAAGTCATGGGTTCGGGGCACTGAAATATTTCCATCTCGGCTATTAATGAACCAATTTGAAAAATTATTGCAGCAGAACGCTCCTTAGAGGGCACGCAACAACTTCCAGCGTATGACCCAAATTTGCTACGTGGCCTGGTGAGGGTTCCTTTAAAAGCCAGCGAAGCGTGCGTCTGTGCGCGCCCTCTGTGACATTATCGCGCAATGAAAAAAAAGTCGCAGTTTCACCCGAAAGATGAAGCATTGATTGTTATAGCGAATTAGTGGACAGCTACACGAAGTAAGGATAGTAGTCTTATCGGCCGTACAAACTTGTGAACATAGGCATACTAACTCAATTAACAAGCATGGTGTCACCCGCGCACAATCGAACATGAACACATATCTCACTTGATGACCGCAGAAACTCACTGTCAAAACGCTGCAGGGAGGAAGCGCGGCAGCAGCAGCGAACGAATTGACTTTCGTGCTGCCGCTCGCATCAACGTGAACTAAACTGCGAAAACACAGCGCAGCGCGGACTCTGTGCCCGTTGCAGATGGGCATCAAGATACAGCGCCCCGGCCGGGCTCGCGCGGCTGCGCGGCCGCCCGGAGTAGAACGCCTCCCCCCCACCCAAAGCCTTGCGCGCGACGGAAGGCGGCGCGCTTCCTCCCCGCCTTTGTCCGTTGTGTCCGCGAGATTGAGCCGCGATCGCCGGCTCACCCTTGCACGCTTTCACTCGCACATACGGTGCGCGGCGCCGTATTTTACCGCACTTGGACACTTTATGGGGAACCTACCGGCGACGCCGACGGCTGAGATGCGCCTGGAGTGTCCATGTAATTGCTATCGCAATAAAAGGCAAGAATGTCTGTGCATTCCGAGATTTCGGCGCACATTAAGTAACCTCAAGTCATCAAAATAATACGGAGCTCCCGACCATGGCGGCTCTCATAGCCCACGAGTTTGTACCTTCGTCAAGTGATCAAACAGAAAGCTGCGCTGTGAGAAGTTGTTCGCAACATTCTTTCCTCTGTCAGGCACCCGTCCACTTGGCAGCGACTCGGTTCTCTACAGTCAGTCTCTCACGTATAAGGGGACATTGCACTAGCGCGTAAAAAAGGACACGGACACACTATAAACACACTAGCGTTCGGTGGGTCTTTTTTCATGTTCCTGTCCATGTCATTTTTTACGCGCTAGTGAAATGTCCCCCTATACGAATAACCTCCAACTAGCCCAGCTTTCTGCCTTAAAGTCCCTTACGTATAAACCCTTTTCACTGGCTAGTTCGCCCTGTACAAAGGCGATGGCGCTTCCGTCGCGCTAGCCATTTCTTGCCTCAAGACCCACCGTGTTGCCGCTAATGGCGGCCGCGTTCCGATAGAGACGGAATGCAAAAACGCTCCTGTACTTATATTTAGGCGCACTTTAAGGAACACCAGATGGTCGAAAGCTATCTGGAGCCCCCACGCTACCACGTCCCTCATAACCTACTGCGCAGTTTGAGTACGCTAAACACATAAAAAAATCTGCTAAATATGCTGTACGCGTACACGCTTGAGTAAGGCTGGTTCCTGCTTAGTGGATTGTAGGTTATGGCATCTTTGTACTAAACGCTGAGAAGTTCGCTGTGTTTCGTGTTGACAATGGAGAAGCATCGAAAAAAAAAGTCCACGTACCACACGTTAATGGCGTTTTGCTAACTCTGCTTTACTGTAGCTTTTGTCTGGCCAGGTTTTATTCGTCCTTGTTCTTTCGCGCCGCAACCCCGGAATGAAATGTCGGACCATAATGTAACTCAAAGCACGTGTTTGCTGTAACGAAATAATGCTGCGGTTATTTTTGATCAAAGGGAAAGTTACAGGAAAAAGATAAGGGCCAGATAACACCGCAAAATTTAGTAGACACTCTCTCGCGCTGGTAAATGTTACTTTTTTTCGGGTCTCCACTAACGTCCATCCATATTTACTGAAACTCACTGTGACTCACAGTCACGTATTAGAAGTGTGTACACTCACTAGCAAGTACGTCGACCATAGAGTGGTTTGTATACTCTGTGTTTTACGTAAGTAAAGCCAGACGTTAAAACTAGACGGATACACCTTGCAAAAGCCATACCAACGGCACATTGCTCGTAGTCATTTCGAGTTACTTGGAGTGTTTCTTGAAGTGCAGTTAGTTAGTTAATTAGTTAGGTTTGAAGACATTTATGGGTATGCGGACTTTGTTCTTTAGATTCATGATTGAGAGCGCTGAAATCAAGACGCGCAAGCTCACAGTGACGTCATTTTTTTCGCGGACATTCTTCACAGCTTGAAGAAGATGCTCACGAAATAGTAACAACATAGAAGTAACATAACTGGGTGCTTTTTAGTATGCTCTACAACTTCTCAAATGCGACTTAAGCTTTAAAGCGAATACTTAAAATTTTATTTAAAAAAAGCAACTGATTTAATAACTAACCGCACTATAAAAATAGTTTGAGCAACCAAGACGACTACGAACAATATGCCGTTCCTCTGACTTGTCTGGTGTAGCTCTATACACTGTTGTGCCAGGCGGCCCTACCGATCGGGGAAGATGCTACACCTGCTGGATGGATGGATGGATGGATGTTATGAGCTTCCCCTTTGGAACGGGGCGGTGGGTGGCGCCACCAAGCTCTTGCTGTTATACGGCTTAATGTCCTACCTAGGTTAAAAAAGAAAAAAAAAAAAACACACTATGAACTCCCACAACCGAATTTTCAGATCCCTTATTGCGAACTTTGCTTTTGTACGCCTCCGTTTTTTGTCGTCTCCCTACTTTTCTTCCACCAATATTTCAATCGCCTCTTACTAATCTTTATTGCGGAAATGTTTACTTTTCCCCTGCTCTCGCTGAACCCAAGGGCTTCAAGGAGGCCAGTGGTGCCTAAATCGACCACTGGGCAGATATCTTCACATTCTAATAAAACGTGCTCCATCGTTTCCCTAGCTTTACCGCAGCAAGCACATGCTTTTTCTTCCTTCTTATATCTCGCTTTATAGGTGCGTGTTCTAGGCATCCCGATCTCGTTTCGAAAAGTAATGAGTTTCCTTTGAGTTATCATAAATTGTTTCTTTCCTGATTTCGTTTTTTCCTCTTAAGTAGTTACTCATAGCAGGTCGCTTTTCCACTACCGACACCCATGAGATTATCTCAGTCTCTCTGAATTTCCGCTCGACGTACTTTGTTGCTGTGTTGCTGACCTTACAAGTCGCATACTTGCTGGTAAGCTTCCTAGTTCTTTTCCTCCACTGTGAATCAATGTTATTCCTGTACAAATACCTCAACACTCTCCGAGCCCATTTACCTTCTTCCATATTCCTCAGACGTTCTTCATAACCCATTTTACTGCGAGCTTCCCTCACTTCAAAACTAGTCCAGCCCATATCACCCTGCACAGCTTCATTTGTAGACTTCCCAGGAGCGCCCAATGCGAGGCATCGCACTGACCTTTCGTTCCGATCGAGTCCTGATTGTACCTCTGTTTTAAAGAAAACAACCGCATTTCCAAAAGTAAGCCTTGAAACCATTAAACCTTTCCACATACCCCGGAGCACCTCGTACCTATTGTATCCCGATAGCGCTCTGTGTTTCATTATGGCTGCATTTCTCGTCCCGTTGGAGGCGTGCGACATGCACTCGTCACGCCTCCATTCGTCACACCTGTCAGCAGCCCAAACTGGCCTGTCCACGCCGGAGTGAAGGTCGGTGCAAGGCTAAGACTTTTCACGTATGTCAACAGCCCAAATCGGCATGACCACGCGGGGAATCGGAGTCAGCGTTTGTTCCTCCTACTTTCCTTCTTAACGCCCAGGGAGGGGCGTGCGTTTCCGACCGGGCGCACCGAAAGGGTTAACCATCTTACCGACGCCGGGATTAGTCTCCTGAGGCCATCTCTTCCTGACGCCGGATTGGTGGAAACCAGGAACAATGACCACGCAGGGATAAAGAGCGGATCCTGATGGCTGAGAGAGGACGCTTGGAAACAGTGTAACTCGGACATGCTAAGACGCTACCATAGGGTGCTCTGATAGTTGGAGCCGTCTGGTATTCTCAATCATGTAACCTTTTTGAATATATTCCTTGTCTTCATTTTCTTACAGCGTTGCTCGGAACACTTTCTCCCGGCACCTGAAACGGGACCACCAATGGAAACTTCGTTGGCCGCACGGACCCCGACTTCGCAACAGTGGTAGTCTGCGGTCAGATTGACCTCGTGGAAATTGGAATGTCTTGGGAAATCGCAAGAGTGGCTGGCAGCTTATGGGATCGGCTGGCGTTGGCTACATCAGTGTGATGAGTGCTGCGTGTTTGCTCCTCCGCCAGGCTCATTAACGTAGGCAGTCTGTAATGACGTTCGGTGTTATTAGTGATTTTGTCTTGGAGACAAAGAATTGAGTGCCTCGCGGGCTAAATTGCTAGTGGGGAAGAAACACAGGGTGCACGGTGAGCAGGGAGAAGTAGAAAATCCAAGAACTCCTCAATATTAATGAGAAGGTGGGCATTTCAGTTGGCCCTGCAAAAGGCAGAAATTAGAGCTTTTCCAAAATGTCGAGAGGAGTTGGGAGGAGGCCGGTGAGGCCAGGAAAGTTGTGTTGTAAGTAAAGAGCGCGACGAACGAGAAATTCTGTGGTCTCCTGAGGATAGCGATAAAGACGGGCCAGCTAGTGCCGAATGTGTGCTCTTCATGTCGCCAGAACTCTCTCTAGTACAAGAAAGCAGATGCTAGGAGAGCATGATTGTTTTCTGGTGGGCACAGTTTTGAGGAATTCACCTTCTTTAAATAGGATTTAAGTTTCAGAGAAGGGTGAATTTTGAAGACAAGCGAGATCGCTATGGCGAGATTCGAAGTACAGGGCCTACTTCTAATTTGCGACGAATTAGGCATTTCCGTCGGTTCCGCAAAAATAAAAGGTGCAGTTCTCGACATCATGAACTTAGAAGATGTGACGGTCGAAGAAGCGGACGAGGCTTGGGGAACAATTGTTGAAAGAAAACAAGAGGCAGATGGGTGCGAGTTGCTCAAGCGGGAAGAAGTAGAGAGGCGCGAGCGTGAAGCAGTAGAGAGGCGAGAAAGTCGCGAGCGAGAAGCAGAAGAGTACGAGAGGTGCGAGCAGGAGGCAGCGCGACGACACGCTCTTGGGATTGCAGAGCTTGAGCGCAAAATTCAGATAATCAGATGGCAGATAGCGCACTTTCGAGACAGACGACGATATAGTTAATTTCCTCGCTGTTTTCGAAAGTGTGTGTGAGAAAGAGGGTGTCAGCCGGGACTTGTGGACCGTGAGGTTACCAGCGTTAATTCCGTTGAGTATTGCTAAGTGCTTCATGAACTGCTTGTTCGAGGAGAAAGCGCGAGACTACGATAGGGCTAAGAAGGCTTTCTTCAGACACTTCGGTCTGGAATTTCGCGCCGACCTCGAAGCCCAAAAAGAGAGAGTGACAGAATTCGCCGCGGATAGCTGCACGCCACAAGGTTTCCACAGTACGCCACGACAACCAGGGAGAAGCGACAAAGAGCGCGATATGGCGCCGGGAAGCAAAAGGGTAGGAAGTCCGTCCGTAAGAATTTTAAACCGGAGACTTAAAATTCCCTAGGCACGCATAGAGAGAAAGAGGGCGACGCACCTCAAGCAGAGCAAATCAGCACGACGGCGGCAATTTCGGCCAGTTTGCAAGAGCAGGTCAGCTATGGCTCTTCGAATAGGTCGAAGCAAACGCTGACAGAGCAAGGAGAACCCTTTTCCGGTATGGGAGTTTTCAGGGCGAAAACACCGGAGGAGACTCGGAGTCTAATAGGCGTGTCCCCTATTAAGCAGCAGTCAGAGGACCAAGGAACGGTTCCCGAGGCAGCTGCGTGCAGTGACGAGTCAGACGTGTCAGTAGCCGGAAGCGAGGTGAAAGCGGTAGAGAGCGGCGGTTTTTTCGCACAAGAAACGGAGGACCCGCTAGGCCAAGTGTGTAAGGAGGCGGCAAGTTCGACTGGCCTGCCGGAATATGCCACCTATGGCTGTTCGGATAGGTCAGAACAGATGGTGAAGAGAAGGCGTAGGCACAGGAGGAGAAAGGCGGACGTGGTCGAGGTGTCTAGAGTAAAACGTGCGAAGCGCCAAGGCGACCGAGGCAAAGGCGCGAAAGTCAAGATCCAGCCCAAGACTGAAAACGCGAAGGACGGTAAAGCTTAGGCGTTTGCAGAGATCGGGGATCGGCGTGACGCACGTGGCGAAAAAAGAGTTTCACGAAGATTCAGGCGTAGTAACCATCGCTTAAACGCGTCGAGAGCGTCTCGTTGTAAGCAGGAGGACAAAGGGAAGCGTCCTGTAGGCTGCTACAAGAGCTGGTCACTCGCGAAGGCAAAGACGGTCATTTGCCTGGCACCTAGGGTAACAGTGCGCGCGCGGGTCTGTGAATGTGCCCTTCTAGCACGCGGAGGCAGTTGTTCTAAAGTCGCAGCTACGAGGAGCGTCAAGCGAATTAGCGGCTTTTGCCTTCTTCGCGATCGCACTTTGCGAGAACCCAGGCGCGACCCTCTCGAGCTCGTCTGAAAGGATTTGTTAAGGTCTGAAAAAGAAATCAGGAAGAAGCGTTGAAAATTATTTTGTTCTTTTGTATTCATTTTATAGGAGATTAGTTGCGCGCTTAACGTTTAACAAGGCGTAAGGAATACCACAATCTTTTTTTTAGGTTATAAGCATTTTTGGCTCAGGTTAGTTCCGTAGTTTGAAGTGGAAAGTTTACGTGACGGCACGTGTAGAACTGCAAGGCAAACAAGTTCAGTGTTGCATACAGTTCGGAAGGTTACGCGCAAGTTGATAAGTTATGCTTTAGCGGGAGTCCATAGCGAGTCATGTTTGATTTGGCAGGAGTGCTTTTGGAGGCACGTTTTGCAGATTGCGTTCATGAGCTTTAATTTCTTCGACGAGATTAATATTTTGGAACGTCTAAGTTTGAGGAACTTCTATTAGACAGAAAGCATCGTTGGTCTCTTTTGCTCGTGGTATGGCAGATTTTGTTTTAATTAGTTTCTTTACTTCCATGAAAACGTGACAACTGAAGACTGGAGAGGGGAAAGCATCAGTGTTCTTACACAGAGATGAAGGCTGAAGATAAAGAGCCCCAGTGTAAGTTTAGTTGCGACTTGTTTTGGATAATTCGTACTTTTTGGAAGTGTTGTCATTATTGGTCGGATTTGGTGTTATATACTAGTCATGCTGCATCGTATTGGCATCATTAAGATGCGCGCTAGAAGAAAAGCCGAATAAGTGAGGTCTTCTGAGCCAATTTAGGAACGTGATAAGGTTTTCATATGGTTTTCCCTTTTGTTGATCTTCGAATTTGGCATTATGTAATGATCATGTAGCTATCGGGTACTAAGGGACGGACATAAAGTAATGAAGGCCAGTTCTTCCTTCCCTTTCCTGACCAGAGGAAGCTCTAATTTCTGATTACTTAGCTTGATTACGTAAACCCGTTTGTGTCTATTTGAGAGGACACATAACTGAAAGTTTCTGGGTATTTGTCCAAATCAACGTGGGCCTTGTGTTTCAGGGTTTCTTTCGGTAGGGGGTTGTCAGAAATTTTTTTGCATTCATACATTCTGGCGATGAGAGTGGCGTGCACGTGGCGCTTGAGGCATTGTGTGTGGCTGACAACGGTCGCTCCTTGGAGCTTGTCTCCTTGCAGTTGCGCAGTCCAGTCAGAGCCCACCTACCAAGAGGTCTTGGGCCAGAGATCGTCATTCTCAGAAGCTGCGGCCCATGGCTTCGAACAATGCAGGCATCAAGCCGGCCGAGCTGCATCAAACTCGACCCTTCCGATGCACCATCTGGCAGCGGGAGTGCTGTTGTGCATGGCGGCCCTACAGATCGGGGAAGATGCTACACCTGCGACATGCAGTCGTCACGCCTCCATTTGTCACACCTGTCAGCAGCCCAAATTGGCCTGTCCACGCCGGAGTGAAGGTCGGCGCAATGCCAACCAGCCCAAGCCTATACTCTTACGGTACGTCTTGCCAGGCATGTTCGTTTCAGTCACGCGTGCGGCATGAAAGCGTTGCTAGGCGTTGCTAGGCGTTGCACGACGCCGGCGTGCCAGCGTTGATGGAGCACATCAAGTTTTGCACTGTAATGCGCTACTTTTTTTAACTGTAGTAAACAAAACTAGAAGAAAGCGTCCACGCTTCTCTATATTAGCTCTTCAATTTAGAGATTGTGCGACGATAGAACATTTTTTTTACAGAATAATGGTGTTCGCGTAAAGATTTTAAGAGATAATCTCGAACCCAGGCATGCGGCAACCGCTCCTTACGTGAGGACTGGTGAAGGGAGCTTTCAGAGTACGCTTGCTTCCTCCATCGGTCTTTCGCTGTAAGGAGGCCTCACGTAAGGTTAGGAAGCGCTCCAAGGAAAGGAACGTTTCGTTGTTTGGGCCTAAGTGAAAGAAAATTTACAATAAAGCTAGGGCGATGATCTGCGCGCACCGCAAGTCCACATGCGCTCCGATGATAGTAGCCTGTCAACGTTAGCCATGTGTTACCTAGCGGCTCAAGCAATCTACACTTTCTTTCGTTTCTGCGTCCATTCTGCCTGCGTCAGTGACGAAAACGAGAAGTGGGAAGGCCGATAAATCGAAGGTGGCTAAGGAAAGCGATACAGCGTAGTGGTTAGTGTGCCCAGCTCCCACATGTAGAACGCTGCGCATTCAGGGGCTGAAATCACGTGACTTGCTGTGGAAACACCTTTGTGTGCTCTCTGGTGACGACGAAGCTCAGAATGAGGCGGCGACCTGACGACAACGGTCGCCGTCAGCGTAACAGAATAAGCGGGCGTGCAAAGTAGCATCTAAAGCCGAAAGTATATTCAGAGGAAATACAGTATGCTCCTATCGACAAAAAAATGTGATGAATAACGAGCACTGTTGTTGAGCGAGGTAGTAGACCAATAATGTCACCAAAGACATGGTAGCGCTCCTATCCCGGTATTTAGAGGGAATGTACATCAACAGCATGTCAACTAGCGTGTAACTGATACTTCATTAAGGTCGTTGCGTGTTTGTGTAGTGTGTAGCACGAGCGAGTAATGTAAGAGATGACAGTGAAGAGAAAGCGGTGAGGCGAAGTCCGCGAGAAGTAGTTGAGGATAGCCATAGTGAATGCCAGCGCCGTGTTGAAGAAAGCCTGCGACTTCAGTTGCTCAGGTCGCCAGAAAGGCTTGAGTGGTAGCATACGGTTGGGCGTATTTGGTAACCACCACGATAGACACACACTTTGCGAAAATGAAAAAGAGGAAAAGGGCCGAGTGAGTTGAAAATTAGATAAATGAGAGAACTCGTCTGGTGTATGAAGAGATTGAAGAATACAATCAGGTTACATGGACGGCCTTTTCAAGCCAAATAGTATATGCAAACCCAAATGAATCAGCGTGGTCATACTTGCGTGATACGCCATGGTTGCCTGCCACCGGGACATCATGGAGTTACGGCGATGACAGTTTGCACTGGGTGCTTGAGAATAAAAACGAGCACATCAGAGACGTCCAAGGGACGTTTCTACGGTACAAGATCACATCCTGAAAAAAAAAAGAGCTTGCGAACAGGGACATCGGAAAATCGAGTACTACGGCCCTTGTTGATTTTGTTCAGCATGGCATCAGTGTTTTATTCAGCGTTTATCTCTTAGAAAATGAGTTCAAGCTATGTTTATTTGCATTACAATGGCGGGCGTAATCAAGGAAAAAGTAAAAGCATTAGAGGATGCCTGAGTACTCTGTGTAGATTACGCACGACAATGATAGCAAGAATCAGGCACGTACCCAAGGGGGGGCTCGGGGGGGCCCGGGCCCCCCCCGAAATTAAGATGCATACCCCCCCCTCCCCGCCCACGCCACCATTTCTCACACACATTCGTAATGCGCCGCCTAATCAATCTTGAGGCTTGACAGCTATTCGTCGGTCAACATTTTGCTGCCTTTCTCACTGCTTTTGGATGGCGGCAGTTATCGGCGTCTCCTGGGATGTTATGGCCAGTTTCCTCATCAATTCGGTGCTCGCGCGATTAACTCGAGATGTATTTAGTTGTCCCCGTCTATTCAAATGTCACGCCCATCGTTGTTGCTTCGTATATTCAACCTTCCTCGTTTAGACTGATCCAGAGGCCAGGAAAGGGATTCAGTTCGTGGTCAGCTGGTCTGCGTGCACGTGGAGCGAGTTGCGGCCAGAAAAAGTATCAATTGCCTTTAACTTTTCTTGTTGTTCCATTATTTCCTCGAGTGACGGCTCGCCGCGACGCTGACAGATCCTCGGAACAACATACCCGTGATATGGATTAGATAAGGTGGAAAATAATATGATGCGAGACAGCATTTACCATCAATCCCTGCAATAACCATTAAACTCATAGCCAATATGACAGTCACCCGTTAATTTGTCGGGTTTTTCCCTAATTCTACAGCTCTTTTCATGCAAAATTGCCAACTGGAAACAATACTCGCAAGGATTTGAGAAATTAAGCGATCTCCTAAGGGAGAGAGCCAAGGCAACAACCAAACAGGAAGGAAAAGCGAAAATTAACAATTGTAACCACTGTTTGTGAAAATATTTATGGATCAACATCTTTTTATTCAAAAAGGAAGTAGAGAAAACGCCGCCAGAAGTGGAGGACAATTCCATGTGTTCTGAATGACGCTTCTACAGTTATCATTCGAGCCGCTTAACGTTGCCATTTCTCTGCTGTGCTTATGTAGATACTTTTCTAACCTTCCGCGGTGGGCGCAGTACGTGTAGAATTGCAGCTTCCTGCGCCATACGCGGTTGTACGAGGCTCGCGGGCACGCATCGTTACGTAGCTTCCCAAATAACAATACGAGTCGGTTGTGGCACTTGTTAGAGCCGTAAACAAGGGATCCAAAACAACTGAGATTGTTCCGCAAATATATATTTCCGTATATTTCTTCCAGACCTAATTCAAAAAGCGCTACTATAGTCGGATACAACTTAAGAGGAAGCTTTAGCTCGGGCCCAACTCCGACGCGGCCTATTCAAATACAGTGTAAAATGCAAAAAACGTTTTTCTGAGATAGCCCCTGGACCGATTTTAATAAAGTTTGTTGCATTTGAGAGAGACAGCTAAACTATAGTGACTGTTGGAAGCGGAATTTCGATTTAGGGCCTGAATTTTGTTAAAAAAGATTTTCAAATATTCGACAGTTTGAAAAAAAATAGAAGCAAGAAGTTTACAAATCCATAGCTCTGCATCAAGAACAGATATGGCAGTTCTGTAAACGGCATCCATTAGACCATTCAAAGCGGAAAAATTTTATTTTATATATTATGTGAATTTGTTACGGTATTTACAAGGGTTCTGCAAAAGCTGTATTTCCATATTACTAAATTTTTTTTAGATTCATGTGTAACATATCAATTTTGTACGCTTTAGATCTACTATTAGGTGCAATTTACAGAATTGTGATACCATTTCTCGTTGCCGAAAGACAGAGTTGCAAACTTGATAGTCTCGTTTTCCGACAATTTCCGATTTTTGCGAATCTTTAATAAAACATTGACAACCTAAAGGAAAAATTCGAAGCCAACGGTCACTGGAGTTTAAGTTTTTCTTTTAAATGCAACAAAGCTTGTCAAATTTGGTGCAGTGGTTGCTGAGAAAAACGAATTCTCCTTTTACATTACATATATTTAGATAGGAGCACCCGAGCTAAACCTTCCACTTAAGTCTGCAATGAAGCGCCGCCCACGCCCTCATAACCGCCAGCCACTGCTCCTCCGCGAGGCTGCAAATAATTCGTACTTCAAACCTTTTCTGTTAACCAAATAAGGCGGTAACTATAAAAATAAAATTATTAGCGCGTAATTTTATACCTTTACCCTCGCCTATTATAGTGGAATGGCGAATGCCTAATTCATTATTGAAATGCAATAACATGCTCGCTTCGCTACAACTATTCGCTGTGAAGTTTCACTTCAGTTGGCAGTGAAGTTTCATGAGTAAAACGGGTTCAGCAGTGAAATGAACTGCACAGCCAATTTTGAAGAGTGAAATGCTCAGATTCCATACATTTTGTCCATGTCTGTTACACACCTCATTGCTACCGCCGATGAAAAGACTCTTGAAGAATAGCAGACGCTCCGGAGGTATCAAGTACGACGCCATTTTGAAAAGGCCGCATGACAACGATTTTGTTTGTTTCTGTGATTGACTGGCGGAGTAACACAACTCCGCGCAGTCCGTGTGCCTTTGTTGTCAGCTGCTGTTTCTTAAAGTTCTAGTCACATTTATGTTACAACAAGCAACAAGCAACATTTATGTTACACGTTCGCTTCTGTACTTGTTCTTGGCAGTTTTATTCCTGCGCTTCTTTCCTGCGCGAGTGCATTTGACTTGGTTCTTTGTTTGCCAAGTAAGGGAGAGGCGTATCGCACACGCGTACCTGTAAAATACACCTTATTTCATTTCTCTTTTGTGGGTTTACGCGTTTTTATGGCGAATGCTGGGCGCTATTCATATATAAAACTAGTAAAGGTAGCCCCCCCCCCCCCCCCCTCATTTGCACAGAAAAGTTACCTTGGGTTGGGCCCCCCCCGAAAAAAAATCCTGCGTACGTGCCTGGCAAGAATACAACATTATAAGAGAATATCATTCGAAAACAAGTTCACTTATTATTGCAATGCAGTATAAAGGAAGTGCCTCCACAGTATTCCTGTGGATGATGCAAATAATGAACATACTGAAAAAAAAAAACCTTGTAGGTCTGTAGTAAACTGGATAGACCATTCGCGTCTTCCCTCGCGTCACATGTGCACAGTGCTCTCTGGAGCTCCCTGGGCGTCGTTACATTAGCCTCTTTACAGCTGTAATTATCTGTGACCCCCCGCAAAAGCATGGCGAGAGAGAGAGAGAGAGAGAGAGAGAGAGAGAGGGCTCTTTATTGGAAAAACTGAGAATTTTGCCGGCGCGTATATAACCGCTGGCATGCTACTCTGTATAGGGATGGGGAATGGGATTAAAAGATTCCAGAAAAGAGTGGGAGAAAAAAAGGATAAAAGTGAATATGAAATGTCCGAGTGGACCTGATACTAATATTTACAGGTGACATGGCGGGTAAATTTAGGCTTTTGTATAGGAAGGATGCAATTTTTAAAGCTTTCCTATTTGACCAATTTCTGTCAGGTATTTGAACAATAAATCCAAAACACGTCGTTGTTTTGAAGGGCCGGGCATTGGACCTAAGATGCTCGGTAACGTTAACGGTTCGTGGCAAATCATGTCCATTTGGAGCTCAAAAAATTGTCTCTCGTCGCGGTACGCGGGGCATTCTAGTAATGTGCTCAATTGTCTCTAAGGTGCGACAGTTATCACAGTATGGGTTAGTAGTAAGTCCTATGCGGTACAGATAATTGTTCGTGTATGCCACGTTCAGTCGAAGACGATGGTACAATGTCTCTAAGTGTCGAGGAAGTGGTCGTGGAATTTTCGGTCTCATTTCTGGATCAATGTAACGTAGGAAGTTATCTTGGTGAAGCGGCAGATTCAAGATGCGGTCTTTTTCTTGATAGGCATATTTTTTTGCCATGTTTGAAGCGTCGGCTTTGGTAAAATATGTTCTTTTGAACTTGCGGTATTGGAGTCCATTTCTGGCAGCTTGGTCCGCTCTTTCATTTCCCAAAATGCCGGCATGGCCAGGTATCCACTGGAACTTTATGCAATGCCCAGCAATCTTATCCCTGTGGTGAAGATAAGCAATGTCAAATGCTGCTGGTTGATTATTGCAACGCTTGTGCCTGTTCCACATACTTTGTAGGGCTGCTTTTGAGTCTGTGAAAATCACCTATGTCTTTGGCGGCTGCTGTCGAAGTACATACACAAGGGCCTCCTTAATACCATATAGCTCCGCTGAAGTAGATGATGTCGCTCGCTCAAGACGAAACGAGAATCGTAGCCCTGTAGAGGGAACAAAAAGTCCGCATGATGAACGATGTGGAGTGGTAGAGCCATCTGTGAAAATGTGCATTGCGGCTGCGTATTCTTTGTGCATATATTCTAAAGCTATCTGATAAGTCGCTGCTTGAGGCATTTTCTTTTTCGCACTGATTCCAGGTATATATGGCACGATTTCCAGTGAGGACAGTGTCCATGGTGAAATGTTTCGCGGCATAATTTGTGACGCCTGAGCAGGAATCGAAATAGATATGCTTCCGACGGCCTGCCCAAAGCTAGATATAGCACGGGTTCTGGAAATATCCTTTAAAAAGTGAGTCTTCGTATGAATGACGTGGCGGAGGTGTATCCGAAGTGTCTCCTGCGAACATAGCACTTCCAGAGGCAGGCATCCAGCTTCTGCTACAGTCCCTGAGCGGGACGACCCCTTCGGAAGGCCAAGACATACGCGAAGGCAGTTGTTTCGTGCTGCCTCGAGTTTTCTCTTGCTTGTGGAAGATATTCTGTGCAGGATCGGGAGGTAATATCGTAGTGTTCCGTCGACGTAGGCCTTATGGAGGAGCACCGTTGATCGACAGTTGCTGCCCCACTGTGATCCGGCTAAAAATCGGAATACGTGCGACACCGAGGAAATCTTCTCACTCAGTTTTTTCACTTGGGGCGACCATGTGAGGTTCCTATCGATCGTCACTCCAAGAAACCTTTGCGTCTTGACGTATGGAAGGGCACGACCACCCAACACTAGTGGGTATTTTTCCATACACCTCCGCGTGAAAGCCATGGCAACGCTTTTGTCGGGGGACAATTTCAGACCCCTTGGATTTAGGTAGGCCGATATATTTGCTAGCGCTCTCTGGAGGCGTTGTTGGGTGGTAGTGCGGGAACGCGCCGCACTCCAAATACAGATGTCGTCCGCATACAGTGTGATTTTGACGTCAGGGGGTAGGTTTCTTTTCAGATGGATGAGGACTAAATTAAATAATACCGGGCTTAACACAGCTCCTTGTGGCACTCCCTTCTTGACGGCATAAAGCGCCGTGGGGCCATCCGGGGTACACATGAAAAGTTGGCGTCCTTGAAGGTAGTCTTCAATCCATGCGTAGAGCCGTCCTCCAAGACCAAGGGTTTCCAAAGCGTCAAGTATTGCTCTATGATAGACCGAATCATATGCTGCCTTAATGTCTAAAAATAATGCAGTAGGTATGTTTCCAGAGATCAATTCCTCTTCAATTGATGAGACCAAGGCAATGACATTATCAATTGCGGATCTATTTTGCCGGAAGCCATTCATTTCCTCCGGGTAAACTTTTGCAGTTTCCAGGAACCAATTTAGTCGTTTGTAGATCATTTTTTCGAATAGCTTCCCTACGCAGCTAAGCAGAGATATGGGTCTGAAGGAGGCGTAATTTGTTGGCTGCTTCGCTGGTTTCAATATAGGAATGACTTTCGCAAGCTTCCATTCCGTAGGAACCTCCCCAGTTATCCATGAGGTGTTGTAGTACTCCAGAAGGCGTAGGCGGGATGCGTGGCATAGATTTGCGAGCGCTTCATAACTCACGTCGTCATGGCCAGGTGATGATCGCTTGTTTACGTCGCCGATTGCTGCCGTGAGCTCTTCGATGGTGAATGGTAATTCTAAGTCAGGAAGGGTAGCTCGAGGTGGACTAGGCTGACGACTTGCAATTTGCCGCAAAGGTTGTGCCCCGTTGGAAAGGAGCCTGCAGTACTGCTCTGCCACCTCTTTCACGGATGCGCGCTCATGTAATGAGAGGGCGATAAAAGGATAAAGCTGTTGCGGCTCTTTGCGAATGCCTCTGATGACTCGCCAGATTTTGCTCAGCGGTTGTCGTATGTCCAGTGTCCCACAAAAGTCCCTCCACCTTTTTCGGTCCAGTTTGGTGAGGTAACGTCGTATATGTCTTTGTGCCCGTCGACAAGTTCTGAGGTCTTCGATATTCTTAGTACGTAGAGCCTTCCTTTCGGCACGTCTTCGAATGGCACATAACCTTTCAAATTCCTCGTCGTTTGTTGGTACATTACAATGCTTAGTGGCAGAGCGGGTACTTTGTTTGAGGCAATGAGCTATTGTCGGTATTATTTCTGTATTCGTAGTCGAGGCTGTGATTCCTTTGTCTACGGCTGCTGTGTAAGCTTCCCAGTCTACCGACTTCAGCTTCACTTTTCTGGGCGACGTCCGAAAATGAAGGGCAGAGATTAAGATCGGGTAGTGATCACTACCTCGAGTCTCGAAATCTGTACACCATCCGAACATAGGGGCCACTTGACTTGACACGAATGTGACGTCAATGCAGCTAACAGTCGTCGGATTTTTCAGGTATGTTATGCTGCCATCGTTCAAGGGCTCTATATTGTATTTTGCAAAAAGCTTCGCCAGCTTGGCACCCCGAGCACATGTATGTGAACTGCCCCACATCTCGTTATGCGCGTTGAAATCGCCACAAATAATGTGTGGAGACTGAGTGTTTGTCAACAAGTTTTCCAATCTTGTCACGTCGAAAGGTGATCCTGGTTCCAAGTAGACGCCGATCAGGGTAAACACTTTGGATGCAATCACTGTGGTTGCGCAAATATATTCGTTCTTGTCATGTGGTGCTACGTCAATTGCAGAGGCAGGTATGTCGTTGCGAAATCCAGCGAGCAGTCGGCTAGTTCCATTTTGTCGCCTTGAATGATGAAAATAATACCCCTTTATCCTAAAGTGCTCGTCGACGCGAGACTCGGAAATGACTAAAAAAGGGAATCGGTACACTCGCGTAAGATGCTTAAAGTCTGCTAACTTCGAGTGCAAGCCGCGAGCGTTCCACTGGAATATAGTACATGTGCGGAAGTGTTTGTTGGTGGACACCGCTTGTGAGACGATTGTTGGCGAAGCCATCTTTGCTACTGTGAAGAATCACGGCTTTGCGCCGTGACAGAAGACGACACTAGCGGTTCCAAAGCCAGGACGGCCTCTACTTCAGGGATGCTCTTAAACGATGGGCTGGCACGGAGAATAGCCTTGATTGCGGCGAACATCATGGGAATCAGCATACTTGATATCTCATTTGCAGTGCTACCATCTAACAGCTTTTCTTGGTTCTTCCTGTTCTTCTGCTACGACCTTGAGGACACTTGTTGCTGTCGTGGGCTTGAGGTTATATCACTTGAGGGCTTTGATGGATTCGTTGCAGTTGAAGGCCTTTGCTGGTTTTCTTTCACGACTGAGGCGTAGGACTTTTTCAAAGCCGTGTCGCTGCGCTGCACCGTGTCGTGTTGCTTTTGGTTAGTAGATGTATACATCACATCCGGATTCGGTGGTGGTTCTCGTCGTTTCCGCACTTTTCCTTGGATTTGCTCCATCGTCCGTGCAAGAGTGGCTGATTTCTTTTTAGGACACCCTCCGTATGACGCAGCATGCTCAGCTCCACAGTTAGCACACCGAGGCTGGGAACGTGACGTACACTCGTTATGCGTATGTGGACCAGCGCATATCTTGCAGCGGATGGGGCCTTTACAATATTTCGCTATATGTCCATGTCATTGACATCTGAAACATTGAGTAGCAGACCCCATGTATTCCGTCACGGGATAACTGCAGAATCCAAGCGACACTCGGTTTGGTAAAGGGGCGTCCTTAGAGAATTCCAGGATGACCGAGCGTCTTCGGGTTTCCGTTACTACGCCATCTTCGTTAGGGACGTAGAAAACTTGCCTTTTAGCAGATATGACTCCTTGTTCGCTCAAATACTCCTTGAGGTCGTCATCTGAGTACTCAACAGGAACGTCCTGTATCCTCCCGTACGTGGCAGAGTAGGAGTATAGAACTCGAGCTTCTACAGGAATACCCGATAGATCTGTCACTCTGAGGAGACGATTGGCTGCAGGAAGTGTAGACACTGTCACCATGAGGCTGCCATCTTTGTTGAGACGGTGGCTGAGTATCTTTTCTTGGGCTGTTGTCACGACCGCAGAAGCCAGAAGATTTGGGTTTACTTTCCATAAGCTGCTGTCAGGCTCAGTTGGCTTGAATATAACAGGAACACCTGCGGCTCTTTTCTTTTTGTAAGAGACAACAGTGAAGGCTGTCTGGTCCATCTCTTCGTTGTCTCCTGCAGATTCCCTTGTGTCGATGTCATCTTCACGTAGCCTTTTCCTTGCTTGCTCATCTTCTCTGTGGTCTACAGAAGCAACGTGCTGACCTGATTGCTGATTGCTTGCGACGGATGCCATCAGAGCATCACGAAGGGCGGCCGACGGCGGGGGCTCGCCGCGCTGCTTCGGTCCGGTGCGTTTCGGGAGCCGCTTGCTGTGCTTCTCTCGCAGGACGGTGACCCCCAGACCGGCGTTCGGTGAAAGAGAGGCACAAAGAGTAAAAAGGAGCTCTACACTTGCTAAAAAAGACTTAAAATTACAGACGGGCGTTCGGAAGCGAGCCTATCGCTTGTCGTCTTCGTCTTCGTCTTGCATTGCAGAAACTGCAGCGCTTACCGCTGTATATACTAACGTGCAAGTAGAACGGTAGAGAAGGAGCAAGGAGATGAGGCAGAGAATGGGTAAAACCGGCGGCACTCGTGAAACGAGTGAATAACAGCCTTGCCACTCTTCGCTCTCAGTTACCATACAGGAGGGAAGGTCGTGATAGAGAAAAGGCTACGATAAGGAAACGCTACTACTATGGACCCGACAACAGTTGCGGGCCAAATGGAAGGTACGGTACTGTACGTTTCTGCTTTTTTTCAAGAACAAACACCATGCAAATTTGTCAAGCGGACTATTGACGCAGGGCGTGCAGATGCAAAGCCACAAAAAACACCGTAGGGTCTATGCAACACTAAGGAAGCCGTCACACGTCAAAACAACGCGTCTGTGCCCGCCGCGGTAGCTGTATGGCTATGGCATCGCTCGACGTCGTGGTTTCGATCCCTACCGCGGGAGCTGGATTTCGACGGGAGCGAAATATAAAAACAGTCGTGCACTTAGATTTAGGTGCACGTTACAGAACACCAGGATGTGAAAATTAATCTGGAGTCCGCTACTACGGCGTGCCTCATAATCTTATTATGATTTTAGCACGTACAGCCTCATAGTTCTGCCTACACGTGTGCCGCGATGCGATGTGCCATGTGAAGCAATGACAATGCTCAACCCTCTCATAAGATATACACAATGGCGCACAACAACGCCTCAAGCAAACACGTCTCGCTGTATGCTGTGTACTACGCAGACAAAAAGCAGTGGTGCACGCAAGTTAACATTTGTCATCAATTCGCTACTCCCGTATTGCACTAAACGCTGAAGAAACTATACATTCGCAGTCAGCATTAGCGCTAATTCTCGTCACTAAAAGCAAACAACACAAAAGCTTCGCTCACATCGATTCCCACAGTGCGTGGGATGCGCATAATTTTTTAGGCTGTGAATTTATGTGCTTAAAATTGGCGCTCATTAATACAACATTTTCATTCGCAGTGAGCAAAAGCGACTGTCGCGTGCACGGTAGAGCGGCTTCAATCTCATGGCCATTATATCATTGGCAACTTCCGTGGGATTGTAGTCGTCAAAATGGTATATAAGTGACAGGGAAATCAGGAAGTTGATGAATGGGAAGGAGACAGGAGCTTGCACAAGGCCTCAGGAAAATAAAATGACTTTTTAAGCAGCCTGGTAGGGGGCCGTGCTATGGTTTCGTCTATTAGAAATCGCCCAAAATATGAGCAGAGGCCAACAAAACTGCAGGAATTTCGGGAAAGGTGAACCCGCTGGAAATCTCACGACAGTACTAGCTTAAATATAAAAGATGACTTGAAGATAAGAAGAAAACATAATGTTGGTAGCCAAAATTCTGGACAAATAAATTGGCTGTTGAAGGAGTTCAGCCGAAACCCGATGGTGCGAAATATGGCGAGAATCTCGACAAGCGTTGTAAAGAGGTCAAGTAGGTCCTTTGGCCGACGCCAGCGCCCGGCAACTGTCAGGCGACTACACACATAAGCGAGATGCCTGGTCGTCAGTCCTTACAGGGTGATTCGGGTATAAAATTTTGGGCGCGGACTCAAACACATTAAATACAATGCACTCTATGGTCATTCTTCGACGGCTCGTAGCGATTCTCGCACCATAACGATGCAAACAAATTATCTCAAGTGCCAAATGTCACCTTCCTCGAACTGCCAACATTCTTTACCCACCGTAGTTGCTTAGTGGATGTAGTGTTGGGCTGCTAAGCACGAGGTCGCGAGATCGAATCCTATCCGCGGCGGCCGTATTTTGATGGGGGTAAATGCGAAAACATTCGTGTACTTAGATTTAGGTTAAAGAACCCCAGCTGGTCCAAATTATAACGGAATCCCGCACTACCGCGTGCCTCATAATCAGATCGTGCTTTTGGCACGTAAAACCCCATAATGTATTATTTACCATTCCTTAAGGATGTCTTTGGGAGTCGCACAACTCTTGAATACAAGTGTCAGGAGTTGCGCGCGAGGTCTTGAGTACGTGGGTAGCCATTTTGGCGTTCGATATCTGCTAGTCTACAGTGCGGCTATACTATATGGGCGGAACGGAAACATGGTCGACAATATGGAGAACCGACGAATCCCGCATATATTACTGCACAATAATCTTAAATAGTGGTCTTCTTTCACGAACGTGGATAACCGTCACAGGACAGTACTTTCACAACTAACTGGAAGTGTATATGTCATGCCCAAAGGTGTACCTGGCACGGTGGCCAGTAAATGGGACGTAATATTGTGAGCAGCTTCGGCTATAGCATGTTAACGGACGACCACACAGAGACAGCTTGTACAATTCTTGTGTCGTTCCTTCTTTTTTTTTGCCTCAAGGTGCAAAACCAGCTTATCCATGTATCCATCTAAATAGTTATGCACATCTAGATTTGGAGCTGCTGCGGTAGCCCATGAGTACGGATAGCAAAGTCGCTGGGGAAATAATTGGGGTTACCTTAACGAAATCGATAAGTCAAAATCAAAAGCCGTCCACAACGGCGTCTCTCGTAGACGCTGTGCGATGTTCGCATAATGTGCCAACTGAAGATAATGTGCCAACTGAAGAAAGGCTGCTGCGGGGTGCTTCCGATGATTACCCTAGCTTGTTTACTCAGCATAAAAAAGGGAAAAAAAAGAACCGTATCAGAAGCCCACAATCAGTCGTCGCTCGTCGCGACTAAACGCTCTTAGGATGATCAGTCATTTCCAGGCGACGAGCGGCTACACTTTATCAAGAACACTGATAACGCCGGCGGGACAAGCATTGTGGCGAAGTTCAATACGCAGGGATAGCTTTTAAATGTTTTCTTTTTGTTTTGGATGGATGAATGAATGGAAGGTAGGAGCGTCCCCTTTGAAACGGGGTGATGGCAGTTGCCACCATGCTCAGCTTTTTATTTTTGTTTAACTGTGTTATGAAAATTCTCTATTTTCTTTAAATATGTCTTCCTACACTTTTAACCTTATGTCGCCTCTCTGCTTTTGAGCCACCAATCCTCCAATCGCATCTTGCTAATTTCTACCGCATATTTATTTACATGACTATTGTTATGTTAATTGTTATGTTGACGTCATCACACGTCACCGCGGGAAGTTTGAAAAGTTTAAGGTCAGTACGCCACGTGGTGGCACTCATGTGAACTGAACCCTCGTGTCCAGAAAAGCTGTATACGGCAATGCGAACAGCTGTCCATACAAATGCACACTGTGAAAGACCTTAACTCTATGCTGCCCCAATGACAAAGGCGTTGTTTAATGCTTGTCGAGGGCAGAATAGCGAGGAGAGCTCTATGCACAAGGCAGTGGTAAGGCTAATTATTTGTTCGTCTATTTCATTTATACGTATTTGGCCTGATAAAGGTTGACTCGTGCGCACGTTCTCTGGCACGTGTGTGACACATGCGCCAATTGTCTCAAGCACATAGTTGTCGTTGGCATGTGGAGAGTATGTGTGCGACTGTTGCCCAATAGTTAGAGGGTCGGGCTCTTTTGCGTGAAGCCCGATCTTAGATTGCATCTTGGAAGACGTATTTTTTTTTCGTATGAGCTAATTTACATGATCGCAGCCACTGCCAGCAGCGTCCTGGGGGTATGCAAAGAAAACTTCGTTTTACTGAATCCGAGCTGTATCTCACTGCTGTATCTCTCTTCCTTTTGCTCCTTTCTCGTGATAATTATCGGCGGTGTTGAAACTGCTTCACTTCAGTTCGTCTGAAGTGAAGCTGCGCTTAATAAACATTTATCGCGATTAGCGACACATCTTCCAAGAACGAAATGTTACATTCGGGTTTTTCAACCCCAGGTTGGATGGATGAATGCAAAACTTTAATGAAGGTCCTGAGGTACGCGACTCAGCGCGCTGCGGGCCGCTCCCACGTTGGGACAGTCAGGCCATGCCCGACCGCCGCATCGTGGGCCCTCTGGACAGCCCATAGTTGCGCCCCGGCATCGGGGCTCTTGATAGCGGAGAGCCACTTGTCCTCATTGATTTGTTCTGTGCCTCGTAACGAGGGGCAACGCCAGAGCATATGGTCTAGGCTAGCGATGTCATTGCAGTGCCTGCAAGAACCAGTGGCATAGGTGTCGGGATAAAGCTTGTGGAATAAAGCTGGGCTGGGATACGAGCCTGTTCAGGGTCAATGCCTCAGGGTCAATGCCTGCGCTCTATTTAACTTTTTGTGTGGAAGGGGAAAGTCTCTCCTGCCGAGATAAAAGTGCTGCGCAATTTCATTGTATGTGATCGGTTGATCTCTGTTCTCCACCACTGCGGGCCGGCATTGTTGTTCTCCATGGTCGCGGAAAGCGAGACCTCGCGCCTTGGAGTGGGCCAGCTCGTTGAGGTTTGTGGGGCCTGCCATGATGGATCCCATGTGAGCGGGGAACCACGTGAGGGTGTGGGTGGCGATGCTTTTGCCGTCGAGGATGCGACAGGCTTCCTTACACACAGCGCCAACGCCGAAGGCGCGGATGGCTGCCCTGGAGTCGCTGAAGATATGGGCATGTTTGTCGTCCAGGAGGGCCAAGGCAATGGCCACTTGCTCGGCCGCACGCGAGGACGTGCTTCGTACCGAAGCGGCGTTAACGGTCGAACCCCTGTGGTTGATCGACACTACGGTGAAATTGTTGCTGTTGCCATACTGGGCCGCGTCAACGAAGCAGCTGCCGCCAGGGAGTTCTGTCGCGCGGCGTAGGAGCGCCACCGCCCTGGCCTTCCTTCTTTCTACGTTGCGCTGGGGATGCATATTGCGCGGGGCAGGCGATATGATGATGCTATCTTTCTGCTCTTTCGGAAGGCCCTGATAGGCGTCTTCGACAGTGGCCGGGGGGACGCCCATCTCTGTTAGGAGTCGTCTGCCTGCCCTGGTGCCGGAGAGCCTGAGAATCTGTGCCCTTTCTTGTGCTTCTGCAATTTCTTCCAGGGTATTACGAATACCCAACTGCAGGAGTCGGTCGGTGCGTGTGTAGTTTGGTAGTCCGAGCGCGCTCTTGATCCCCCTCCTTATCATGGCATTTAGCTTGTCTCGCTCGGCCCTCTTCCAGACGTGCATGGCCGCTACGTACGTGAAATGGCATAACAAGAAAGCGTGGACTAGCCTTATCAGATTCTCTTCGCTCAGGCCTCTCCTTGTGTTAGCTACCGCCCTGATTAGACCGATGACGCTATCCGTCTTCTTTGCTAGTTTGTGAATGGTGATGCTATTCGTGCCCGCCCCTTCGAGTGTCATTCCCAAGATTCGAATGGACGCGACTTTGGGAATGGGATCTCCGCACTTGGTGTAGAGATTAATGTCAATTTCAGTGGGGGTTTCCAGTTATGTGGCTTGCGGCCATTTCTAGTTGGGCTGTAGAGAAGGAGCTCCGATTTCTTTGGGGAGCACCGGAGTCCCGTGTCGGTTAGAACGCGCTCTGTAGTGTCGACAGCTTCCTGGAGAGCGGCTTCGACTTGTCCGTCACTGCCACCCGCGCACCAGACAGTGATGTCGTCTGCATAGATCGTGTGACCGATGCCCTGGACCTTGCCTAAGTACCTTGAGAGGTCGACCATTGCGATGTTAAAGAGGAGTGGTGAGATGACTGAACCCTGAGGGGTGCCTCTTCTGCTCAGCTCCATTTTCTCCGATTCCAAATCTCCAGCTTTGAGGATGGCGCATCGTTTGCTCAAGAAAGATCTGACGAAGGCATGGAAGGACGAGCCTAGGTCGAATTTGGAGATGGCCTCGAGAACGAACTCGTGACGGATGTTATCAAAGGCCTTCTCCAGGTCCAAACCAAGGATGGCTCTCGTGTCCCGAGTGCAGCGTTCCAGGATTTGTATCTTGATAAGCTTCATGGCATCCTGGGTGGAGAGGCCTGGCCTGAAGCCTATCATGTTGTGAGGGGAAAAGGTCGTTGGTCTCGATATACTCGGCAATTCTGTTATGGATGGCGTGCTCGGCCACCTTCCCTACACATGACGTCAGTGAGATGGGGCGGAGGTTGTCCAAGCTCGGCGGTTTACCGGGCTTTGGGATTAGTATGACCTTCGCCAACTTCCATTCTTCCGGTACAATTCCCTCCTCCCAAATCCGATTTATCTCATCTGTGAGAAACTCGATCGATGCGTCCTCTAGGTTTCTGAGAGCCTTGTTGTTAATGTGATCCGGGCCGGGCGCTGACTTGCCATTGAGGTCGTGTAGGGCACGACGGATTTCACTGGCTTTGAAAGGCTCGTCTAGCACGGAGTTCGGCTTCCCTTTGTATAATGGGTATGCCGCATCATCGGCCACAGTTTTGAGCGGCAGGTACTTATTAGCTAGCATCTCCAGCACGTCCTTTTCCGAAGACGACTTCTTGGCTTCGTGGAGCGCTTTAGCGAGGACACTTCTCTGGTTTGACTTGGTGCCGGAGTCGTCGAGCAAGTGTTTGAGAAGATTCCACTTGCCTCCCGTGCGCATCTGCCCGTCGATTGAATTGCAAATTTCGTCCCATTGCTGCCTAGACAGGGCTTGGCAGTGCTCGTCGATCTGCTTGTTGATCTCGGCTATCCTTTTTCTGAGCTTGCGATTTAAGCGTTGGCTTTTCCACCTCTCAAGAAGTGATTGCTTGGCCTCGAGAAGGTGTGCTAGCCTGCTATCCATTTTGTCTGTCTGTAGATCTGTCTCTATGGTTTTGGTGGTGGAGCAGACATCTTGCAGAATTAATGCGCACCACTGGACGAGACTCTCCGGCTTTTCTCCACGGACGGCGCGGGCCCTGCGAACCTCACGGAATTTGTCCCAGTCAGGGACCGAGAAGGCCTTCTTTCTTTTCTGCTCCACTTGTAAGCTGGTGACCGTGATGTAGTGATCGCTACCGAGGTCTATGAGCAGATTCGACCACACGGCTGAGCCAGTGTTTTTAAGAAAAGCGAGATCTGGGACAGAGTCCCTGGTCGAGGAGGTGCCACGTCTGGTGGGAAAGGCTGGGTCCGTCAACAGAGAGAGTCCCGCATCTCCCGCCTCCTGCCACAGGCTTCTGCCCTTGACCGTGTCGTGCGTGTAGTTCCACGCGTGAAAGGGGGCGTTGAAATCGCCGGCCACAACCAGTCTAGAGTTTCCAGCGAGTTTAGTTGCCCTAGCGATGATGGTTTTGAAACGTTGTCTGTGATCGCTCGGGCTGCTATATACGTTAAGTATAAAAATGCTGGAGATGTTGGATTGACTTGGGATGACTTCTACTAGGGAGGTCTCCGTCTTGCTAGGCTGGACCCCTAGATCGTGTGCGACGAAAGTGAACTTGCTGCAGACTAATGTGCAGATTCCTCTGCCGTCCCCACGGAGAGCCAGAGCTTTGTATCCCTGGAGTGAAACCTGATCAGTCATCGTTTATTGCAATAATATAACATGTGGCTTTTCTTTGTGAGTGCGAACAAACTGCTGCAGGGTACATCTTTTATGGCGGAGTCCCCTGCAGTTCCACTGCCAAATTCTAAATTGGGTTTGTGGCCCCATCATTGCTGTATAGAGCACCTTCCGGCGTTGCTACTAGGGTCTCGAGGGAGATGGTTCTATTAATCGGTCCGGGGATGTGCAGTGGTGGCGGCGTAGGTACCGACGCGCCATCCATGAAGTAAGCGGGACGTGCGTGGGTCGACGTCCTGATGTCCATTTCCTGCACCTTGGACTCTATCACTGGCATTCTGTTTTCTAAGCATTGAATTTTGATGTTTTCCGCGTCTAACTTCTGATCCACGACCAAGAGTCGCTGATCCACTGCAGCTAGTCGTTCATTAATCTTCTTGATCTCGAAGCAGATGGAATTCAACATTTCTCTGACTTCCGACTTGGCTTTAGCCTGTACATTATCGGGCATGCTGGGAACGGCCTTTCGTTTCGCTGGGTTGCCCGAGTGGCTTGCATCCACGACCATGGGAATGTCTGCTGTTTGGGGAGAGGGGGTCCCCGAGGGGGATGAACTAGGGACTGGAACGGGTTGAGGTCCCCGAGGGGGATGGGGCGAGGGGGTCGCCGAGGGGGTCCCTGAGGGGGTTGAACTAGTGACTGGAACGTGGTGAGGTTGCTTAGCCTTTCTGAGCTCTGCTATTTCGGCTCGCATTAACTCGATTATGCTGCGCATCTCGGCATTTTCTTTCCTGAGCTGAGCTATTTCAGAGGAACCATGCTCTGGCGCCGCACCCCCCGTTACCTTTTCGGCAGTTCTCGCTCCACTCCGCACCCTGTCTGCCCAGGTGGCGCCTTGTTTCCCAGGACCGGCTGGCTCCTCGAACCGGACCCTGTTCTGTGGGCCCCGGGACCTGGACCTAGAACGGCTCCTGGACCTAGAACGGCTCCTGGACCGGGAACGGCTCCTGGACCTCGAGCGGCTTCTCGAGCGGGAGCGCCGGCTCGAAGATCTAGCCGGTTCGCTTCCGGCGCATGTCTGTGCTGGTGACGGGTCTCGATTCCTGGATTCCGCATTTCTTTCCCTCCTCCTCCGTCGAACGATGTACGGGAGCTGGAATCTTTGCTTGCAAATCTTGTCCGCTGTGGCGTGCGGGCCGCCGCAGAGGCCGCAAGTAGGCGAGCAGGTGTGGTTGTCGTCGGGGTTGTTGGCCCCACATTTCCTGCATAGTTTGTCCTCCGGCGTTGGGCAGACGTCGGCTTTGTGGCCTAGCCTACCGCAGGCATAGCAGCAGTCGTGCTGCCTGAGGTACAAGGAGCACTTGACTAGCGCCGAGCCGTAGAAAACGAAGTTGGGGACCTTGTAGCCGTCGAAAACGATGACTACCATTTCGCTATTCTTGATTCGCTTGGCTCCCAGGGCTAAGGGATTTCTCTCGTTGAGGATGCTTCTGTCCAGGTCGGCCTGGCTCTCCGACACATCAATTTGGCGTATGACACCCTTGCACGTGGCGTGCGGCGCGGCTTCGTAAGTGCCGAGTTCGTATTGTTTGATTCCCAGAGTGATGCAATTCATTTTTAGATAAGCATCTGCGTTATCGCGAGACGCGGTGCTGAGGACGATAATATTTTGTGTTGCGTTGGGGCAGACGATGTCGTGGCTAGCTTGCTCGGACGTGAGTCCTGCCGCGGCGGCGATGGCCCGACCAAGCCTTGCGGAGCCCGTTTTCTGAACATCCAGACCACCCCTGGGCCGGGCGATAATCTTCCAGTGTTCCTTCGGGAGCTGAGACATTCGCGACGACTTGATGATCTTGTGCTTTAGGCTCATGGGCTTCCTGCTGCCATTGAGACGCTCGCGGTGCCCCTCGCTGCTTGCCGCTTCACGGGTGCTGTCGCGACGAGAGACGCGCAGGGCGTTTTTCTTGACAGCGGCGGAGCGCCAGCCGTGCTCCGCACCAAATTCTTCCGGAGGAAGATCGTCTCCTTCCATTACAACGACCATTCCCTCTGTCATGACGAGGCGGGATTAACCCTGCCCAGCGAACGCTGGTTAGGCCTTGCCGTCAGTCTGAGGGAAGCGCGGCGTCACGGAAGAGAAGCAGCTCGAAAATCCGCCGAAAAGGCCACCCACCGTTGAAAAGTTGGTATCCGTGGTTGGTATCCGTGGTTGGAAAAGTTGGTATCCGTGTCTTTTTTCCTTATGCATCCGCTGGTGCAGAAACCATCGAGATTGAGATTAATTGCTCACCGAAAATATCGAAGAAAGCAGGTGATATTTTTTATTACTGAAATCAAATGAAATGCGTCACAGATTACTGGACTGGTGGTAAAAAAGGAAGTATAAGAAGACACTTCTACAGACGGTTTTCAAATACAGTTTGTTCAAATAAGAAATATACACAAAAAATGTTGTCTAATGCATCTGGATCCCGAGCTCAAGCCTAGTTGAGATCCACACTAAGTAATAATGTTCACCATGGCGATACGGCAATAAGTAAATTGCTTAATCAATCACGTTTACACAAATACACATTTACAGAAGGCCGTCTGTTTTGATAATAACAACGACACACCTGAAAGAAGGCCTTTTAATTGAAAAGAATGTATGTATACATGTAGACATGAAAAGCATGTATTCACAAAAAGTAAGAAAAGGAGACAAAGGCCACCGAGGAATTATTACGCTAAACAGATAATAGCATCTTCGCGATAATGGTGCTTCAGTTATGATGAAAAATTCTTGACGTGTTTTATTTCTGATGGTAAGTTACTCCATCCGAGTGATTCAGTGCTGCTTAATCTCCTCTTTCCATATAACTTATGCCTTTTCGACAAGAGAAAATTTCCGTTGACAACACTGTGTGTATTGCATCTGGACTATAAATAATTCGATGACCTCGAACGATAGTTACTGGTCATGGTACTGTGAGTACCTATTGTCCTAAAATCGAGTAAATTGAAAGGGACTGTGTTTAGGCTTTTAAACAGTGACATTCACTACCATTAAAATGAGACAACGTCATAAAATACAATGCTCTTTTTGAAGTACAACAGGTTCGACATATAAAAGCACGTGCGACTCTCGGATGATATACAGTGGAATCGATTGCTATGGCATATGCTAATGTAAATTGTGCTCAGAGTGGCAGTGCCAAAGTAATAACGGCGTTTGTAAAGAATAAACCAAGCTTTCTTAATTTTTTGCAGAGTGACGCTACAGTGACACCCGAGCACAGAATTGAGTTTGAATACTCAAGTGGATAAGACTTAGAGAAAGCAAATTAAACCCCGTAAGAGGTGCTTTCCACGAAAAAGTAAAAACAATACTTTATGCATTAAAAGTTCGCTTATTTGTTGGGAACAACAGGTTAACACGTAACATTTCTTTATTAGCATTTTGTAAAGTTTGGTCTTCGGAGTCTTGTGCACAAAAAAAAAAGACATGTTCTGGATACATTACAGCATAATATTCCTTATGGTACTACAGCGATCAATAACAAAGAAAGAAAAAAATATTTGCCCCAGTACCCAGCCTTGCGGAACACCTGTAACTGCGTCAGAACGGTAGGATTTCTATATGCGATAGTAACTGCCTGTTTTCTTTTAATAAGATACCTACGAAAAAAATGAAGTGTTAGACCACGAAGCACAAGTACTCGTATTATAACTTACTTAGCGGTACGTCCCGATTCGCAGTATAAACGCTTTTCGCAAGTCCAAAAAAAAAAAAAAATGCCTAACACTGTTTTGTTGTCGCTTAAGTGTGAACTGACGTAATCGGCACTGTTCCCAGATAAACGTAACACTGACGTATTTGTCGATATTTTAGCACGAGAACCATGATGACAATGAGTCAGAATGGATTCAAGAAATGAAGTGATGCGTTTCGCCGTTACATATTAAAAACAGTGTTTAAGCTACTTAAGAGTGATATAGGACAGTAGTGTTCTAACAAATTAGAGTCCCCATTTTCGTAAGCAGGAATCATCTGATTGATATTTAATAAGTCGGGGTAAGTAGCAGTATAGAAAGACAGATTGAACATATTTTCTAAGGCCTTACACAGAATATCAATAAAATGCTTTAAGCTCACTATGGATAAACAATCCTTTAGACCGTATTATTATAGCATTAGGGCATAGTTCTGAAGAAAAAGAAGCGAAATAAAATCATGAATAGCTCTAAGTATATCAGCGAAGTGTGTACAAGTTATCTCTGTAACTGATTTCGGAGGATACCGTCCGGGAAGCTCATTGATAACTGACGATCGAGACCTCTCTGGCGCGGTGCCTATCTTTAAAACTATTATGAAAGTGTTCGTTATCCATATCATTGCTATCGCTTTCTTTTTATTTGCAAATTTGTTTAAGCCTTAGTTAAGAGATGCAGGTATTCGAAGTATGAATCGGCATTTATAGTAAGAGACACTTCGGACCGGGGTGTGGCCCACCAGCCGTCACTGGTACCTGGGGTCCACCATATGAAGACAACGTCCAGGGTCAGAAGTGCTACGCTCCTGCGTCTGCAGTGGATGCCAGCCATCTGCTTTGGACGTGCTCTGGCACAAAGGCAGTCCGCCAAAGTGTATCAGTCTGAAGTTGAGAAGAGATTAACCTGCCCACTATGAATAATGGCTCATGGAGAGAGAGAGAGAGAGAGAGAGAGAGAGAGAGAAATAAAACTTTATTTAACGAGCAGACCAAGATGGTCGCTTCCAGGTGGACGGCGTCCTGAATGCCTGACGCCGCGGTACCTCGCCGCCCGTCACGCCCTGTCCACCAGTCACAGGTGACCTTCAGGGACGAGCTGGTGAGCAGGTGACCCAATACGCCGGGAGCGACGAATACGTGCATCTAGCTCCTCTGACAAAAGGCCCGAGCTCAATGGGGAGGGCTGCGGAGTGAGGGCAGTTTCTGGGAGAGCTGTACCACTCACCTTTAAAGGCGTAGACTGCCTCTGTCGCTGGTGAGGTGGCGCAGGCCAGTTAGGGTCGTCAGCAACAGGCTTAGATTTAGGTAGTTGTTGCCACGAAGGACGGCGTGAATCGTGTTGATCACATTGTGATTTAGCTGGTGGCTCTGTCTGAAGTCCACCTTCTGCTTGTGGGCAGGCTTCGGTTTCTGTCTGGGCCGATCTTGACTGAGCTAGCGGTTGTGACTTTGGCTCCGGTTGCGACTGCGGCTACGGCTACGGCGGCAGTCGGTGTCGAGTGCCGAATACCGGTTGCTGGTTGGCACGCCGGAGTCTTCTCGAGTAGGCGGTCGTGATAGATGGTGGGCTGATTGTTGATTTGGATTGATGCGTGTCGGTGGTTTGCGTCGGCGAAGTGCCTCCTCTGCAGCGCGGCGGTGTGGGCAGTTTGCGTCCGTAGCCGAGTGGTCACCCCCGCAGTTGCAGCAGTGAAGAGCACTCGTGAGGAGTTGTTGACGTGTCAGTTCCAGGGGGGAAATGTTGCCGACAAGATCTGCAGCACGAACATGTCGACGCGTTGGGGCAGACATCAGATCTGTGTCTCAGGCTGTAACAATGCCAGCATTGAAGGCATTTCGGCTTGGGTGGGTACAGCCGGTAGACCACTGAAAACAGGATGGCGCTCTTTGGTATTTCAGGGCCCTCTACGGTGATGATGAGAGACGCCGTCGAAAAGACAGGATTTTTCGGCCCGGAATAAGGAGTTCTTCCCGCACGGCATCTTCAGAAAAGGAGAGTGGTACACCGTGCAGGACGGCGCGGGCGTTCTGTGGGTCGTTGGCGTAGTACGCACTCACAGGGTGCGATTTTCCTCAGACATCCACGGACTGTAAGGCGAGTAGTTTGGTGGTGGCCGATGCACGGTACGTGTCGATAGCGATGAGGTTTTGGGCGGTTCGAATTTTCGCGACTGTGTCCTGCCTCTCGAACTTGGGAAGGTGGGCCGCCCGACCAATTTGTAGGCTCAATTCGATTGGTGCTAGGAGAGGTCGAAGCCATCGGTCAACTTCACAACTATGGCGGTGGCGTCGTCCTGCCGTGGTGCTGAAGGGGTCACGCACGTAAATGCTCCCTGTGAAGCGTCAGCAAAGTCCATGCCCTGTGGATTCAGCGTGGTGGATTGCGCAGGCTGCGATGCAGTCGTAGCTGTCGAGGGCGGCGGATCCATGCCGAGCGCGGCAGCGGCGGCGGCGAAGCGCCTGTAGTGCGGCGCGGGGTCGGGGGGCCCTGTGCTGGGGCCGGCCGAGGCCGCCGATGTTTAGGCGAGGCACAGTGCAGCGGGCCAAAGTTCGTCCAGGGATGACAGGGAGCTCTCAGAGTTCGGCGGAGCTCTCGTTGTGTACGTCCGCTCGGGGCGAGCACTGAGCGCCCGGTATGGGAGAGTGTCTTCTCGCGCGCGCACTCCCGTACCATATGGTAGAAAGTGCACGGCGCCGAGCATATCTTGCAGGCGTAGTCATAGCATGTCGGATGCATCGCGTTGAATAGTGTCCCACGCGGAAACATGTTTGGTTGAAGCTTTCTTCATGCAACGGCGTCCTCTCTCGTCAATTTGCAGCGCGGTGCACATTACATTTTACATGTCGCTTTTGCAGTATTTGCGTGAAACGGGCCTCCATGCTTGTGTTTAATTTCATTCCACTAATACGCGGCGGAGCAGCCCAGGCGAATGAAGAAGGACTGATTTCTCATACCTGCATTTATTAAGTCGGTGTGCCTAAACGTACACGGCTAATGAAACTACTTGCCCCGTCCGAACATTCAGTTTACAGTGGGAGCCCGATGTCCCATATGGCAGTCCAGATAGAAAGATAACGTATTTCGATCGCATAAGTGTTTCTCATTCTTTCTAAAAGACATAACAGGCCGACTTCGCGCAGAGCTTGCCTTTAACGATACCGTAAAATAAGCCGGCATGGAACTGCCAACACAGAACTTGGCAAACATTCATATCGCCATCGCTTGTTGTTTTCAGACTTGCATCTATCACTCTGACGAACCATTCCTTGCATGTAGGACGAACCAGGCAGATAATTATGCCTCTTCTGACGGCCGCACGTATGCAGCGAGCGTCAAAGAGCCAACGCCTCCTTGTATGGCTTAAAACCTGGATATCAGCTCTCTGTCGTGACGTCAAGCTATTGGGAGTCAAGACCATACGTGCCTTGAGTTAACGGCCCAGCGAGAAGTAATGTTTATAGATTTCAATCTTTCGTCAGTGCGTATTTTGGTACTAGAACATTTTGTACTTTGATATTACCTCCAACCATCGCTTTGACTTCGTCGTATCGTTGAAAGTGCACCCACGTACCAACTCCCTCACAGTCCCTTTGATACAATTAGTAATACTTTACACAAAATCCCTGAACATAACTCCCGCAGGACTTCATCCATTCGGGTCTCCCTTGCGTGACTGTTCTTTTACTTACTCCTTTTTTCATCTTTTTCCTTCACGAATAATTGTTCTTGCAAGTATTATTATTTTTTGAGCATGGTGTTTGTAATTATTGCTTACTCCGGAAGAACTTGTTCTCGCGCTAGCTGGTGTCTATGCTTGCTAAGCGTGTTGTTTCTGGCGCAAAATACTGAACATAAAAAAAATGGGGACAGGTAAGAGATTCCTCTGACTCTTACCTGCCCCCCTCTGTTCATGTTCCTCGCTCGCTTGGCGCCAGAAACATTAGTTATTCCTTCACTCTAATGGCACCCCCAGCTCTCATTAAAATCATCGTCGTTGTCTCTTTCCATCTACACAACCGCACGGTGCATTTTTCTCGTTTCGCCTTCCTAGCATATTATTCCCGCTTATGCAAATGTGATGCACTTCGATCCCGTTCATTTAAATGTGGTTAATGTTAAATTCATGATGGCTGCCTCTAATACTCTACGGCGGTAGCAGCACTATACAAGGGCGTCAGGTATCGAATCCGTCGTGCAGCGATATCTGTGAGTCAAACACACAAAAGCGCATGGCCTGGCAAAAATGTATCACACACCGATGGCCAGCTGAAACATGCAATCGTATCATGACTCGTTTAGGATTCAAATTTTTATTTTCAGAAACAGTCGCGTAAGCAATGGACACGATTTCTTTCTCGTGCCTTCCCCTAATTTCTCTCCGCACCGTCGTCCACAAACAACGATAGAGAAATCTTACTCCGTCCAAGTACTCCGTTTTCTCATCGGGGAGCCCTTGAATAGTCGCTTTGTCTGTAAATTTTGCCGCACTGTAGCGTCGACAACGACGAATGCACCATTCCGCAACAGCGCCTCACTGCCTAGGTGCTTCAGCGCTTGCCGGAGCCACTCGCGAGAGCACCATGCATATTTAACAAGGATTAGATGGGACACTCCGCACATGCCGTAGAAGCGGTACAGTGAGCGTGCCTGCGTGAAGCGAACGCAGCCTCGCTATATTATTGAGGTGATAAATGGTGGGCGTGAAGCCGCACCACACGAACGGTTCCTTTCAGAAGGGGGGTGGGGCACCGCAGACAGCACAGGCATATGTTTTTTTCCCTTCTTCTTTTTTTTTTTTTGGAAATATTTGCTGACAGCTGTGGCAGTGAAAGTAGTCCACGCAAAACCAGTTCAAAACGTACATTTCATAGCAAAAAGAGAGTGGCACTTCCTTAAGGAAATTAAGTCGGACTGATTTTTACCTTAGGGGAAAGACGCGTTTTGGAAAATCCATTACTGTTAATGATAAAGCGAGCACTCTCAACCGTGAGACGATTATATACGTGTTGTCAGTGTTCAGTATTGTGGTTCATTTGTATGAATCTTCTGTACAGGTACCCCCCCACTGCTTTCTAAAAATTATTTTTGCATCATTTGGTTACGAGGGCAAAACACACAGTTCTTGATCACTCTTTTTCACACGAGGATGTTACTTTTGATTATACTACACTTGTTCTTAGTGTTTGCAGGGAGCAATCAAGAAGTTAAAATGTGTCTACTGACAAATGTATCGAAAACGGTGAAAAGTTGGGCTTGCTGGTGATTCATGACTGTAGGTTTCAGCGCGAGGAAGACCGGACCACCAGGAGGAAACGCACACGGCGCTGAGTTTCCACAAATAGTATTTGAAGAACGGCGCGCAGCCGAGAGGGGTAGGACGACAGTGATCGTCTTTGCTTATGCCTCCACCTCGCTGTCAGACTAAACGCCACACGCAACAGCCTGCGTCACATCAGGGAGGAGCTGTCTTGCGTGCGTAATCATGCGAACAACAATTAAAATTTGGAGTCGGATTCGGAGCACAGACATGCTAGAAGAATTCTTCCAAGTGAAACTGTGTAGAAACACGACTTCCTCTAACTTTTCAATACAAACAGACAAACTTATTGCAGTCAATAAAAAAGTTAATTCTACAATTTTAGTTAAGCGGGCTACTGACAGCGATAATTATAATCTCACTTTGTCTCCCCCTGGTCACATAATTTATTTGCACAGGTGGTCTTCACGTGCCTACCTGTGCCTCATTTTAAGAAAACCATAAAGCTTAATATTGAACACCCGGTATATTCAGAGTACTATATATATATATATATATATGTATATATATATATATATATATATATATATATATATATATATATATATATAACCATAAAGCTTAATTTTGAACACCCGGTATATTCAGAGTACTATATATATATATATATATATATATATATATATATATATATATATATATATATATATATATATATATATATATATATATATATATACATATATATATATATATATATAGTACTCTGAATATACCGGGTGTTCAATATTAAGCTTTATGGTTTTCTTAAAATGAGGCACAGGTAGGCACGTGAAGACCACCTGTGCAAATAAATTATGTGACCAGGGGGAGACAAAGTGAGATTATAATTATCGCTGTCAGTAGCGCGCTTAACTAAAATTGTATATATATATATATATATATATATATATATATATATATATATATATATATATATATATATATATATATATATATACATATATATATATATATATATATATATATATATATATATATATATATATATATATATATATATAGTACTCTGAATGCATTTTATAAGCTTAAATGGAAGAGATGCCCATTTTCCAGCTGCACCTTCCTGAGCGAACCATGCTGCTCCAGACACCAGAACATGTATTGCATAGCCAGCTTCGTGGAAACGCGTAGTCCGCTGCCCGGAACCTATTTATTTATTCCATTACTGCATTACCGTCCGGATTAACATTGCATTATAGAGGGAGCGACCGTAATGAAGGTAAAAAAATACAAAAAATCACTACAGCCGTGCTCAAGGAAGTGGAACGCTAACAGCCTCTGAACGAAGTACGCCTAAGTAGCGTGAGTAGGCTCAGGTGCCCAGCGCATACTCTTTTATTCCGAACCTCGTCTGCTAGCCTGTTCTATTCATGGGGTTTCCTACTAAATTTACTAGAGGGAAGTGTACTGCTAGTTAATTAGATTACCAGTGAAATTACTAAAGCTACCACGAGAACGATGCTTAGCGCATGGATGTCTTTGACCGTCGTGCTTGTGGCTGCAACCGTTCTTGTGGCTTTGTTTGCTGCGCTTGATCTGCCTTCATTGTCTTAAATTTCTAATCAATCCTATTTTTCCTAGCGAAGAAAGTAATAAGACTCTGCACACAGGCAGAATTGCCGTGAATTGTTGGATTTATAACGCCGTGCTTTATCGAAGAGGATCAGTTTGTATAGCCACAAAACTGTTTGAAGTGACGACGAATTTTAGCTAAACTTGTGGTCTTCCTATTCGTTTCCATGTCGGCTGAACCGTCATGCTTGCCGCTCCCGCATGCGCTAGCGCTAGAGTTCTCACCAGTCATTTCGCGTGGGAAGCTTTACAATTCCATTGAGCTCGACACAATCATCGCTGCTCATCCGCTAATCGCAGCAAAGCAGATGTGCGCATGCGCGCTTTAGAGCAGCGCCACTCAACTGCTGCCTGCTGCGTGCGATCATTGTCTCACGCGTGCCCCTTATGGCACGCCCAATAAGATTTTGCAAGCAACAGATGGGCTGATAAGCAGCAGGGTCTGTGCTGGGCTGAATGGGACAGCCTATGCGACAATAGACAGTCTTAGTACTGCGTACGTAAGGTCGCTACGTTCTGCAAAGTGCGCATGTGCAGAACTATACACGAACGGTACGTGATGCCTACGCGGCCGCTGCGAACGCACGCATCCGATTCTTGCGTGCGTACGTGGAGAGCCTTGCGTGCTGCTCTCGTGGTTCTCGTTTGTTCGGGAGAGCGCGAGACAAGAGTTTCCCAACATGGCCGCGTCAAAGGCGACCAGCGGAAGGCTGTACTTTTCAATGGCCTACGATTTGGCTTTGCTGCGTGAAGTGAACGCGCAGAAGCCATTCCCAGATTCTGCACGGTGGGAATGCACAGCAAAAATAGCAACTTAGTTTTTGAGAAAGTGTTCAGTGTGTGCTGTTTGCGCGAAAGGCTCGACCTGCTTTTGGCGCAGTTTGTCGCAAATGACTGTGCCAGCCTCAGAAAGTAAGTACTCGGTTGATATTTTTCTCGATATGATTCGTGTATTTCATCCGTATTAAAAGTAGAGTCTCTTAAAGGCCTCAATATAGTTCGACGAAGCGGGAACGCAGCCACACGTTACATCACGTCTAGCTCGACCGACGTTACAGCGTCTAGTTCGACCGACGGTTCGACGTACTGGCGGACGCGGTCAATGCGCTCCGACGCGCCCGGCGTCTAATGCTCGCCCGCTTACGTACGTAGGCATTTCGCAGTACTAAAAGCTCTAACGCGACGCGCGCTCCTACGTTCCACAAAGCACTTCCGTGCTGCGTACGTATCGTCATGACGCAGTACTAAAACTGTCTAATGAGCACGCAGGAGGACGCTCAGCATGCTCCACGCGCAGGCGCCTATAGACTCGCAACTTTCGTAGGTGCGTCCCATGACGCGGCACTGACCGCCGTGTCGGTGGACGTTTCCGTTAGATTACTAAAAACTTGAAGAGGCTGTACTACGGCGCTCACGAAGAAATTTATAAAGACTGTTACAAGCGCTGCGAAAATAAATTCGGAGGGTGTTGTGAAAGAAAATTTAGAGCAGAAAATTCCACGTATGCGTTACGCATAGCAGGCTTTCTTTGCTTGTGTACACCTTAAGGGTGCACGAAACTGTTGGTAGCCCCCCTTACAACCCTACCCCCCCCCCCCCCCGATTCCGCTCTTCCAAAAAACTGCACTTTCCAGACGCTTTGGGGACTTCTAGGATTATTTTAGAATATAAGATAAATTTTTTATGTTATTTCTGATACTACCTAAGAAAGTTGGGAAGATTCCAGAGTAAAAATTGTGCTGCTTTAAATACCGTAATGGCAGTGCTGCCAGCAATGATTGCACATACACAGAGTCGATCTGTGTGGAGAAATCACCGATCAATCATTGTTATCAATCAATTAATCAATCAATCAATCGATCGATCAACCCGTCAAGTTGAAGACCTATAAACAAGCACTCATTAGAGGGCGATTTTGGGCGGGACGTTATGTTCACTGGTGGAACGGTAGATCGAGATGTGTATTGCGAATTGAAAACGAAAAGCTTTCTTTTCTGATGGTGAATAACAAACTTATTTTTAGCACCTACTGCTAACATTATTTATTTCAAAATTTCACTGCTCAGTTAGCGTGCAGAAGTCATTATGATAAGTGCAAACAGGGACCCTATAACGTAATATTATTCCAATATGCTCTTATTCCAGTTTCCTGACGTCAAATTTGCATAACTGCCGGCGCAAGCATCGCGCGGTGACCCGCAGCGTTGCCTGAACAGCTCAATCAAGCGCTTTCCTAGTAAATAGGAGGTCACCTTGCTTTCAAAATGCATAACTTTACCTACATTGAGAACTTTTTCGTTTGTAATTGGCTGACAAGAAGAGAGGAGCACGCTCAAGTGTAGAGGGTTTCTATGGTGCCGAGCCAGCGTACTGAAAATAGATAACCGGATGAAGTAGGTGGTGCTGGCATCTGCCATTGGCCCGCTTTCCCTTACTTTGCTTGCGGTGTATGGTCGAAAATCGCGGCGGTGTGCAGCAGAATGTTAAGAATGCCGCTAAAGCCGATCCTCAGCAAAGAAGAGTTGGCAAAGCGAGGTCGTAAACGTGCCGAAAGGGCTCGAAAACGTTACATGGCCACGCAAAAAGTTTTAATACACGCAAATAAACCCATGCTCTCCGTCAGGTGTGAGCAGCCAGTGCCTGTGCGATCGGCGGCCGTCATCGTTTATTCCTTTCGGAAACGGGGCAGCCTGCGGCTATTCAGAAGAAAATTCAGTTTTGTTTGGCATCTTAATGTATCTTTAACGCTTACACGTCACTTTGACGCAATAAGTTTTTGCGGTTTTGAGACGTCGCGTGACAGGCAGGTGAAGTGGGTCCAGCCTTAGACTTTTGACCAATAGCAGAGGGCTAATTGCGAAAAGGCGTCGAAGCAAAAATAACTGTTTCTTTTGTTCGGTCCAATCATGCATAATCAGTGTGTACACGTCATATCAGATGGGGAGCTATCGCGGTTTTTGTGACGTTGCGTGAATGACAGGCGAAGTGGGGTTGGTCCAAAAAAGGTTTTGACCAGTCGCGGAGGGCCGAGTGCAGAATTGGAATAGAAAAGTTTGGAATAGCTTTGCGTTATAGCTCCCCAGGGTTATTGTACACGTACAGATGAAAGTCTGCGGAAGTTGGACAAGTTGAAAAATTATGAATAAATAATTGTGAAGAAACCATCGGCGACGATTGTCAATGTATGCGAATAACCCGAGAAAACGACATAACGAACGAGCGAACGAACGAATGAACGAGCGAGCGAGCGACACGCCCCCGCCTCCCCCACCTTCCCGCCCCTCTCCGCAACTTAACTGTGCGAGAACTCGCGCGCGACAGTCGCCCCTGCCCCTCGCTCCCGCTCTTCACCGCAACTCGGTTGCCCCAGACCACGCGCCGTTTCCTCGGCGTCTTTTATCGTATCTGACCGCCGACCGGCAACCACGAAAACGGGTGAAAGGGGCAAAGAAAGTGATTTTCTTCAATATACGCAGTGACTAAAAGTACTGTCAACTAAAGAAGTGTGCGGACCACGGGATCTCAGAAAACGTCCAATTTGCGAGCAGCCTCACAACGTAGCCCAGTATGCACATATACAGCTACTACTAGTTTATGTGAACAACCTTGTGATGTTCTGTTTTACCGACTACTATTGCAGGCTGCTCGTAAATTGGAGGTTTTCTGAGATCCCGTTGTCCGCAAACTTTTTTGGCTGACGGTACGTTCGACGCATTCCTTCAACAATAATACAGGTAGATTACACAGATCCGGCAGTCTTTGTTCCGATAACAACTATAATAATAATAATATTTGGGGTTTTACGTGCCAAAACCACTTTCTGATTATGAGGCACGCCGTAGTGGAGGACTCCGGAAATTTTGACCACCTGGGGTTCTTTAACGTGCACCTAAATCTAAGCACACGGGTGTTTTCGCATTTCGGGATTCGATCCCGCGACCTCGTGCTCAGCAGCCCAACACCATAGCCACTGAGCAACCACGGCGGGTGATAACAACTATAGGGACACTCCAGAAGAATTTTCGCCGCCGTCGCCGTGATGCTTCGTATAAAGTTCAAGTGCGATAAGATCCTACCGCGCCCCGCGCGCCGTATGCTGTGGGTACGAACGAAAACGTGCGAGGGGAAGTCAACGAGAATGGCGGCTTGACGTGGGCCGCCTTCCCGCGCGCCCAACTTTGAGTGCGAAAACAGTTTTTGCGCTAGAAGACGCGGGCAAAGAAAAGCGGGTACAGAACACACGAAGCGCTTCGTTAGTCCTGTGCCCTCCATTCTTTGTCCACGACTTCTAGCGCAAAAAAAAAAAAAAAACATTTTCGCAGTGCATAATCAACTCACCCGAATCGCCACATTGACGACGTTGGAAGTGACGCGTGATCACGTGTTCACAAGGGAATACGGGGACGGAGTAGGGGGGGGGGGTGCGGGTATAGGTGAGCGACTGGTAACGTGATCAAGCGCACGCTAAAGGGGGCAGGTGAGTGCGCGCCTCCTGCGCGATCCTGCCGTTGCTGTGCTGGATGTCCGCACGGCTGAGCGCATATGCTGCTCGCTCGCGCTATCTTGGCGGTAATGTGTGGAGGGTACTGAGCTTGGGCGGGCCGAGATGGCTGGTGGCCGTCTTCCCGCGTGCGTAGTGTTGGAGGTCGCGTAATATCAAGTTACACAGACCCGCTGAAACGAGAAGCAGCACGAAGGGTACGCTCGCCTTTGTCTGCGCCTTTCGTCCCGCCAGCGTTTTGACAGGGGATGTTCGTGGTCCTCGAGCGAGATCTGTTCATGTTAGCCAGTGTGCGCGTGGCACCATTCTTATTGATATAAATAGTAAGCGAATGTTTACTCCAATCTATACGGCCGATTAAACTACTGAACCTTGCTTCGTGTTGTTGTCTAACACTTTGCTATCCCTATGAACGCTTCGCCTTTCGGGTGAAGCCGACTTATTTTAAGGAAGCACTTCCGACGTATCTCGTTCTTTTAAGCATGTTTCACGTTAAGGTACATCAGGCTTCCCTAATACGCGCTTCTCTGGCATCAGCGTTCTCGTTGTGTGTTTTGAGGTAGAGCGCACCTGGGTGAACTTTCCCAGAGCATTCCAAGAGGGTGAACATTCCATTCGGTGGATCTCGACGTGATACTATGCCAGTGTGTGCTTCTTGCAAATGAAGCAGTGATGCACTTAAGCTCCCATACCGATCCGCTCGAGTGATTGGTGGAAATGCATCCGTGTTGAAGCTGCCTGTGGATTCTGCAAACACTACCATGTCGAAGTCGAAACCCCGATCCAGAAATTAACAGAAACGTTAACCCGAAGTAGCAAGCGCAACTTTTTACTGAACAGTTAGCTCCGTTGATCGTTCTTTAGGTCACCTTCAGTTTTCGTTCATGAACAGGCGCGAGTGACCCTTGTCGTACCATTTGCTTTGTCGCTCCCAGACAGCTCGTTCTTGAAGTTCCTTCAGCACACTGTGCTTTAATCACACCGCTATGCAGACCGCTAATATAAACTTGGAAAATGGTAGCGCAAATATCCGGCGTCGTTCGTGGATGTCGTGCTTCTGCATACGTTTAAAAGGATACTCGGCCGTGTCCGCACATGCGGTGATGCTCATTCGTCTTCTTAAAGTACTTGGCTAACACTGTAGGTGGGATTCTGCCCAACCATGTGGGAGAATCTCGTTGCAGAAGCTCACTTCTGTGGCAATCAGTGCCAGAGCACTTGAGGGCTCACTTTTCTATCGAAAGAAACCCTTACAAATGGTTGTTAAAGGTGGGTGTTAAAGAAATTTCTGGTATAAGCTTAAAGTGGAATGTGTACGTAAAGCACGCAAGAATTAGCCTTCGGAAAGGCCAAAATCAGCAACAAAAAAAAATCGTGAGGTTCAACAATTAGCAGTAAGTTGTTAATATTATGAGCGCATAAATGGTAGCGAGTTGCTTCTTACCGTTGTGGTAGGATCTCTGATTGCTATACTAGGGTAGTCGATACCAGCTTACTGCAGATTCTCTTTTTTATCTGCGGCAATTTGCCTGGCGTAGCAAAAACTTTTCACCACTTAAATTTGGCAAGGGCAAGATGACTCCAAGAAGTGCATCCTCGTTACTGCCCTACAGCGACACCCTTCCGACCGTCGGTTCATGTGTCTATGTTTAACGCACTGTGTTTACATATGAGATCATTCCACGCGGAAAAGTCCCAGACCCTGAAAGTGACCATCGCCGAGTCTTTCAAAAAACTAATATGGGCTAGTTGACGTTTGTGTGAATAAGATTTCACAAAAATATTCTTCAAGAAAAAAATATTTTGGTCACGTAAACGGCTTTTTGAAGTTTCCGCGAAGTAAAAAGTTAGTTGGAAGTAAACCTTTTAAATTAAGTGTCGAACTAGGTACAATGACAAATATTTTAGAATACCCTATTCATGCGGTTGTTGCGTGTGACGTCATAGGTGAAGGCGTTTATGTATTTTCAGCGTTTAAGTGGCTAAGTAAAAGGCTGAAAATTGCGCGTTTTCAGATTTTTTTTTGCATAAACATTGTTAATGTTTCGGCCACAATTCTTGTTTCTTACTTTTTCCCTTTGCTATAGTTTATGCTGAAAATGATGTTCAGCTATGAAATTTAGTACCTTTCTTTTTGAAAAGTTATTTCCGAAAGTCACTTTTTGAAGATGCTCAGACCTAAATTAAGCACTAAGGCCCTCTAGTTAAAAATGCCTGGGATAACTCATTATACGCACCAACATTTCAGCTTGTGCTTTAGACATATTAATTCAAATAACTTTTGTTTGGGGCGTGAAAAGAGTTTCTTGAAGTCCACAACAAATCTCCCCTGCAGGGACTCCTGAACCGTCTTCAATGGAAAACACATGCGGGCCATAATTGAAATCTTGCCGTGCTTATGAACTCTTTGTGCATAAAACATAGCTGCATGCTTTTAAAATTAAATTATTATGTTTTACGTGCCAAAACCACTTTCTGATTATGAGGCACGCCGTAGTGTGGGACTCCGGAAATTTCGACCACCTGAGGTTCTTTGACGTGCGCCTAAATCTGTACACGGGTGTTTTCGCAATTCGGCCACAGGTGCATGTTTTTTTATGCGCGGCAAATGACACTAAAGTATCAGTTTAAGGCTGTTTGAATGTTGATGACCCGCAACTAAATTTTACGGTAATATTTTTGTGTGATGAATGTAGACTATGACTGCTTCGAGGTCATCGTTTAGACCGGATACTTATCGCAAACTGGATATGGTGCACGGCGCTGATTCAGTGTAATACAGACCTGCAGATTACGAGTTACGCAAGAACATCGCTGTGCGCCAACCATAGCATAGGAGACAAATGTGAAGAAATTTGCAGTTTGCAGGCTATCGTCTGCAGTGAGTGTCCGCGAGCCTGGTCAAGGGCCATCTTTGTTCCGGAGTGAAACAGCACGCAAGAATGGACCCTGCGATTATTCTGCTTCCGCGTAGGACAGAAGAAGGCGAAGCTATAGAAACTCTCTGCCAAAACAAAAATCTCACATCTATGGCGAGTTCGCCTACCTGACCATCTCGATCTCTCGATCCCCGAACTAATGAGCATACGCTGTTTACGATTGATATACATTAAGACGAAAGCTTTAAGTGGCTCAATGCAATAGCTCACATAACCAAAAAAAAAGAAACAAAAAAAAACGGGTCCTCCGGTCCCACGGTGCGAAAACTATCATCACCACCAATGACTCATACCCCCCTTAAGCAAGCAAAAAATGCGAGGCTCATCTTTCTCGTAATGCAGAGGTTACAAGCCCTCAGCAAAGTGAAGCGTATAGTGCATACAGTCATTAGAATCACTCATACAACGTACAGAAACGCTTCGTCTAGTCGGGAAATAAATAGAACCCCGCTCGCACGATTGCGTTCTATCGCCGTTCCCAACGTCTCAGGAGCAAAAGCGCGTCGCTTCCGGGCATGCAACCTTTCGCTTACACTTAGACAGCGACCCATGCTCCTAGTTGGAGATTTCCACCAGAACGCTCACACTAACGCGGCGTTTCTACCCGAAATGGAGCGAAAGCTAGGATTGGACTTGGTCACTCCCAAGAGGAGTGTTACAACAAACAGGCGAACGTGCACAGACTTGGTGTTCCACAACCACGATGCCGTTGAAGAGTTGCAATACATCTCCTGCTACTTTACAGACCATAACGCCATGGTTATGCCTCCGAACGTCGAGAAGCCACCGCGGAGCCCCAGTGACGGTGCGTGGTTAAACGATATCTTACCACCGGACGACGCTAAAAAATGAACTTTGACAAATAAACATTCGTGAGGTACAACAACCATATGTGTCTTTAATTATGTTCGGGTTGAGCTGCACATCCGTAACACCTACTGGCGGCAAGCAAGCTGCACCTATACATAGTGCATTAGGTGGTCGCAACCGTCGTTGAGGAGGTCGACCTCAAGGGCCACGCGTGCACTTCGCACTGCGGTTCGTTATTTCTTGCAAGCAGTCTGACCCCTCAGGTCGTGTACGTTAATGCGTCACCAAGTGTGGTGCAGGCTTTCGCCTTCACGTGCTACAGGAGTGTAACATGCTGCCGAACTTTTGATGTCTAGTGATGCAGCACGCGGTCGCTTAGCAAATAGCCACAGTGCATACGTGTAACAAAAAAAAAAAAAAAAAGAGATAGCTGGTGGTGCATGCGTGCTCTGCAGTGAAGACATAGTTCGGGAGTGCCTATCGGTGAGATTGTGGACTTAGGTATATTTTTTTTCTCGCCTCAAACAAAGCTTTCTCAAATTGAGATTTCTACATCACAAGCTAAACGGTAGTTGCGCACAATGTTCCATCTCACATATTTATCTAGAGGGCCTTCATGCTTAATTTAGGTCTAAACATCGTCAAAAATTGACTGTTTGCCGAATTTGGGAGCACTTCCTGGCAAAAGTACACGACTTCATATTCTATACTTGTTTTTAGCAGAAACTATAGCCACCCAAAAAAAGACTTGTACAAAAACATTCTGGCTAAAACTTTAATGGTGCTTATGCAAAAAAAATTCTGAAAACGCGCAATTTTTTGCGCTTTTACCGAGCAAATTAAACGTGGAAAATTCCTTAACGTTTTCACCTGTGACATCACATGAAAGAACCACGCAAGTAGAATATTCTAAAATAATATTTGTCATTTTACCTAGTTTGATACTTTTAAAAATTACTTCCAGCCAACTTTTGCTTCTTCGCGGAAACTTTAAAGAGCGCTTGTGGGGCGAAAAATATATATATCTTATTTTTTGCGAGAAACATACATTGGTGAAACTTTATTCATACAATCATCAACTCGCCATTTTTTTTTCAAGAGAAAGAGAATCGGCGCCGGTCCCTTTTGTGGCCCGGGATGTTTCGCGTGGAATGACCCATCATAATAAATACAGCTCAATAAACATACTTAAAAACAGCGCAATAAACGCACTTAAACACACGACCGGACGGTCCAAAAGATGCGGTAGTCGAGCGGTAGTGAGGAAAGGCTGCTTACTGTCGTTTGGCCATTATCAGATGTAATCAGCGTAAAGATTCCAGACCTGTCGGACAAACTGCCACAATGCGGTGAAAAAAAAAGGGGGTGAAATGGAAGGGTGGGGGGGGGGGGAGAAGCGCGACGTGGTATTGCACCCGGGTACCGTAAGGTAGCAATTGCAGACTCAACCACAACGCTACCAATGGGTGACACGCACATACGTTTGTACTTTTGTTATTACCCCTTCACTGCAAGCTGTCGTGGCTTATGTTACGTAATTTTCGTTGGTTTCAGTATTTCCGAAAGCCAGTTCTTGTGCACCTCATACGCACCATATAAACGGGAATGTAAGTCAAGATACTCCTTTCCCCAACCAAAAAAAAAAAAAATGCTAGTGTCAGCCCTCGTCTTATTTAACGGTCTTCAGCAGAACGTGAGTAGTCCTCTGGTAGTCTACGGCGTGCATGTTAGCCATGGCCAAACATGCCCATGTTGAAATGTGATTGCTTGCACCTTTTTTTCTTGTCGCCATGTCTCGTGTGCGCTTTTGCGATCGACCTCGGTGGGATTTGTTTTTTGTCTGGTGAGCGATGACTTGTATCCCTTGCACGCGGATGCATCTTTCAGCGGCGTCCAAGATAAAGTTGTACACTTCGCCTAACGGCAAGGATCGGCAAGAATCCGCCTTATAATCCGCCATTACGGAGTGTACCGCACACTATGACGCACAGCACGGTGTTACACAGCTGCTCCAAAATAAGATTGATGATATTGAAAATAGTAGTAGGCAGCATAACCTCGTGTTCTACGGCGTACCTGATAAAAATATTCGCGAATCTTGGTCATCATCTGAATTGCTCTTGAAGGAAGCATGCGCAACAACATTACAAGTTAACCCTAAGTCGATCGAAAAAGCCCATCCGACTTGGAAAATTCTCAGAAGGAAAAACGCGTCCCATGATCGCAAGGTTTGGGTCTCTGAAAGAAAAAAAACATTTGATTTTAGGAAAGGCCAATAATTTGAAAGATACAGGTATCAGTATGTCGGAAGACTTTTCCGAGCCAGTGCGCAAGAGAAGGTGAAATCTGTGGGAGTTTGTTCAGGAACGCACTTGTGCAAACTTTACATAGACGGCATCATGAACACCTATGATGACCATTCAGATAAGGTTGTGCCGTGCCAATGACCCAATAAGTCCTTATCGACTTCACTTTCATTTTTGGTAGTCAACTTTAGGAGCATTAAAAACAAAGTTGATGTTTTCAATAACTTAGTGCGCATGGTCGAACCTAGTGTAGTTATCGGTACCGAATCGTGGCTCGATGAAGACGTAGCGAGCTCTGAAGTATTTCCTGATAACTTTACATGTTATAGAAAGGATAGAAATTATTACGGAGGCGGTGTATTTATCTTGGTAGACCAGCGCATTCCTTCTACACGCGTAAATATTATAGAGGGTAGGAGTGAAGCTGTTTGGTGTCAGCTGAAACTCTGGAAAGGTGGATCACTATCAATCTGCTCCTTTTACCGGCCACCAATTGGTTCAGCTAAAGAATTATGTCATGTCACTGTTATAGCTACAAAAATCACATCCGATTACGTCATTGTGGGTGGGGACTTTACCTGATCTCAACTGGAATGAACAGCCGATAGCCTGTGGAAACTCTCCTAGCTTCAAATCTGAAATTGCCGATTTTATGAACCTCCTTTCATTAAGACAAACTGTGCTGAAACCTACGCGAGGAAGTCATATCCCAGACGTTTTTTTTCACAAACATGCCAGAAATGGTCCAGAACACTGAAATATTGCCAGGGGTAAGTGATCATGACGTCATGCTATGCGAAATATATGTGAAACATGTAAGCGTTTACAATGAGAAGAGTCGGTGCATGTACAATTACGCCAAGGCTGATATCCCAGCAATCAAAAATTGGAGAACGCTTAAGCTTCGCCTTCAAGAGTGAAACGCGACAGCGTTCCCGTCGACCCGCCAAGGGGTGTAAGACAATGCGCTACGGCGCAGCGATCACTTACGAGGCGCCCCGCATCGGACTTTGCACCCACCGGCGCGGCAACGAAACGTGCGCCTGAGCAAGCGGAACGAACCAAAGAACTCGGTGTCTCGGAGGGGGAAACGATCTACGCCAGCCAAACGTCGTGATCGGCACGGGCAGAGAGATATATAGATAGTGATCTAAAGAAAGGAAGGACGCTTGATTCTGCAACCCTTGAGAGAGCACGGCGAAGCGTCGTCAGGGGAGAGGGAGTCGGGGCCGCGACGCGCCTCGCACCGGTCGCCGCACAGCCCCAATGCGCGCGTGGCGCGCCACCTGTCGGGGCAGCGCCGTACATTGAGAGGAGGGGGTCTTCTGTGTTTGCCGCAAGATGGCTCTGCGTGTGCGGAAAGCACAGAAGAAATGTAGCAGAAACGTACTTCGCTACTCGTGCAACGGCAACTTCTGTAAGTTACATGCTCATAATTACCGATATACACCGCAGTACAACTTTCTACGGCACGTTTCTAAGACAACACCGCATTCACTAGAGGCGCTTTTGTACCGCTTTGAAGCATCGAACTCGTGGCTGAGTGACAGCGTCTCCGCCTCACACTCCGGAGACCCTGGTTCGATTCCCACGCAGCCCATGTTTCAAGTTGTTTTTATTTATGAATTGCCTGCCGGGATTTTTCGCTCACGGCCAACGCCGCGGACACCGACAACGACGACACCGGCTTTTCTGCGACGCGAGCTCCTTAACGCTGACGCGTTAATTGTTTACTGGAAGCGTATTTCGTTGTGTTCGAAACACTTGCGGATGAGTATTCTGTGGAAAACCTATGGCTTCTATTTAATGAAACCAATTTTGAACTACGCAACCGGTTTGTTCCGTTGTGGGTATTGACTAGAAGGCGTAATAGAAGTAAGCAATGGTACACTAAAGAACTGGACGTTTTAGTGAAGCGTAGGCAAAGAATTTACTATTTATTCAAACGATACCCTTCTAAAGAGAACTTATGTAAAGTAAAACTGCAACGCGGGAAGTGAACAATGCTACAGTCCAAACAAAATCAGCCAACTTTAAAACAATAGAAATTAAAATAAAGCAAAGCCCGAAGGAACTTTTGAAGCATATAAAACGAAATAAAAAAGACATTTCTATCCCCGCTTTGACCGATGGCGATGTTATAATTTGCGACGCCACAGAAAAGGCCAAGTTGTTCAATCTTTATTCTACATCAGTGTTCTCTGCCCCAACAGATCCTCGGAAAGATCTGAAATTGTTGAAACACGAATGCGCACTCATGCTTAATATAATGATCGAAGCTTGGGGCATTGAATTACTACTTCGTGATTTAAATTGTGCAAAAGATGTTAGCCATGATTGTTTACCCAATTTTATGTTGAAGTCTTGCTCTCATATAGGGTAAATGTACTTGAAAATTATTTTTGAGAAGTCCTTGGAACACAGTTCACTTCCGGCTGATAGGAAAAGGGCATTGGTTGCTCCTATACATAAACTAGCCAGCGCAACGTTATTAATAACTACCATCCCATTTCACTCACTTCTGTGTGCAGTAAAGTTCTATAGCACGTTTTATATACTGCAGTAGTCAAACATATAGAAGTAATTCTTTATTAAATTCAAACCAGCATGGATTTAGACGAGGATTATCATGCGTCACACAACTAGTAGAGTTCACACATGTCTTAGCGGCAGCCCTGGACGACAAATCATCGGTTGACTGTATTTTTCTTGACTTTCAAAAAGCGTTCGACACCGTTTCACATTACCTGTTACTGCAAAAACTAAACAGTTTTAATATTAATCCCCAAGTTATTGCGTGGTTCACAGAATATTTACGCGAGAGGCGACAATATGCAGTCGTAAACGGCGAACAATCTGCAATGACTAATGTTACGTCAGGGTGTTGCGTACTCCAGGGTAGCGTATCGTACTGCTGCCGAGAAGTAGCGGCGCCTGCCTATCGAAGATCGACCGACGTTACTTATTCGGTAGCGTGGCGTTGTCGGCGAGCTGCAGGCATCCGGTAGATCATGGCGACCAAGTTAAGGGCGAGACGATTTCTAGTGCGAAACTTGCACGGTTTATTCAAAGGTAGATGAAAAAAAAATGAGAAGAGCATGAAGTGGTTAAAAGTACATTTCGGAGCCCCTTAAATAGGCTCTCTACAATCGTGGGCGGGATCTTGCTTCCGTCGATGTCACGTGACCGGCACAAAAAAGAGGGCCCCTCCTCCTCTGGTTATACCGAGCCTGCTGAAAGGAAGAAGTCGTCCCGCCTCCTGGAATTGTAGACGCCTGTCCGCCTTTTCTGCGCGTTGCGGGTTCGTGGAAGTTCTCTTCTACGTCCAATTCGAGGAAAGGGCCTCTAAAGTCGCGCGCGCGCGCGCACGCGCACACACACACACGCACACACACACACACACACACACACACACACACACACACACACACACACACACGCACGCACACACGCACGCACGCACGCACGCACGCGCACGCGCGCACGCGCGCACACACACACACACACGTACACACGCACGCACGCACGCACGCACACACACACACACACACACACACACACACACACACACACACACGCACGCACGCACACACAAAAGAGGCCTGTACACTGCGGGGCTTCCGGCAGACAGGTAGACACACGAAACGGTCATGGCGAATTAGGAAGTCACGCTTCATTTCGACGAGGCCTGGTGGAAGAAGGTCGGGGGAAAGAAAGTTCTTTGTGCACAAGGTGCGGGACGCCAGCCATCGCAGGAGAAGTCACGCCTCATTTCGACGAAGACGGTCGGATGAAATTCCTTTCGCCACGTGGTGTCAGACGCCAACCCTAACAAGGGGTACCTCAGGGGTCAGTTCTGGGGTCCCTTCTTTTCCTACTTTATATCAATGACATTAATACAAATGTACAGTCCAATATTAGAATAAAATATTAGAAAAATTGGGCCCCTCGGTTAGTCCCCTTTCTTCTCGTTTAGTCCCATATTAGGTTATTTGCAGATGACTATATTATACCGTAAAGTTACATCTGAAAGTGACTGCTTTGTAATTCAAAACGACCTATATACCATACACGAGTGCGGTGAGCGATGGGAAATGAAACTGAATCTCGACAAAACGGCGTGCATGAGGTTCTCCAGAAAAAAAAGAATCCTGGAAAATTTGAATACCCGATAAACTGCTCTCCAGTAAAAATGATGTGTGAATATAAATACCTAGGCGTTTACTTAAGATTCCCTCTTTATGACGAAATCGGCATGTGGATTATACCGTAGGCAAAGCTTGTCGGAGCTTGGGATTTTTACGACGAAATACCCGTGCGTTTCCACAACAAACCCGGGAGTTACTACATAAATCATAAGTAGAATCTGCGCTGGAATACGCATGCTCTGTGTGGGACCCTTCATCAGTAACTAACAATGAAAGACTAGAAAAAGTTCAGTCTATGGCGGCAAGATATGTACTAGATATACCATTGTATGACAGGCAGTTTAGTGCAACTAAGTCTAAGGCAATGCTAAACTGGCTATCTCTGCAGCACCGAAGATTGTCGTTTCGACTGAAGCTTTTACACAGCATATATCGTTCTCATGCTCTAAGTACCCATGACGTGTACGTAAACAGCCTCACTACACATCAGTGCGCAAAGATCGTAAACGCTAGATAAGAGAATACAAATGTAATACATTTGTATTCATTGTAAGGCCGCCTTCGAATCGCAGAATATTGCCCACCGATTAACCGGTTGGTAATATAATCAACGGCACCTCGGAGGGCATGAAGCTCCGAACCGGTCGATGTTGTCAAGGGAGAAATCTTGTATCGGATGCTTAGTGATCGTGATGGTATAACCACTGCCCCGGTGGAGCTGGTCTGGGTGGAAGAGCCATCCGTATATATGTGGACTCGGTCAAAGTAGAAAGTGTGCAAACAATCCAGAGCTGCTTGCTTCAAGGCCAAGGTAGGCAGGGCGGTCTTCTTTCTTATCCCTGGAACCGTAAGACGCACTTGAGGTTATTTTGCTGAGGTTGAACGTGCTGAGGGTGTGAAGCCCGATGGCAGGGAGGCACGATGCTTGCTGACCTCGTTGTAGAAGGACGTCTGTGGTCGTCGTTCTGGCAGGCAGGCAAGAGAGCTTGATTGCATCCGTGAAACATGACGAACATGGGCCCTAAGCGTGTCGGTGCTGATGTAAGCCGTGATCGGATGGTCTTGAGCCATAATAATGGTTCCTGCTGTTGAGGCGCTCCGCGGAAGGCATGGGCAAACACGTAGTGCCTGTGCTTGCACGCTCGGAAGTTCTCGAAGATTTGACTTGCATGTTTTAGCAAGTACGGCACAACTATAGCGTAGGAATCCGATAAAAAGTGCTCGATATAACTGCAGCATGGAGCCCACTGACGATCCCCATGTTTTGCCGGCGATGAACTTGAAGACGCGAACAATATATGTGAGCCTCTTCTTCAAGTGGGCAACGTGAGGGCTCCAAGAGAGGTCCCGGTCAACAATGACACCCAAAAACCAATGATTTTTCTTGTAGCAGACTGGCTACCCATTGATGCATACTGGATAACCAGACATCGCTTTTTGCGTAAAAGCGACTAACGCACATTTTTCTATTGAGATGGTAAGGCCTTGTGTGTGAAGATAGTCAGATGCCTCTGTTGCTGCTTTCTGTAGCCTTGCGCGAACCTGCAGGCAAGTGACAGCTGATGTCGTCGGCGTAGATTGAAACGCTCACTGTTTCCGGTAGAGATTCGGCCAGCCCAAGAAGCGCGAGGTTGAAAAGAATAGGGCTTAGAACGCCGCTTTGGGGAACGCCTCGGCATGTGTAGTGGTCGGTAGTCGGACCATCTTCCGTACGCACGAACAAGGACATTTGTGTCAAGTAGTTTCTGATCCATCGATATACTCGCCCTCCTAGTTCAACTGTCAAAAGTGCGTCTAGAATGGTTTGATGAGAAACGTTGTCGAAAGCGCCTTTCACGTCAAGAAAGAGTGCTACTGATAATCGCTTCCGAGATTTTTGCTGTTCTACAGATGATACTAGATCGATGACACTATCAATCGATGAACGACCTCGTCGAAATCCCGCCATTGAGTGAGGGTAAATTTTGTTGTGTTCAAAGTACCATTCGAGACGCATGATGATCATACGTTCCATGAGTTTCCCGACGCAGCTGGCAAGTGCTATAGGCCGATACGATGCCAGTTCGAGCGGTGATTTTCCTGTTTTTAGTAGCGGTACCAGGCGGCTACGTTTCCATTCATGTGGGACGACACCATCTCGCCATAAACTATTAAAAAGACTGATGAGTTCTCTTCGAGCTTCTTGATCTAGGTGGCGCAAAGCAGTATATGTTATGCCATAGGCGCCTGGTGAAGATGAACACCTACAGAGCGCCATAGCAGCTTCTAACTCTTCCATAGAGAATGGAACGTCCATACTTGTATCTCGTGGACCGGGGATGTCACCTGAAGTCATCTCAAAGATTAAAACTGTGCCGCCGGCGACTTTCGCACAAAATTCCTCCACAACTTCTATCTCACGGCGGTTTTGATAGAGAGCAAGGGCGTTTAAAGGGCGTGGTTGCTGGGGGCTTGAGCTAAGACCCCGTAGGGTACGCCACACACGGGATAATGGCTTGCGGGGGTCCAGCGACTCGCAAAAGCATTTCAATCTTTGATCAGCTAGCTTATTCATTCGACGCTTTATCTTCTTTTGCATGCGCCGAGCTTCTATGAGGTCAAGAATTGACTTCGTGCGCCTGTATCTCCTTTCAGCTCGGCGACGTAGTGAACGAAGCCTTTCCAACTCAATGTCATTCTCTGTACGCTTTGATGAATATGTGAAGCAATGCGTGCAATCTTGCATTGCGTCTGCAATTATGTCTTCTGATTTGCGTGCGATAGGTTTCTTGCATGTGTCTTCTACTCAAGCTTGAAAGCCTGACCAGCCGATTTGGCGAGATACAACCGGTAATGCGGCGTCTAGTCCATCAATTCTCACATAGGTCGGAATGTGATCACTTCCATGGGTTTCAATATCAGTGAACCACTGCACGCTCGAAGTCAGGCAACGTGACACCAAAGTCAAGTCGAGGCAGCTGCTGTGCGTTGTTCCTCGCAGAAATGTCGGGCTTCCGTAATTTAGAAGACACAGGTTGTGGCCTGATGCAAATGATATTTGTGACCTGCCCCTCGAATATATCCTGGTGCTTCCCCATATATGGTGGTGAGCGTTGAAGTCCCCTGTTATTATCCAAGGACCGGGAGTAGCAGCCATATCTTCTAATCTTTTGCTATCAAACTGACTGGTTGGGGATAGGTAGACGCAAATAAGAGTAAAAGACAGCCTCTTCTTTTTTACAGTAACACAGACGTATTGGTTACCGTCGTGTGGCGGTGCGGGTTGCGAAAAATACGTAAGGTCTTTGCGACTGTAAACCAGCACCTTACTACTAAGGATACACGTGGTTGAAACAAAAGGTTCATGTCCTGATAGTCTTATGGAGGCTGATAAGTTCGGTTCACAGATAACCAGTATAGGAAAGTGGTTGTCAAACACGAACTGTCGCAACTCCGAAATACGTGACCTCAGGCCTCTCGCATTCCATTGGGATATGGAGGCACTTCTGACATCATCCCGGAACGATCGCTGTTGTTGTCGATGAGTCATGGTTCTGCTGTAGAAGCTCTCAAGCACTGGACTTCTGACCGCTCGAAGAACCGGATTGATGGCATCCAGCACTTGCAGCGCCATTCGAGCTGTTGGTGCCTGTAGCTTGTGCAGAAAAGCACGAATAGCACTCATGAGAGAGCTGATCATGACAACAACTTGTTGATCCTGGTCCAACAATTTATCATTAACAGACGAGGTATCCCTTGCTGTAGAACTCTGACTTCGCTCAGTAGGGGCATGTAGTCTCGGCAGTGCAGGCCAAGCGCCAGCAGCCGTGCTGTTCAATGCGCATGTGTCCTTTGAGCTGACTGCGTTTGGCCTGGGCGGAAGAGCGGGTGGTAATGTACGTGGCTGGCGTTCTGCAGAGGCTTTGGAGGTTCTCGGTCGACGTCGGCGACGTGATCGTCGTCGCTTGATAGATGCTGCTGTTTCTCGGTGAGACGAGTGGTCTCTAACCATTTTTTTTCAATATTGCCATTTCCTTTCGAATCAAAGGGCATTCCTTCGAGGATGCATCGTGAGGGCCGCTACAGGTTGTGCACTTCAGCACATTGACCTTGCACGTGTTAGTGGTGTGGGGCCCAGTGCAGCGAGAACAGACGGTAGTGTTATTCCTACACTACTCACATGGCCAAGCTTCATGCACTTCCAGCACTGTAGCGGCTTTGATATAAACGGGCGAACTGCGTGTCGAAAGTGTGGGCCACTTTCGACGCCAGTTTTACATGCGATGGGAGGGATTCGCCCTTAAATATGATCTTAACATACCGTGACGTGCCGAGACGAAACGCGTTTGTGATGATGGTGTTTTGTGTAGCCGGCTTGATTAAGATCGACAAGTCGGAGTCGAGAATGGTCTCGTCAACATCGTAAATTACGCCAGTACTGACTTGTTTGCCCAGCGGAATATGAGGGCGGACTTTCATCCCGTCAAGTTCCGTGACTTTACGCAAAGAATCCAACGCAGCCGCGTGTTCTACGTCAATCGCTAGGACGTTCTTACGGGTGTTCACTCTGATGTCTTTGATTTCATTCGGAACCAGCGCCTCTAGATGTGAAGACACCGCCTGCCTGTTGAGGCGCCTCAGGTTGTCAGTGGCGAAAACTGGCGCGAAGAGGATGGTGAGCTCCTCGGTATTGCGCGAAGATATCACGGTAGACTCACTCGAATTCGATGATGCGCTGAGAAATCTTCGCTTTGATTTACGACTCCGCACCAGCTCGAAGGTGTCGTCACAAGAATCTTCACTGCTGACATAGTACTGCATCGTGTACTGTACTGTACTATAGTAGTGACTCGTGAAACGATAACCTGCTGCTATATGTCGTGCAAGTAGCTGTGGAGTAGTTCTACAGATGGTCAGGTTATATGCTTAGTTTAGTGTAAATAATATTGTGAGTAATCAGGAATTAAAAGTTCACCTTTAATCGATAAATGCAGTACTGCAAATCTGCCCTTAAAAATACCTCTCTTGATATTGCCATTGACTGTGTTTGAAGTAAGGTTGTTAGTATAATATACCCGACGAAAATCAAACTGTCTTGGCGTAAATAGTTTGAATAATTCCAAGTCGTTAGAGCGGTGCTGTTGTATTAGTTTTTCTACAAAAACAGCGTAATGAAGAAATGCCTGCAAGCTGCTAGTGATGTCTTCATTTTTGAACACAGTAATATTATTTTAGTTTGCTTTCCATCTACTAGGCAAACCAGCTGCTTTGAAGATTAAGTTAATTCACTACGTGACTAAATACTTCACATCAGTTGCCGACAATTTTCTGGATGTGACAGGAGCATGTAGTGCCTAGATGAGGGCTAGTATATTTAAGATTGCTAACCGTAGCCCGAACTTTACTGGGTGTTGTTGGAAAAAGATAAAACGATTGTGATGCCAAGCGCAATGCATGAGTACCATTCGCGTGTGCACGCGAGTCTGAGTGCACAAGAGTCTGAGTAAGTATAAAGCCTACGAAAATACAGGTTAATAATGTACTTAGAGGTGTGAACTTGAACAAACCTGACTGACAACTATGGACGATGGATTTTGGACAATACATTCTATAAGTCATGGTTACGGCATCTGCATGAAACGGACCTGCATACTGATATTTAATTTCATACTGAAGCTATGCTGCGTGGCAGACCAAGCGTATACTTTTAAAACAAGTATGAATGAGGATCCTCTCATTCTGCCGAACTATGTGTTCCAGTCACGGGGATCGTCGAAGACTGAAAAATGGCAAGAACAGAGGCATCATTCTTCATAATTGCATCTTTTTCCACAGAAATGTTTGTTGGCCTAGTTGATATTCGCTGAAGGACATACTTTGCCGCGAATTAAAACACACACAAAAGCGTCTTCTGTTTGTTCTTTTTGTGTGGATCTTTATGCTGGTGCGAAGCCCACCATCTTCATCGGACCAAACAAGCTATGCAGAAAAGCAAATTTCAACTGCAAACACATTCAACTACAGGTACCGCCCCTGCAGAAAACGCTGCACTCGCGTTGCCAGAAAACTTGACTGAACGAGCTCTGAAGATAAGGAACAGACGATTGTTCACAACACGACATCACACTACAAGAAATTTGAAGACATGCGCAGCGCTGAAGGAACACTGGTGTATATGTGGTATCTCATTAAGTTCGAAGGGAATTGCAAGTATCTTAACACAACCATTCCCCTCTGCCCCACGTCCACTACATCACATTGTGTGAAAAACATCGGTGCATACCATCACACCGACAGACTCGCCGGCAGCTGGCCTGGAGGTGCAGACAAAACTGCTTCTCAGGGCAGTGTCACACAAGAACTCGAATTTTCACGACAATAAAATGTGAGCGCCCTCATAGAGGCTCACGCCTCAATCTGGTGTAGCAGGGGCTGAGCTGCGTGCAGTCCGACAAGTCAGCAGCCGTCAGCTCTTCCATGTCTAGGACGCCTCCGTTGATCGTTTGGCTTTAGTCATTGTGGTCTGAGGTCGTCGTGGTAAGCGGACGGGAGAGATTCCTCGGACTCGGGAAGTTTCAGGCTCCACTGCTGCTGAGGTGTTGCCGCACCAAGCAGTGGCCAGGTGCCGGGTTGGTGGCAGATGGGCAACAGCTGCATGAATTCACCTTCTGGACTCGAGCCCTGGCTGCAACGTAGGCTCGAGCCACCGATTCCATTGATACGGCTCGAACGCAGCGCCACGTGAACAGGCGTCGAAGAATGCTGTTTCATAGGGTCATCCATCAGCACGATTAGCGGTTGACTCGCATGCCTCTAGAGATTCCGCATTTTTCTTTCGACAGCGTTGAAGAGATGCTCGTGCCGAAATGAGCCTAGTGAGTTGTTTCCTTGACGGGCTCTTTGCTTGTTCTGAGGCGCATTGAAGGTGAATTAGTGGCACGAAAGCAAGCTGACGTCAGCGTCTGGAGGTACTTCAGCATCGTGTGGCTCCAAATTGTGGTTGTCTGAGGCTCCCGTTCTGATAACAAGCGACTGCTATCGTCGAGGCCTTTGGAGGCCGCAAACGGGCCCTTCATCTTCGATGACGGTTCCCATAGGGACAGAATTACGTCGTAGTTCGAGAAGAACCACCAGATGACCTGCTGGGGCTACTCCTCATATAGTGGGTTGCTCCTTGCCCGTTGGGGTAGGCTGGGCTCTTGCCCATCGATGTTCGCTGGCCATTAACCAGCCATCTGCTCAATCGACCACCTGAATGAACGGGGCGAATGTAGCGTCTTGCGGGTCTTAGACTGGATCATGGATGGGGTGCAGAATGGCTGAGTGAGATGCTCGGGCTCCACGTCGAAATGGCTGGTGCTTTTGCTGCAGCGGCGGCAGCAGCTGCCACCACATGTCGCCTGCAGTGCCACCTCAGCCAATGCGCTGCTCACGTGTAGGGATGTAGGGCCATGAATGGTTAATAGCCACTCTCTTCACCATCGATGCCGGCCTCATTGCTGCTCGTGCTATTTCACACGTAAAACGGCCTCAAATCAGTCGTTGGCCTTGCTCCGGGAACACGCTGCAGTCTTTCCATTATCCCCAGACTTTCTGATGTGCTTTTGCTACGCATAGAACAACGGCACTTGCAAACAGCGCAACGAATGTTGAGAAATTGTTGCAACACAAAGGCGTACGTTTTCAGCGACGAGAAAGAGAGTGAGGCATCTCCATAGAATGTTGGCGGCGGGCTCAGAGGTAGACTTCGACGTGCAGCCGCAAGCGTGATGGGCCAGCCAGCTTGTGATGTGGCAGCTTGGCCGCGGCACCAGCGATGCCTTTAAGCTCCCAGGATGGCGCGACGGTGCACGGCGCTATATATACAAGGGGGCACGTCGGATCGGTCCACTCATGTTCGACGAGCCTAAGGTTTGGTTTGATTTGGTTTTCCTTTTATGATGGCGGTAACATGATTACGTCTTCTTCCTCTATTACACAGAAGCAGCTCGTAACAATATTATGCCTAGATGTAAACCATGTGCACGGTTCGTTGGTCCTAGGTAATATGGTTCAACTCACTGGGTGGTAGGTCAACATTTACGCAGTAATAGAAAAACAAAAAACTAAAATGGAATTTTATAAGTTAAAGAGAAGATACTAAAGCGATATTATTAGTATACAATAATAAATAAATACAGTACATGAGCTTAATTCTCTGAACTCCGTTGTTATGAATTTTAAGACTTATAATAATGAAAAAATACAGTTATTGTTAGTCACTTATAAGAAAAAGATGTGCAAAATTGGCAGTCTGTTTTATGACTTATAAAATTAAATATGTCTTCACATACGTTCTTGTTGGAGAAGCCTAGTGCCGACGCCCCTAAGGAGAGTAGCATAGGAAGTGTAAAACCCAGCCCAAACAGCCGTAGGGCACCCGACTTCCAAAAGTCGTTTCCGTTGGATTCTAACCCTACAACATTTTAAAATGAAATTTTCCATAGTTTGAATTTCACTGCAAGGACAACATTCATGGAAAGTGTCAAACCAGACCTGAGTGCACAAACGTTCACACAAGGGCAGATTTAACAATGAACAGCGCGTCTCGTCGTGTTCACCCATTCAGTTCTCCCTGGCTCAAGATTGTGTGACTGCCAGATCAGTACGGCAGAGGCGCACCGTGCATGATATTTAACCCTTCTGAAGATTGCTCATATTGCTCTGAATCATTTCATTACCTCCAAATTCATCTATGCAACGGTCAAGAGTATATTTCCCCACACATTTCGCATAAGTTGGGTTCCAAACAGTAAATACATGATTCACGGCTGTGACACTTCACCATCGCCCCGCATGGCCCGCGAAAGAAAGATAGACCTTACATTTAAAGCAACGTAACAAAATATGAAAACAACTTCATGATTGAAATGAAACGTGGACTATATTGTAAAATGTGCAAATGTGCTATTCTATCAAATGCAGGACGCAGAAGAATATTAGCCAACTGCACGGCTTCCGACATTTACGATGCCGCGAGGTGGTTTGCCTCCATGCTCCCATGGTCTAGTGTATTGGCAGATCCTATGGGTCTGTCTATGTATACATACATATACGGGTTGATCATTTTCTAGCTTGTGGAATTTTTTAAAACCGCCTGTGGCAGACAGCATCATTCTTTCACTGAGCTAGATTATTCGAAGAGACACAAGATTACTTGCGCGAGAAATCGAAGGACATATTCAACTATTTAACATAACTTCACTAACTTCATTATTAATTACTCCACGTGACATATTGTAATTTAAATATTGTAGCAGGTGAGCTCGCAAGACGTAGCCACTTGAAATAGATCTCCAACCCGTTTGTATATATTATTTTTCAAAGTTTGGGACGAAATACACCGGCGTTCTTGTTACTTTTGTGCATCAGTGCATCAAAGAGTGTTTTATGAAAAAAAGGTAAGTGTTGCATTTTTACGGCTAGTTTGATGGCGCATATCTCCAAACTGGTGTCATTCTGGAAATTCATTTCAAGTGAATACGCCTTGCAATCTCACCGGCTACAGTTTCTAAATTGCAATCGGCCGAGAAGTAACTAATTGAAAGTTAATTAGTGAACTTTTAATTAAGTGAATGTGTGTTTCGATTTGCCGAGTAAGTAATGTCCGCCTCTCATTCCTTGCCAACTGTGATCAGTAATCACTGTTTGCTGATCTACACGCGCCACCGTGTTGCCTAGCTGCCTCGTCAGCAATTCGTGCCCAGAAGACTCATCACTGACTCACCCCCCCCCCCCCCCCCCCCGCCTTCAGCAGTTTATAAAAGGAGGATTCACTGACGCTCTCTTCACTTCACGCAGAAGCAGAGGCACAGAAAGGACTCGTCCTAAAGTTAATTTCTACACTTTACAGGTTTGTGAATAGCATCACTTTTGTATAGCTCTTCAAGAAATTTTGCAGTTGGCTGTGCCCTGCACTGTTGCCCTCAAACACTTAGCTATGAATGCTGTTGTCGATGTCTCTTGCTTTGATTGTGACTTGAGTGTTGGTTCTGATGATGACTGTATGGTATGCAGTCAATGTCTTAGTTCCTATCACATAGGACCGTGCTCTGGCATAAACGACAGAACATTTAAAGGAAAAACTGATGCAGCAAAAAAGCAGTGGAGATGTCCTATGTGCAGAGCAGTAAGAGCCAAAAAAGTTGTCGGTTACTCCAATGTTTTCGCCATTACAGAATTAACAGAGACAGTGAAAAATCCGAGGCACTTTGCTAGCTGCTATTGGGGCCAGCGTGCAAATGTTGTCTCACAAATACGACGGTGTACCTGCTGCCATTAAGGAGCAAGGCACCAAATTTTGAGAGGTGAAGCAGAAAGCTGATTCAGCAGAACCAAGTTCGAGCACTAAAGAAGTTCAAGATATAAAAAAAAGATCTCAATGAACATGAACGACATAATAGGAAGCTCAACCTAGAGTTTCATGGAATCCGTAAGACTGATCATGAGAAGTTGTTGGAAAAGGTAAATACAGTTCCTGCATCAATTGAGACGCCATCTCTAAGAGGGAGTGATGTCAAGGCAACACACTGTCTACCTTCTGGGCCGGACAGGATACCAGGCATCACTGTACGCTTCTCGCGACAATCGATTCGGGACACCTGGCTACATGGCAGTAAGAAGCTAAGGGATGCCAAAACCGATGGGATGATTCAGGAGAACTTGACCTTGCAAACTCGAACCCTGTTCTGGGAGACAAAGCAATGGGCACGAAAGAATGACATCCGTTTTGTTTAGTGTGCGAGCGGTAAAGTTTTGATAAGACGGAAGGTTGGTTCTACTGTCATTCCCGTGAAGAATAAGGAATATTTCCCAAGCACAACTTGAGGTTCCTGTCACGTTTATACCCGCCTTTCTTTCTTGAACCATGTTCATTTTACCAACAGAATTGCATAAACATATTGGAGACAGATATCTGCTTGGCATTAAAATTATCCACTGAAATTGCCAATACGCAAGAACCAAATATTTGCCTCTAGATTCCATATTTTAACAGCTCGACCTTCAGTTTGACATTATCATGTTAACCATGTTAATGATGACAATCCATTTTCACTGCCTGGTTATAATGTTTACTGTGTAAATCGTTCCTATACAGTCGAGGCGGTGGTGTTTGCATGTTTGTAAAAGAAACTTTTCACTGTGAACTCCTAACAGAATTTTGTTGTTCGGAACCTGATTGTGAGATGCTGACAGCTGTCCTAAACAATTACGTCATCTCAGCCGTGTATCGCCCCCCCCCCCTCGGGAAATATTTCATAATTGACTCATTTAGAATTTTTTTTCGCCATTCCGTGATGAATAAATATGTAATTGTATGTGGCGCGATATTAATATTGACATGTTATCTCACGAAACTTCTAAACATGATCTGACGTGTTTGTTTCTTAGCTTTGGACTACTCAATACAATTAGTATGCCAACAAGAGCTACTGCCAATTCATTTACACTAATTTATTTATTTATTTATTTACAATACCTTACAGGGCCCAGAGACCATTGAGTAAGGGGGACGAACAAGGATGTTATAATAAATGCAAAATATACAGGTCAAAGAGGGAAATGGAAAGAATAGCACAGGGCTAGTACTAAAAAGCAGCAACAAACATAACAGCAAAGTACACAAAATAATTGCAGTATATACAGCACAAATGTCTGACAGATGACTAAAGAAAAAAATAAATCAGGGGTTTACAAAAACACAATAGCCAAAAAGCGCGACATTTTATACAAGAGAAGGTCGCTTGAAAGTATTCGCGCAGCTGATCATGGAATGATTGATGGTTGCATATGGATGCAGTATTATCGGGTAGATCATTCCAAAGAACGATGGCACGTGGAAGGGCTGATGAATTGAAGGCTTGTGTTCTTCCGTGTATGCGCTTGATGCTGTACTGATTATGTAAACGGCTCGAAATGTGTGACGGCGCTTCGAGAAGTAACGCAGTGCTTGGTGCAGTGGCGATATTTATGAAATAAGCATAAGAGAGCGATTGAGCGACGAATATATAATGATTCAAGAGAGATATGAAGTTTGATCTGTGTTACGTTCGAAAGGGGACTATAGTTACGTGTAATGAAGCGAGCGGCTCTATTTTGCACGGATTCTAGCAAGCGTATTAACGTAGTTTGTATATGGGGACCATACGGATGCTGCATATTCTAGCTGTGGTCGCACAAGTGTTAGATAGGCCTGTTTTCGAACATTGTTAGTGGAATTCCTGAGGTTCCGGCGCAGATACCCTAGTGTCCTTGAAGATTTCGCACAAATGTGTTGACATATGTGGCCCATGAAAGATTATGGGTGAGATGAATACATAAATACTTGTATGATGATGCCTGAAACAATACCGTGCTATCTATGAGATTTGAGAAGTTAGAATTGATACGCTAGCGGCCTGAAAGAGATAACCTTGCATTTATTCGAGTGAAGTGTCATTTGCCATTTATTACACCAACCGGAAATTAGGTTAAGAGGAGGCTTTAGCTCGGGTGCTCCTATCTTAATACTTGTAAAAGGAGAATTCGCTTTTCTTAGCAACCGCTGCACCAAATTTGGCGAGGTTTGTTGCATTTAAAAGAAACACGCAAAATCTAGTGGCTGTTGATTTCGAATGTTTGATTTTGGACGTCAATTTTTTTATTAAAAATTGGCAAAAATCGAACATTTTCACAATACGAAACTATCAAGTTTACAACTTTGTAGCTCAGCAATGACAAATCATATCGCAATTATGTGAATCGCACCTGATAGTACATCTAAAGCGGACAAAATTGATATGTTACACATGAATCTCATAAAAATTTAGTAACATGGAAATACATCTTTTGCAGAACCCTTGTACACAACGTAACTAATTCACGTAAGATATATAGAATGGTACATCTAATTTGTCCGCTTTCAATGGTCTAAGGGATGCCGTGTACAGAACCACGATATCTGTTTTTTATGCCGAGCTGTTAATTTGTAAACTTTGTGCTTCTATTTTTCTCGAACTTTCGAATTTTTGAAAATTCTTCTAACGAAATTTAGGCCCTTAATCGAAATTCCGCTTCCAACAGTCACTAGAATTTAACTTTCTCTGTCAAATGCGGCAGATTTCATTAAAATCAGTCCAGGAGTTATCTCAGAAAAACGATTTTGCGTTTTACATGTATTTGAATAGGCCGCGTCGGAGTTGGGCCCGAGCTAAAGCTTCCTCTTAAATTCACTTTGGAGGGCGAGATGATCATCCATGGAATTAATGAAGCGGTAAATGATGCAGTCATCAGCAAATAGTCGTAGGCGAGAAGATATGTTAGCGGGCAGGTCGTTAATGTTTATGAGAAACAATAAAGGGCCAAAAACGCTGCCTTGAGGTACACCTGAAGTTACGTCACAGAGTGATGAAGTAAAATTGCTAACTGTTGTAAAATGTTGGCGGAAAGAAAAGAAGTTATGAATCCATGACAGTGTAAAAGAATCTAGGCAAATATCAAATAATTTCGAAAACAAATGGGAATGTGCAACGTGGTCAAAAGTTTTAGCAAAATCTAAACAGGTGCAGTCAGTTTGTAGGTTAGCGTCCATGTTAAAATGCAGATCAGTCGTGAATTCTAGCAGTTGAGTATCACAAGAAAATCCTTTTCGGAAACCGTGCTGTTCAGGAAAAAGGAAGGAATTATGTTCGATGTGACTGTAAATGTGAGGAGCGATAATGTGTTCCAGTAATTTACAGCAGATGCATGTCAGCGAAATTGGACAGGTAGTTATCGGGTGAATTTCTGTTTCCGCTTTTAAACACAGAGATGAGCTTGACAATTTTCCGGTCTGTAGGGAGCAAGCCAGATGATAGTGATTGTTGGAAAAGGAGGCAAAGAATTTGACTCGAAATTGATGCAGTGCTTTTTATTATTTTAGAGTTAATGTTGTCAACATCAGCACTTGTACAAATATTTAGGTTATCAATGAGTTGAGCGATACCTTCAACGGTGATATTAATAGGGGTCATATATTGCCAATCATGATCAGGTACAACGGGTATGTTTAAATGATCTTCCCTTGTGAATACTGATGCGAAGTACCTGTTAAATGAATGAGGGCATTCACTATCTGAAAGTGGTAGATGGTCATCATTGCTCAGTGAAATATGATTACTAGCACTGTCGGGAGATATCACACGCCAAAACTATTTGGGATTTGATTTTAAAAGAGAGGATAGGTCATGAGAAAAATATTTATCCTTAGAAACACGAAGAGCAGAACAATAAGGCTTTAAGCATACACTGTATTTTTCCCAAGCCGATGGTGTGGACACGAGCTTGACCTTTTTGTAGAGCGTTTCTTTTTATTTCGATGACGATGGAGAGCTTTTGTGAACCATGGTTTAGATTCATCATTTGAGATAGAAATCAAGGGAACATATTTGTATACTAGATTAATTATCATGTTCTTAAAAAGCACCCAGTTGTGTTCAACAGACCTATCCGAAAATGAGGGCAAGAACGTTTGAATGAAAAAGTCATTAAGCCTATTATTCATTTCCTTATAATCGGCTGTATTATAATCGCGAACTTTCCTGGTTGTAGTACCTTGAAATGCTTATGGGACATTAAGCTCTAAATGAATAAGCTTGTGATCACTACAACCATCGAAGTACAGAACTTCGCCAGTCGTTTCAGGTGCACTGCAGAAGACAAGATCTAAAGCGTTAGAACCGCGAGTTGGTTGATTTATCACTTGAAAAAAAAAATGATGTCTAAAGTAAGGCTGATAAGCTCTACTGAGGTGCGAGACGAGGTTGACAAATTCTGCCAGTCAATGGGCGGGAAGTTAAAGTCACCAACCAGGTAAATGAATTCAGCTGGGCATGTTTGGATGGCAGAAGTAATACTGGCATGAAGTTTAGTAATGAAGGAGAGATCAGAATCTGGCGGTTGGTAGCGGACGCCAACCAATACCTTGACCGATGCCGTTGCACAGGCGGCCCACACTATTTCCAGAGAAGAATCACTGTGTACGTGGTATGATGCAAGCGCTTTCTTGATGGCCATAAGGACACCGCCACCTCTCTTAACGGGATGATCACGTCTGTATATGTTATAGCTATTTTTGGTTAGGGAAAATTTCATTGTCCATTAGATCTTTATGAAGCCAGGTTTCTGTCAGTGCCACAATATCGCTGTTAGTATCATCCAAAAAAAAAAAAAAAAAAGAACACACTTCGTCACGTTTAGGAAGCAGGCTTCGGATGTTAGTAAATGACAATGATAGCCGTGGACTAGTGCTAGATGGCCTAGGCAGCTCCTGAGTGCATTTGCTCTTGTCTAGCTATTTTGCTGATAGCACAACTGAGTTAGTCGTGCTATCAAAGACGTATGTTTTGTTGTCAATGCGCAGTTTGTCAGCGACCAGTTTGCTCTTCTTATTCTGGTTTCTGGCGAATTCTAGTAGTTTCCGCCTAGCTAACCTGATCGGCAAAGAAAAATCTTCGCGAATAGAATAATTCGAGTCTTTCAACTTGTGCGCGGATGCCAAAATTCGCTGTTGGTCTTTAAAAAACTCTAGTCTTGCAATAATGGGCCTTTGCTTGTGAACCGCGAACTTCCCCAACCGATGTACACGTTCAAACTGGGATTCGGTTACCGTGATTCCAAGATGGTGAGAGGAAAATGTAATTATTTTCGGCTCCGAGCCATCCAAGTTCTCTTTCGCGTCATCCTGCAGACCAAAGAACAGCAGGTTTGACCGACGCTGCCTGTTCTCGGCGTCGTCACATTTCACTTTAACTTCCTCTAGCTTTACAGTGATTGCACGCAGCGCAGGGTCAAGACCACAGTTATCGGTTTGGCCACATGATTGTACTTTGACCTCAAGCGTTGTAACTCTGTCGGATAGCTGCTTAATTGTCATATCTGTCGCATCTTGCTTTTCCTTGACTCCCTTCAGTTCATGCAGTATTGCTGCCTGGCCTGACTCAAGCCTGCGCATGGTTTCCAACAAAGAAGAAAGCAATTGCTCTTGAGTAGTTTTCTCAGGGGAGGGAATTGATGTCTTTCTCACGAACGTTAACTCTGAGGATGTTAGAGCAGGAAACATTTCATGTAATAATAGCGATCACCTACCTACCTATATTTCTAATTACTAAGCAACAAATAAAAAAGAAACGACTCTCTATATCAATGCGTTCTATAACATCCCCTAAACTTGAGAATTTTCGTCAAGAACTAATTCACTTTTCATGGAATGACGTTCTAACAGAAGACAACGCAAACTTTACAGTCAGAACAGTTATTGAAAAGTTCAAACAAATATATGATCGTCATTTTCCTCGAATTACCTATTGCCCATCTAAAAAGATTAGGAAGCCGGGGATCACGCGAGACCGGTTGTACAATATTAACGAAAAGAATATAATGTACAATACATTTTTAGCTTGTCGCGACACACAACAATTCAGTGCCTTTAAAAAATTTCGTAATTTCTTAAAGACATCCAAAAGGCTGCACAAAACTATTTTGATAACATTTTTATGCGCTCACCTTGTCATTCCGCTTCCACTTGAAAAAATAATAATAAAGTCCTAGGAACACCCAACCCAGATAGCGTAATTATAGAACTTACATTTAACGGTTGTGTTTGACATAGTAGTTCTGCGGAAACCCGCAAGGTGGAGAGAAGTAATGAATAAAGGGAAAATCAGACATCCACCCGTTCGTAGCAATTATCTATGAGGCTTTTCTTTCGAGGAACCCGTTTGGGTTTCCTTTGTAGCAATTGCTACGAACGGGTGGATGTCTGATTTTCCCTTTATTCAACGGTTGTGTTATTAGCGGCAGCCAGTTATCTAATACATTTAATGATTATCTGGCGAACTTAATTTTTGCTAGAACATATGATGATGCCACGTCATACATCACGGACAAATGTCCAAGTACTATGTTTTTAAGACCTATTTCTGAAAACGAGGTCTATAAGACAATCATGCAGCTTAAATATAGTAACTGCTGTGACTATTTTTATCGTAAAATATAACCAATTAACTACGTTTCAGACATAATCGCACAACCTCTTTCTGTTAACAGGAACCTTTCCTTCAATATTACAGGCTGCTAAAGTGTGCATTTTGTACAAAAAGGGAGACAAATAATTTAGTAAACTACAGGCCGATATCGATTTTGCCAGTATTTTAAAAAATAATAGAAAAAATTCTTAATTCAGAGTTAGCGGAATTTATTAATACACATAACCTATTATGTGATACACAATATGGCTTTAGAAAAAATTGATCTACTGAACTTGCATTACTTGACCAGAAATAGTTTTTTCTAAATTGCATAAAATCTAAAAAATTAGTGCTTGGTGTCTTCGTTGATTTACGCAAGGTTTTCGATTCTCTGAATAGAAATTTGCCTTTAGAAAAGCTAGATTTATACGGTGTCGCCTCAGATGTTCTTAGCTCATATCTAAGCAAGGAATCAATATGTATCTGTATATAATTTTGCTTCAACGATTAAATAAAACACTCTAGGTGTTCCTCAGGGCAATATATTAGGGCCTTTTCTTTTCAATGTATACATAAATGATGTAAACATGGATTTTCAGCCAAACTTATCATTTATGCTGATTATACGAGTGTAATTTTTTGCACGTGAAAACATTCACCGGTTGTTTCAAAGAGGAAATCATATATTACAGAAGTTATACGATTGGGCTTACTCCATTGGGATAATGAAAAAAAAAAAGACCAAGGCGTTTATTTTTCGACCAAACGGCAAGCAGGTACATGTAACCTCTTCTCTATATCTGAATAATAACACTATCCAAATTGTCGATCACGGTAAAACTTTAGGTGTCATATTTTCAAATAACATGTTATGGGACACACAAGTATAGAGCAGGTGGTAACCAAAACGGCACGTATACTTGGTATAATATATCGCAACCATTATCTACTTCAGTTGAAAACAATATTTATTATCTACCATTCATTGTTTCTATCATATGCTCACTACTGTTTTCTGGTATGGGGTGACATAACTCAAACAAACATTGATATGCTTACAAGGCTTCAAAATAGATTAGTCATTCTGTTAGTTATATACAATAAATATATAAATCAATAGGTATGCCGAATCTTTACAATTACGACATTTGTAAAGCAATAAAAAAGGAACTTAAACAAACAACAATAATTTCTGAACTGGCCAACCTAAAGCCCACTGGAAATAAATATGCTACACGCCAGCATAATCACTGGTTATTTCCTCGATCATGCACTAAGTATGTCAACCAGATGCAATGCAGTGTTATTCCAAATATCTTAAATTATCTTGTTGGCATTGATGTGAGCATAGATTGGATTGGATTGGATTGGATTGGAGACAACTTTATTTATGCCTGCAGTTGGGCGCGCGCACGCCCCGACGAGGGCCTACGTCATCCTCGAAGTCGCCGTTACTCGGCGCGGGTCTCCGTTCGCCGTTGCCGGCTCGCTGGTTCCCTGCCTTTCGAGCGCCTCGAGAACCTGCTGGACGGCCCAGAGCTGATCGTCTCGGTCATAGCTCTTCGCGGCTGCCTCGAGCCGCGGTGGGAGTGTTCTTGATTTTGAATCTTCTGGATATTTGACGCAGTCCCACAAGACGTGCGTGTAGTCTGCAGTCTCCCTCCGGCAGACTCTGCACATATCTGTCGGATATGTGAGCGTAGAAAATACGACTTCAATGGATGTTATAGCATTGTTTTTATAACCTTAGTGCTAATTCATAGCAGCCATTTATTATAAGTGTGATTTATACAATTGTATAGCGGTAATGCGAATCTATGTATTTTCAACGTGCGTGTATATTTTACCTTCTATATTTTAATGCTTGAGAAATAACTATCGTATCCTATTAAACTTTGTTTTGCAATAATGCTGAATTATCCTTGTAATATGATTATCCTATCTCATGTTTGATATCTCATGTTTGCTATGAGAAGTCACTGCTTTGCGGCCCTTTTGTAGGTAGTGGGAGCTCGTCAAGCTGCTTTTGTGCAGCTCTTACTCCCGCCATCCTTTATGTATACAACACACGATACTAAAGGTTCAATTCAATACCGCGCAAGGACTATAACTGTGTTATCTGCAACAGGTGATCTTAAAAGACTCATGGAAACTTCAAAGCTTATCACCCCCGTATATGTGTATGTATCTATGTGCACATATCCAGCGGCCCACATGCAGTGTCGATCAGCAGGTCCCTAGGGTGAAGCGAAAGCAATGTGCATCTCGAGAGCATCCTGAGAAAAGCCAAAGTGGAGTGGTACTGGTGGCGCACTATTCTAAGTGCGACCGTAAATCTAGAGCAAGGGGGCTCGAAGTTTGATGCAAAACATCCTGAAGAGGTACATTGATGTCACGGTCAATTATGTAGTTCAAGGACCTTTCTTTTTTTAACTTCGGCAGAAGTCATGTACGATGGCAAAAGGATTTTAACTTATTTGGGCCAGAAGCTATCCAATTATGACTATCTAAACCCCAGTTTCTCTTTCTTTTACTGGTTGTTTCGCGAAGAAGGCCCGATACACGACAAAAACTGGGTTTGTCTCGGACAAGATTGTTTCGTACTAAAATTAAGCATGCGTTCCATATGTCTCAGATTTGTAATCCCAAATCACTGCAAGAGGTCCTCTATAAAGACCCATATGATGTTATTAAACCCATTCGATCACCCATATGATAACCTAACATTATGCCATCGGGCATACTGGTCTTCTAAAAGCGGTATATCAGTAGCACAGCGACGATAGAAAATGGCCAGATGAGAAGAGTAGAACACGGTCAAATAATCTCATTGCTTCCATCAATTGCTAGTTTGGTGTCATTTTGTGATTGTCACGCAAAACACGGCAATTATGCCTTAGAATTCACGAGACTCCTTTGTCACACCCATAAATGGTCGCATTCATAGTAACAGTGACAGCTTGCTGAGGTACAGTGCAATTACATAATTGTACTCACACGTATAGCAGCTCGTTTTCCACCTTTGTTATTAAGGCGTCCAACGAACATCCGACCTCTACTAGATGGTCTTCACTTAAGCCCGACTCGAACAGGCGCCCACATGCTTCCTCACAAGTAATGGCCATGCGCTGTCATATTCTTCGCCAGAAATGAGACTGCCGTCGGCAGACACCGCCTACTGGCTTTTATACATACACCCCAAATACTATTCCCCAGTCTGGTTGTGCTGCTGCTGCTACGAAAGCGACAAATGATTAATGATGGTGCAGCTCTTAGCAGGAGCATATTTGTGTTATTCGGGTCCCCCCACACACCCCTCTGTAATTTTTTCGCAGTTGTGCTCTTCGCCACCTGCCTTGCTTAAAAGCGACAATAAAAAGGGGCGAAAAAGAAAGAAAAAGCCCTTATAGCATTGCTGCGCTGCAACAGCAGGGCAGTAATGGCGATATTTGCGGTTCCTGTTTCTTCCGCCGCAGCAGGTATAGGAAGGAGGTCGATGGAGAGGCCTACCTTCCATTAGGAATTTCGGAAGTGAGGTAGCAGTGTAAGATGAAAACCAACTGAGAGAGAGAGAGAGATAGAGAGAGCGAGTGAGAGAGAGATAGATAGATAGATAGATAGATAGATAGATAGATAGATAGAGAGAGAGAGAGAGAGAGAGAGAGAGAGAGAGAGAGAGGGGACGGCTGAAGAAGAAAATCAATGGTTTCAGTATGGTCGCATGGTAGGTCCGTTCATTAACGCTTCTCCATGATCTCAGGGGAACCCATCGCTGCCTATAGCGTCTGTTCTGTCCTCCTCTGCCTTCTTTGCCCCAAGTTTGCGCTAACCATTGTAGACAAGGAAGAACCTTAACTATATAAGCAAGGCCAATGAGAGCGGGTGGGGGGGGGGGGCGCTAACTTTTCGTTGGCTACTAGGAAAACCCTACGCTTTCCGAGCGCAGAGTACAGGTCATAAGCGACACATGTTCAGCAGGAATCACCAGAGTGGCTCAAGCTTACCCGCTTTACTGCACTTGTTATTTAGTCGTGCACCGCTCTGAGAGCCCCGAGGGCCAAAGCACGCAATAAGAAGCAAGAGGTTGGCCGTAACCTTCACGTGTACGCGAATATAAGGGGCGAAAAATAAAAACACCTGGTAGCAGCGCGCACTCATTATCCAGCTCGCCATATGTAAGGAGGGCCTTTGTATAGAGCGGCCAATCTGCAGACCTGTGCCGAGGGGCCCGATTTTTATTAGTCGTATCATAAGAGGCCAACAAACACTGACACCAAGGACAACATGGGGGGAATTACTTGTGCTTAATTAATGACATAAAGAAACGATAAATTAATCGAAATTAAAGTGGATGAAAAAACAACTTGCCGCAAGTGGGAACCGAACCCACAACCTTCGCATTTCGCGTGCGATGCTCTACCAATTGGGTAGAGCACTTAGATCCACTTTAATTTCGATTAATGTATCGTTTCTTTATGTCATTAATTAAGCACAAGTAATTTCCCCCATGTTGTCCTTGGTGTCAGTGTTTGTTGGCTTCTTATGATATGACTATATATATATACATATCTATAAGTGTGTGTGTGTGTGTGTGCGTGTGTGCGTGCGTGCGTGCGTGCGTGTGTGTGTGTGTGTGTGTGTGTGTGTGTGTGTGTGTGTGTGTGTGTGTGTGTGTGTGTGTGTGTGTGTGTGTGTGTGTGTGTGTGTGTGTGTGTGTGTGTGTGTGTGTGTGTGTGTGTGTGCGCCTTAAGTTTCTAATGGTTCTCTAAACGATCTATGATTCCCTCAAGGTTATCATTGCAAAGTTGACGCACCTTCTTAAATAAACAGCCGTTTATTGTGTCGACATCTCGGCGGCCCGAGACCGACCTTTCTGAGCACTGAAAACAAAATTTAGTCTGTTTTTATACCACTTTCCACGGGTTAAAAAGAAAAGGAAGAAAATGGGCGTGTAAGACAGAGGGTAAAGACAATCATTTATGCCAATAGCCATTGAAGAGTCTGTGTAGGACGGGCTTACTATAACGTGTGTGTGATTTATCATGGCCACCAGTTCGGCCAAGCGGGCAGGCGCAGCACAAGAAGCGGTGCAAGGTAAAAACGGGAACAGGGTCGGTGCAGGCGGTGCCGTTTGCTGGGGTGCGCAGCGTCCCTCCGCAGCACCCGTGAGAGAAGGTGCGATGACCGTAAGCCGGTTTCAGTTTGTGCCGCGGTGCGATACTTGATTGTTCGTTTGTACCCTAATAGGCTTCCTTCCCGCAGCCAGGAGACAGTATTGGGAGGGAGCGATTAAACAAGGGGGATAACGCACCGACGTAAGGGAAATCGTTGTTGAAAGCATGCGAGCGAGCAGACTGCTAGGACGGATTGCTCCGACTGACATGTTGTTAAAAAAATAAAATAAAGACAGAAAGAAGAAGAAGAAAAAGGAGAAAATAAAAAAAAGTGTAAGATGTGAAGAACAATTACAACGTTAAAATAACTAGTAAGCCACCGACGATCACGGGAAGCACTTGTCTGTACATGCTGATCGGGCAACATGTGCAGAGTGCGGACAATAGACTGAACACTAGAGCGTGGCGTATATGTATAAACCAATTATAGATTACTAAAGTTGGAAGGTAGGGTAGTTGGTCGTTGCGAAAAACGTATTCCTGAAACAGGGCGTTTGCTTTTTTTTTCCAGGAGAGAAGTGAGGTGGGCGGGCGGGAAGTACTTGAATCATTGGAGCGCGATGACTGGATCTATGGTTCTTTATGCCGAGAGGGCACAGGGGTGTTCATTCATTCCATTTTCATTGCGTTCAATTTCTAGATGAAATAGTAATGGCGTTGTTCGCGTTTTCTAGTAGTGCAAAAATTGCTTTCCACTATAATGTAACTTACATACTGCCAAAGCTGCGACCTTTTGATGTAATTTGTTTAGAAAGGACAAGGCCAGCGTGTGAGTGTTCATGAGAACAATAATTAACATAATTCTAAAGATGGTGTCATACGTATTGGGTGTTAGATGCTCCGCATTTTAAAATATCGACGATATTCGCTGAATCGTAGTCGAGTTCACCTCTAATTAGGTTCTGGAACTTGGACTGCGTGCTCTCTGCAACTGAAGTTGTCTGCATGCGTTACATACCTTGCATCTGCTTTTGCCGCCAGGATCACATCCGATGAGAGGCGTTCTTTGTGTTTTTGATTGTATGATGTAATCTCTGATGCTTTTTGGCCGCCTATTCACCACGCGTGGAAAAGTGCAAATTTTCGAGAGGCGCTTGCTTTGTTCAATTAAGTTCAATGTCTTTTTCATAGATTGTTGAAGTTTGGAGTGTTGCTTGTGAAGGTTGACGAAAGGTTTCTGCTCCCCTGCTGAGCGAAGTTTTACAGCGAAGCTGTATATGGCTAGTTCCCAGCAGATCGATGTCCTCAAACCAAAAACCGTGGACCGATGCCGAATATAGTGCAATACCGGGCCGACACGTGGTGGTGGTGAAGCAGGCATCAAGTACTCCGCCAACTTGCAAAAATAAGTTTAATATCGTGGGTCCAAATACAACCTGTATCAGGTATTACGCTGATAAGAACAGATACTACACTTCAAGCAGAAAGGAAAATCTGAGGAGGGGGCCCTGACGTCCCTCATTGCGAAGCTAAAGTGACGCCGGAAGTCGGCTTTATTCCGCCATCGTGTCGGGCCAGATTCTCCTCCATTGTTTAAATTCGTCGCCTTCGGCGCGCTACCATAGGCACAACCACGCCGGCATGCGCGCCGTAGCGATCTGACCAACGGTCCAATCGCGGTGTATTCCATCGCGATACAACCTATGGCAAGCCCATCTGTAGTTTATGAGAACTAACGCGTATGCTGGTCGTTATTTCATCGGAATCGCTCGGGCGACCACTCACAGCGGAAGTGTGACGAGCCTCAGCGCACCGACGAACAGTCCGGCAGAGGAGAACGTCGTTAAGCGTTTAAATTTGCCGACCCGGACTGGGTATATTGTTGTCACGGTAAGTGAAGCTTTAAGGAAAAAAAAGGTTCTCCAGTGGCGAACAGTAAACGCGCATGCGTGCGGCTAGCGCGTTGATAGGGCCTAGGTACGTGCAGGCGCACGTTCTTCTGTCGAGGCTGAGAGAAGACGACGAAGTTCCGGCATGCAGAACACGCTCTTCACATGGGCTACGCCGACTATCGACGTTTTAGCCGAAAACTCGTCAACTGCACCAGCCTCGACCATCCGATCTGGTTCCACTCGACGAACGCTCCGTTTCAAGACCAAGTTCAAGTCCGTGAGTGAATTTTTCGTCATCCCACGCGGCTTTGAAAATTCGAAGCGGCGGAAGCCCCGTTAGGCCTCGATAGGCGTAGCGCGTGAGCGACGGCCTCACCACTAAATAACCGGATCGCTTCTGCCGAGCGTAGGAGATGGCTACATCAGAAGACATGAACCTCCAAATACCCCCCCCCGCATCTGTTTAACAACGTGGACGAAAACGGGGACACAAGAATAATTTCCGAAGCGGGGACTAGCACAAGCCAAGAGATCGCCGCCCACAACCAGGCGACGGACGGCTGGCAGTTAGTTCTATCGCGGCGACAGCGAGAGGCTGTCAAGCACAACGACAGGGAAAAGGCTTCCAACAACAAGAATAACATGAACGGACAGCCATCAGCAGGCGGCGCGAAAGGAGACGGGAAAATCGGTCGTCCCAACATGCGCCCAAGGAAGGGGAAGCCTCTGCCACCATTACCGAAGAACGACGTCAAAATAATGCTGAAGCCCCACAATGGACTAATGCTCAAGGAATATCTGAGAACAGAAATACCACAAGCGATTATTCGGGCTGCCGGGACGATAATCACAGGAAACAGACCAAACCAGCAAAAAATCACCGGAGAAGATTTCATACTGCGAAGCCGAGAGGGAACGAACATCATCATCGTCTCCACACCTTCATTGGAAGTGGCGGACGTCATTCGTCGAATCACGTGCATGGAGCTGCGAGGCAAGCAACACCCCATCAACGTGTACGTAGCGGATCCAGATGATAGCTACAAAGGGGTGGGGCACGGATTTCCAGCACACACCGAATCAGCAGATCTCCAGCAACACCTGCGAGTCAGGACCCAAGGAGTCACCGTCGAGAGGGCCTGAATGCTAGGAAGCTCAAATACCGCTCTCCCCACCTTCTCGGGAGGCACGCGCCCCAAATGCGTGTACTACATGGAAGTAGAGATGCGGTGTACGGAGTACAGGCCAACAATCCAAATGTGCCTGGAGTGCATGCAAGAGGGACACCGCTCGGACGTTTGTCCGAACCCCAAGAACGTATGCCGTGGCTGCGGACTCGAAAATCCACCCCCACAAGGACACGAATGTGAAGTGAAGTGCGCCGTGTGCAGGGCAGCGGGGCACGAGACGCGTCGGTACCCGAACAAACTGAATGCCGCCAAGCGCATGAAGACGACTCGCCAGTCTGGATCGCGGGAGCGGTCGGGACAGAACACTAAAAAGGCACCGGGGGGCTGGTTCGAGTCGACGGAAGAGGAGGACTTCTACCGGCACCGATCGAGATCCATATCTCCACACGGAAGCAGAGCGAAGAGCAATACCCCCTCGAGGGACCCCTCCAGCTCCAGGGCTTCGCAGCGGTCGAATTCGCCACTGCCTAAAAAACAGCAGGTGAGCTGGGCGAGGGTTGTTTCTCCCACTGCTTCAAAACAGAATAATGGTGAAAATGATAAACGTATTCAGAAATTGGAAAAGGAAAATGCGCGACTAAGAGAACAGCTCTCAGGAGAAGAACACAAACGACAATCACTTGAGAAACAAATGTCAGAGTTAGAGGCGCGCTTCAATAGCACAATACAATAGCTGGAAACGCCGCGTCAGTCTGAAGAAATAGCCAAAGCGAAAACGGCGGCAGATGTAAACTCCGTCTCCGCGCAGTCTCCGACAACCCAAATCTCAAATAACGCGCAGATAACGGCAGGGCAGATCCAGACAATGATCGCGGAAAACTTGAAAATATTTATGCATGGAATGATGACGTTAGTTACCCAAAGGTTAACGGAATTTCCACAACTATGCTCGAGCGACTTCGAGAAACACAAGGTAATCGTGGCGGAACAGCTTAAGGCAGTCTCGAAGGCTGTTCCCACCAAAGAACGCGCAATCGCGATAGGAGCGGGTTTGGCAAAAACTAAAATAAGCCACTGCGTAACAGAATCCGACGGCTCGGACACGGAAACGTCACGGGCTTAAAATAAGAGTGGGTAACATGGCTAATCATGCTAAGAAATCACAACGAATACAAAATTCAGAACAATTAGAGATATGGCAATGGAACTGCCGCTGCTTCTCCAGGAAAGCGGCAGTGTTCCACCAGTTTATCAAAAACTCCCGAATCACTCCGGACGTGATATGCCTGGAGGAGGTCGGGGCCAAGCCGGCCAAACTGCAGGGATACTGCACTCTGAGCAATCCTCAAAATTCGAAGGTCGCCACGCTGGTGAGCAAGTCGATAAACGCTCAATTATTAACACTTCCGCAAACTGAGGGAGAGACTAATTCCATAGTTATCAGTGTGATGCCAAAGAAACGAAGTAAGGCACACACACTAATCACAAATCTGTACAGTCCTCCCAAAAGCAAAGGGGACGACCTACCCCACATTCTCTCAGCAACAAAAGATTTAGCGGGCACCAGGGATAAGGCGGTGATAGTGGGTGACTTTAATGCACCCCACATACTATGGGGGTACGCGAAAACGTCGCCAAAAGGGTTCCTACTCGAGCGCACCGCAAACAGCCTTGGGCTTACGGGCAATCAATCAGATCGGCAAACCGACGCGCACGGGTAACAGCGTCAGCAGAGACACGGCGCCCGACCGTGCCTTTACAATTAACATCAGAGACGCACAATGGGTTTCCTTCGAGGAAAACCTGGGAAGCGATCACGACATAATCCGAGTAGCGCTCTCCACGCCCAACATACGGAGAACAATAGGAATGACGAAATTAACTGACTGGCCTCGTTATAGAGAACTCCAGAGAGCGCTGGAGGGGTCGGATACAGCCCCGACCAACATGCGAGAATGGACTGAATTCCTTCGACGAGCACACGGGGACACCACTAAAGCCACTGAGCGTACAGCGGAGGTGCCGGTGATAGACTCTCACCTGGTCAGCCTATGGGAAGAGAGGCGGAAACTGGCCAAGAGGTGGAAAAGACAACGTCTAAACAAACACCTGAGGCAACGCATCACGCTCTTGGCAGAGCAAGCCCAAGGCCACGCCAACGAGCTCGCTAAAAACGAGTGGGTGACGTTCTGTGGAACCTATCAGGAACTCTGGGAACGACCAGTACGTGGCGAATACTACGAAGCATGCTAGACCCGATGATCACGCGTACTGACAATAACAAGAAGCTCCAAATTATAGCAGACAACTTCGAGGGTACCAGACCAAGATCTAGTCCATGCTCTTCAGAAAAAGTACATAGGACCCTCACCTGCCACGGGAGCGTCGTACGCGAAGAGACAATACGCGGGGGAGGCGAACCCTCAATTAGACGAAGAAATAACGTACGCGGAAGTGTATGAGGCGGCACAATCCGCAGTTAAAAACTCGGCACCGGGCCCAGACTCGATTACAAATGCAATGATTCGAAACATGGATTCGGTAGCCCTAGCGAAAATAACAAAGATTTTCAATAGCGAGTGCTGGGCCAAGGGAGACTTGCCCCAAGAGTGCAAATTGGCTAAAATAATCATGATCCCCAAACCAAAAAAGAATCCCTCGATTGATACACTACGGCCGGTGTCGCTCACGTCCTGCCTGGGTAAGCTCTATGAAATGGTTATCCATAGCAGATTGCAGCGATACCTGGAAGAGCGGAACTGGTTCCCGGACTCCATGATATGATTTCGCACGGGTTAATCTTGCCAGGACGCGTTCCACCTACTTAGAGACGAAATTCTAACTAATATACCGTACGGCGACGAGAGACTAGTCCTAGTGGGAGACTTCAAAGGAGCCTTCGACAACGTCTCTCACGCCGCAATATTAGAGGAACTCGAACTCGCGCGTTGTGGTGAGCGCACATACAATTACTTAAGAGCGTTTCTTTCCAACCGCGAGGCGAGCATCAGTATTGGCCAAATCACTTCGGATTTATTTAAAATGCCTGACAAAGGAACACCTCAAGGAGCTATATTATCGCCTCTTCACTTCAACATGGCGATGTGTCGCCTCGCGCGCGATCTGGATCGGATACCCGACCTAGGTGACACGCTCTACGCGGACGACATCACGCTGTGGACGAGCAGAGGTTCACTAGGGGATAAGGAATATACGCTCCAAAGCGCAGTATTAGCGGTGGAGAAATTTTCTACATGGAGTGGCCTGAAGTGCGCACCCGAAAAATCTGAGGTCATCCGGATACACGCAAAAGGCTACAAATCCAGAGGATCAATTAACATCGTGGTTGAGGGCCAATCAGTCCGAGAGGTACCCACGATGCGAGTCCTGGGTTTGTGGCTTCTGAGCGACGGGAGAGCAGTACAGACACTCAAGACCCTCAAATCCACAGCCCACAACATAGCCCAAATGATACGTCGCGTGACGTATCGAAAAGTGGGCATGCGAGAAGACGATACCCTAAGGCTCGTACAGGCCTTAGTGGTTAGTCGAATCACGTATGGCTTACCGTACCAAATCCTAAACAGGGAGGAGGAAAAGCAGGCTAACACAATAATCCGAACCGCTTTCAAAGCTGATCTGGGCCTGCCTAAGTGTACTTCAACGGAGCGCATGTTCGCTTTGGGAGTGCACAATACTTTCGACGAACTGAGGCAGGCCACCCTGATGCGACATAGGGAGCGCCTCAGCTTCACAAAAACTGGTAGGGCAATATTAGCTAGACTCAATATCCCAGCATACCCCATTTTTCTCACAGAGCAGGCCGTACCTCTTCCTCCTTTGATGAGATCCAAAATTACAGCAGCCGCAATTCCAAAGAATATGCATCCCGAGTACAACAAAGAAAGGCGCAAAGCACGCGCACAACACATTCAATCAGCGTACTGTAATAACCATAGGTACAACACGTACTACACGGACGCAGCTGTGTATGCAGAGGCGACCGGGCAGCGCTACCAAAGGAGGTACGCCCTGGCAGTCGTGAACGAGATCAGCCAACAGCAAATTACCGCGTCGGCCACGGCGGGATCCCCTACCTCGGCTGAAATATTAGCAGTGGCGATCGCACTCGCTCACGCGGAGCGCTCGCAAAGGGACTCGGTCGTGGTCACGGACTCCCAGGAGACATGTCGCATGTTTCTCAAGGGGCACGTGACTGCGGCTAGCCTCGCGATAATCCCCAAATCCTTCAACCACCATCATGGCCTACTGTGGTGCCCGGGCCACGCGGGGGTACAGGGGAACGAAAAGGCTAACGCGTTAGCTCGAGGGTTCACTAACCGAGTGACGGCGTCTTCTTCTAACCCCAACCCCCCGCAGTATTCCTCACAAAATTCCACCAATTTAAATGCCAAAGACATCCTTGCTCATCAGCGCGGAGTCTGCAGAAAGTACCCGCCGCCTCACCCACAACTTAGCGCGGAAGAGGCCGCCGATTGGCGTAAAATAAAGACCGGGGTGTTCCCCCATTTAAAGTTGCTAAACGCCATGTATCCCACTCGTTATAGGGCCAACTGTCCTTGGTGCGGTGGCATACCTACCCTAATACATATAACTTGGGAGTGCACTAAGCAGCCTCATAGGCCGAATACCAGTAAAACAATGGAGCAGTGGGAGGCACAGCTCGCCCGCTCCGACCTGGCAGGACAAAAGTCCATTAGACAGGTCAGGCAGGCGGCAGAGGCCAGTAGGGCCCTGGACGGAGAGGCTCCGACCACTCCTCCTTCAAATCTTTTCCATTCCAATAAAGTTTCTATTTCTGTCGAGGCTTGTTCACCCTTGCACCGCATCTGCCAACCTCCACTTCCCTGCGCCCCTCGATCACACATATAAGATTACTGCAGTAAAGGGAGTTCGTCGCTTTACTACCCACAGGAGCCGCTTCATTTCCATCCTTCCACATGTCTGTTTTACGTGCTACAAATGCATCGTCCGTTGTAAAAAGCAGGAACACTGCACAGCTGTCACTGACGCGCAAGGTGTTTATTGTACAGCATCTAAAGCACAGTGGTTTCAGTCTGTGATGACACGTTAGCACGAATCCATCCAAGACGGGAAAAATATACCCATGTCGTCCTTCGTCTGTGTGGTGGTGTAAGGCGTTGCATGCGCGCTCGTTTCACGCTTTTTACATCTTCCAGTCCCCCCTGGTCACAATAACAGCTGGAAATCACAAACTACATAACACAGCGCGGTACAAAACAGAGGAATTAACGCAATCCAGCACACATGACGCCTTTGCCACCGCGTAATACTAAACCCACGGAGCAACACGTCTGAGCGCACACAACAATAACAAAGTCGCCATCCAAAGAAAGAAAAAAAAATATAGAAAAAATTAGAGAATACGTCACTTCCTCCACACATTTCTCATAGTGCGCGGAGGGAGGGCCCCTCCTCAGTTATTTTTCCTTGCTCCATGCTACATTTTGATTTTCGTCGGCCATGTCTACATTCGCATCGCCCTGTCCTTTCCTTTCCTTCCGCTCTCCCGTTGCGGTGGTCTCGTCGAAACGTCACGCGTGTCTAGTTTCTTCCGGCTCCTCGAGGCGGCGGTCCCGTCGTTCCCGCGAATGTGTATAAATATCACGGTAAATAAGTCCGCACCTATATTGAAAATTCTGTGTCACCTCTGTGTCGTATGCTAAACAGCTTCGCTGGTCATCCATATTTACAGAGTGGAATATCTTATGATTTTTTTGTTCGTGCACTAGTTGGTGGCGATTGATATTGGCCATTTTAGTGAATACGTCAGTGATCGAAAGCGGCCAACGCTGACGAAGAAGTACGTCGCGCATGCGCGCAGCGCTGTCACGGAAGTCGTTCGTGCAGAAGCAGGTTCTTTTTAACCTGTGCGCTTGTGAATAGGGAATATTGGCTTTACAGCGGCGCACGTGACAGCAAATATTGTTGTCTATCCGCAAGGCTTGCTGCACACGCTAGCGACAAGCGCATCCTCCTATATCCGAATGGGCAGACGGAGGAATTTTATTTCCGTATGAGAATATGTGTGCGTAAATGAAATGCTCGGGTGTGCTTGGTTGAAATCATCTATGAATTTGCTAAGTTCGTTGTCTGACCTCGTCCAAATAATGAAAATGTAATCTAGGTACGCCTTGTGGAAAAATGGTCTGATATCCTAGGCTGACAGGAAAGTGGACTGTAATGGTGCATGAATATGTTAGCGTAGTTTGTTGCCATTCTTTTTCCCGTTGCTGTACCGCTTACTTGAAGGTACTGATTTGTACATTCGAAGATAGTGAATTTTCGAACACGTCATGCACACTCACACACACACATATATATATATATATATATATATATATTTATGTGTGTGTACAGGGTGTCCCAGCTAACTTACACCAAGATTTTAAAAACACCCTAGGGCTCTAGAGAAATTGTACCGACTGCATAGTAGCCGTGGCGGTATGTACTTACGGCCAGTATTTTTTTCATCACGAAGTATTAATGCGACAGCGTTAAGGAGCTCGTGACGCAGAAAAGCCGGTGTCGTCGGCGTCGGTGTCGGCGTCCGCGGCGTTGGCCGTGAGCGATAAATCCCGGCAGGCACTTCATGAATAAAAAACAACTTGCAACATGGGCTGGGTTGCAAGTTGGGTCCGGAGTGTGGGGCGGAGACGCTACCACTCAGCCATGAGTTCGATCGTTCAAAGGGGGACAAAAACGCCTCTAGTGAATGCGGTGTTGCCTTAGAAACGAGCCGTAGAAAGTTATACTGCGGTGTATATCGGTAATTATGAACATGTAACTTACAGAAGTCGCAGTTACACGAGTAGCGAAGTGCTTTTCCACTGCATTTCTTCTGCGCTTTCCGCAGACGCAGAGCCATCTTGCGGCAAACACAGAAGACCCCCTCCTCTCAATGTACAGCGCTGCCCCGACAGGTGGCGCGCCACGCGCGCATTGGGGTTGTGCGGGCACAGGTGCGAGGCGCGTCGCGGCCCGGACTCCCTCTCCCCTGACGACGTTTCTCCTTGCTCCCTCACGGGTGCTGGCGTGCATCGTTTCCCCCTCCGAGACACCGAGTTCTTTGGTTCGTTCCGCTTGCTCAGGCGCACGTTTCGTTGCCGCGCCGAACGCCGCGTCCTATGCGGGGCGCCTCGTAAGTGATCGCTGCGCCGTAGCCCATAGTCTTACACCCCTTGACGGGTCGACGGGAACGCTGTCGCGTTCCATCTTGAAGGCGAAGCTTAAGCGTCCTCCAATTTTTTTACTTACTTCATTACTTTTAATTTGTGAAATTGTTAATTAATGCCTGAATCGCAAATATATCCCTTACAAAGTTGTAGGGCACCCCAAATAACCTCCTAATCAAGCATTTGTTCAGTGCTCAGCTTTGTCTCGTTGGTTTTTCCGAGAAAAAAACAAAAGCGCGCGAAACGTCCAAAATACGAAATAGATACGCGCTCGCGCGCCGCCAATCAAGCGCTTCTAAGCGAATAGCCACGGATACCAGGCTTTACTAGCGGCGGCAGCTCGATACAGGGCTTCACGCTATGTGATGGTCGCGGCATCAAGAGAACACGCCGCTGGCGCATTGATAAGCGTAGCGGAGTCTTGCACGATGCGGCAACACGAGAATGCAGTCGTATATCTTTGAATGGTTTCTTGTGGCCACTTGAGTGCGAGTGAGCATCTATTTCGTATTTCGCGGGCTTTTGTTTTTTCTTGAAAAAAACAACCAGGACCACTTCAGCACGAAATAAATGCTTGATTCGGAGGTTATTTAAGGTGCCCTACAACTTTGTAATATATATGTTTGCGATTCAAGCAATAATTAAATAGTTCACTAATTAAAAATAACTAGGTAATTAATACTTCGTGATAAAAAAAATACAGGCCGTAAGTACATACGACTACGGCTACTGTGCAGTCGGTACGATTTCCCTAGAGCTCCTGGGTATTTTTAAAATCTCGGTCCAAGTTAGCTGGGGCACCCTGTATAATGTTCTAGGTAAGTTCTAAAATATTGTACAGATTTTAGAACTGCCAGCACTTATTTTTCTGTGGTAATATAATTAACTTCAGCGGGCGGCAATATGCAGCTGTAATATCCTAAGACGGGGTCTTTTTAGTGATTGGATTTTTGTGGTGGCTTCTGATATACGGGGTGATCATTTCTAAGTTTTTATGGAATTTTTAAAAATCACCTGTTGCCGATAATTCTAACCGAGCTAGATTATTCAGAGAAGCGGACATACTAGCACATGAAAATGAAACATATTAAACTAATTCTTATAAATTTACATATACGCTTAATTAATTACTTTATAGAACATATTGCAATTTACAAATTATAGCCAGTGAGTTTGCGAGATGTATCGGCTTCAAATTAATCTGCCGGATGACACCAGTTTTGAGATAATATTTTGCAAAGTGTGGGAGAAATACACGGCGTTCCCGTCACTGTTGTTTTTCAATGCATAAAAGAATGTTTCCTTAAAAAAAGTAAGTCGAACAACCATGCACATTTACGGCGAGTTTGATGGATAATATCTCCAAACGGTTGTCATTCTAGAAATTCATTCCAAGTGGTTACGCCTTACAAACTCACCGGTACCCGCCGTGGTTGCTCAGTGGCTATGGTGTTGGGCTGCTGAGCACGAGCTCGCGGGATCGAATCCCGGCCACGGCGGCCGCATTTCGATGGGGGCGAATTGCGAAAACACCCGTGTACTTAGATTTAGGTGCACGTTAAAGAACCCCAGGTGGTCGAAATTTCCGGAGTCCTCCACTACGGCGTGCCTCATAATCAGAAGGTGGTTTTGGTACGTAAAACCCCATAATTTTTTTAAGAACTCACCGGCTACAATTCGTAAATTTTCTTACGTGCCCTATAGTAATAACTAATAAGCAAGTTAATTTGTTAATATCTTACTAATTAGTTTAATATGTCTTTTTCATTTCTATTGTGAGTAATGCCCACCTCTAAATAATCCAGCTCAAGTACTCAAATTATCTGCGAGAGGTGACAAATTTAAAAAATGATGGAGGACGCGTAAGCTTCGCCTGTAAGAGTGGAACGCGAGAGCATCCAAACATCCCTGAGTGCTTTTCACGCTTACCGGAAACTGCTGCTTACGTGACCGTAATGCTTATCGGGAAACGCTGGCCGCGAACGCTATGCACGAAGGCGGGCTTTCTGGTAGAAATGCGGCCTCTTGCGTGGGCCGCGATGCGGATGATGCGGCGGAGGCGAGCACCATCTGGAGGTATTGCAAGGAACAGGGCTCGCCGCTCCATGGCTCACGAGATACTCACGTGCTGGCGCGCGTAAATGGCGGACGCCGTGGCCGGTCTATGAATGGTAGAAAGGCTGCAAAAGGTTTTTTTTTAGTTTTCGCGTAAGAGAATTATGTTTCCTTGTATAGTCAAAAAGCAATCCGACGCTATCTTGTCTGCAAATATTTTAGCTTCAGAAATTCAATTCGGTAACTTCCTTGCGCCACATGGAGGACCTAGGTATGGGTGGTCCGAACATTTGTTTGCCTAAACGACGTCCAACACCGGATTTTCCGCGACACGGGGCCCTTGACGCTATCGCCTTAATATTAATAAAGCTTCATCATCATCATCGTCAGCCTGGTTACGCCCACTGCGGGGCAAATGCCTCTCCCATACTTCTGCAACTACCCCTGTCATGTACTAATTGTGGCCATATTATCCCTGCAAACTTCTTAATCTCATCCGCCCACCTAACTTTCTGCCGTCTTCTGCTACGCTTCCCTTCCCTTGGAATCCAGTCCGTAACTCTTAATGACCATCGGTTATCTTCCCTCCTCATTACATATCCCGCCCATGCCCATTTCTTTTTCTTGATTTCAACTAAGATGTCATTAACTCGCGTTTGTTCCCTCACCCAATCTGCTCTTTTCTTATCCCTTAACGTTACACCTATCATTTTATCCATAGCTCGTTGCGTCGTCCTCAATTTAAGTTGAACCCTTTTCGTAAGCCTCCAGGTTTCTGCCCCGTACGTGAGTACTGGTAAGATACAGCTGTTATACACTTTTCGCTTGAGGGATAATGACAACCTGCTGTTCATGATCCTAAAGCTTACAAATCATCAACACGTAGAATTGCGCCCATTGCAGAGTGCGACTCATCAGTATTCAGCACGAAAGGCAATGAGAAGTCTGATATACATAAGATTGGATCTGATGGTGTAAGTTCGACTAGTTCGTCATAGGTGCCTTCACACCCCGGATCGCTTTGGAAAGACACGTTCTTTTGCATCAAACATGTAAAACACCTGGTCTTGGCCACATAGACGTTCATGAAGAAACTGAAATGTCCTGCAAGACCTAGACGCACCCGCAGAGAGTGGACCGTCGTATAGTTTCACCAACTTTGAAATTACCTGAAGAGAATCATGTTTCGTGCTCTTAGTAGAGCCGTAAAACATCACTTTCCCTTGAAAAAAATTTCGCTTTTCTTAAAGTTGAGTTTAAGGTGGGCGTGCCTGAGGGCACTCAGGATTTGCGAATGATTATAGTGTTCTTCTTGAGCCTTAGAAGAAAGAATAATGTCATCAATGTAGACATATTACCAAGAGCACCTAGATGCGGTTTCAATATGTCATTCATAATCTTTTAGAACCTAGCCGGAGAGTTCTTCCCGAAGAACGGCAGCCGGTTATACTCGAATAAGTGAAAAGGCATAACAAATTCGGAGTACTTCTTTGTGAGCGGGATTTGCCAAAAACCCTTACCAAGGTCGATACGAGAAAAGTAGCGGCATCCACTTGTTTCGTCCACTTGTTTTACCATATAGAATGGTATCTATACTTGGCATTGCGAAATGTGTAAGTTTTATTTGCTGGTTAAGCGCCCTATAATCATTACAAACACGGAAGGTGCCGTCTTCTTTAGCTGAAATAGTTATGGGTGAGGCAAACGGCGAAACGAAAGGTCGAATAAAATTAGCATCTTACATCGTTTGCAATCCTCTTCCAGCCATATCTTCTTTTCTCTTCACATATTGTATGGAGCTTTTGTACCACATTTTTTATCGACGATTTCAAATGGAACCACATATGACTTCATTGCTGGCGGGTAGTTCCCGCACAAACGAGCTCAGGGTATACAGCTCTGATGTCTTCCTTGCACTCAAGCACTCGTAGTGGCCTAGGTATCACAGCATTTGCTTTCACTGCTGATTACCCTTCAACGAACACGTTGTCCTCCCAATAAATATTGAATTTCTTCATATCAGGCCGAAACAGGAGAAAGTCACATGTAAGATCTGGTATTGCCAACACGTGGTTGGCGGCTAAACGACCTTGAAATTCAATTACTACGGGCACCCACTCGTTCTGTGTATTTCTCTGTCATGTGCTGCTGTCTTTTTCAGCTGCTTTTACCATAACGTTGAGTAAGCTCACTGAACCATCGTATCCTTGAACGTGAAGAGCTTTACCAGTGTGAAAACGACTGATGTGCAATATATTCCTGTTAATAATTTATGCTAAAACTCCACTGTCTACCAATGCGTTGATTTGCACACCACCGATCTTGATACGTACCTAGAGTAAACTGTAGTATACTACGTACGCCGTCTAATGGTGATCGTTATGGTGGCGTCGATGACTTTCACTGAGTCTTGGTTGGAGTTGGTAGGGGGCTTGATCCTGTACATTGAGAGAATGAGGTTTGACGCTGCCCCAGTCACTATCAGTGGATTGGCACGATCTCTGCATGTAGCTACGTGCATAGCTTTTTTTTTTTCAAGAGAGGCACTCCTTATGGTCACTCAACTAATTCATGCCTTGACTGTTAAAATCCATTTGTGTCCTCCGCATTGAGCCTTCCTGTTGCAGTTCTGCTGCTGGTAACACAATCTGGAGGTACTACAAAAGCTCTTCTAGGGTCCTTGGCACTCTCATCTGAACTTTATTTCGTTTATTCACACACAGACCCTTCGTCACTAAGGCAAGCAACTGAGAGGAGTCTAGGTTCGGCGGCATGCAGCAAATGATGCTTCTCAAAGAAATACTCTAGAACAGAGCCTGGTCAGTACTGGTAACATAGAGCCACATCCCATCTGTTTACAGCACCGACTTCGAAAGCAGCCAGGAAACTCACTTTCCATTTCTCCGAACACGCTGTTGCCTTGTCAAGAAGCTGCAAGTCGTACCATTTCCTGGCGGTGGCACGAAGATAACGTCGCATGTTCTCAATGTTTTTCATCATCAGAGATCTTCTTATTCTCTTAAGATGCGTACTCATAGAAAGATAGCCATTGTTGACGTCTTTGGTGGTTTTCTTCAAAAAATGAGCTTCCGCTCTAGTTTGTCTAGGATGAGTGACTCAAGTAGAGTTTTCATCATTTGACCGTGTTGCGTCATTTGTCGCTGCTCCTCTTCAATGACTTTCATAACGATGCTCGTCTCCTCCCCGGTGGCTTCTTGTATTAAACGCACTCATCGCATTTGCTTTGGGCTCAGTTCCTCCAGTGCCTCTAGTTGCAGATTCACCTTCACCGATTCCATTTGAAGTTGTTTTCGTCCTATGGAGGCTTCTTTCCTAACTGAGTCGATGACGCCTGCTGAAGTAACACTACGTGGAAAGTTACTTGATGGTTCACCTTGCACTTCGTAACTATTGAAGACAACATGCCGCGGTGACATCTGGTCGATGCAGAACATGATTCAGATGTACATCGTCGGCTACGCCAAATATGTAGCGGTCCGGGTAGAATAACTAACTACAAGACATGACTTCAGTAAGACGGGTGTTGTCCGCCATTTGTTCTTGTTGTTGCCTCAAAACGTTTAATCTTATCCTTAGTCTTGTTCGATAGTGAAATGGCACAACCCACTCTGGGGGATGGGTCATGAGTGTCGGTCAGTGAAAAGACTTATTCCTTTTTACTGAAAATAAGGTCAAATAAGTATTTTGTAATTGTGAAATAAAATGTCAACTGTTACAGATATGAATGCTAAAATATATAGATATTGCAGTAAAATTATATGAGCATGCGAAATAAAAAGACAATTTTAGTTTGCAATTCTTATTGTCTCGCGGAGAAAGTTGCCGAGGGCTTCACAAATGTTCCTGTGGCCCTACCCAGTACGGTAGCCCCAAAGAAAACAATTAACAGAACAGTCAAACTCAAGCCAAGATTTTCGAAGGGTTCTTCTAAATTTTTTTCTTAGAATGTTCAAGTGGCGACATACTCAAAGGCAACTTTGCAGCGATTCACTCTTATTGCAAAAAGGACACAAAGGTTATGTAGCCAGACCAGACTTGTGAAGGTAAACTTCCAGTGGGCGCACACGGCACCGTAGTCTCGTAATCGCTATCTCAAGTTTTCTGGTGGGTTACAATTTGTTGTTGGAAGGAAAACTGAGATGCGGGAAATCTGATGTTGACAACGATGATTTGGCGACGGACTTGCAAAAGCATATTTTCTGAAACGCGCCGCAGTGATGAGAGCGGACGTTGGTAAAATGGGAATTGACAGGACCATCATGGGATGTTACTGCAACTGGCTCTACCTATCCATTTAAGCCTAAGCCTTCGTGGCCTGGCACCTACACTAAGTTTACGAGACGTAAATGTCTTGGGACGAGACATTAGACTGCTTCTAAGGAATTCGACAAATTGGACGCGGTTAGAGAACAGACCGACAGACAATCGATTAAAATTACGGCTGATGACAGAGCAGATGGTTATTTGCGCAAAGCTAAAACAATTGCCTATAATTCAGCCTGAAAGATAGGCATGAAGTCCGGTAGTCAAATGGGAAAAGACCAAGTTAGATATGGTAATACAATGCCCACACGTGCCTTCTCTCCGGAAACGGAAGCATCGATTGCTATCCCGGCCTTTGTATCAAGGTGTGTAATCTGGTCTTTGAAAATACCATTCAGGTGCTGATAGGGCAAATTCTTAGCATTGTTTCGAAAAATATGATCAAATTCAACTTTAGCAACTGCAACAGGGGAGTTTAGTAAGACAACCTCGCGTAGGTGAACATTTATTGAGTTCAATAGTTAATTTACGAAAACAACTTGAGCGCAACGTAAGTGAGACCACTGATGGTTAAAAAATTAGGCTGACTGAATAATGAAAACATATTGTCACCTCCTCTGCGCAGATGCATAGATCTTTCGGAAAGTTTGTACTGTTAGCATATGAATCCGCATAAAAAGAGAAGGCAGGCGTGCTTCTTGATATATCTCTCGCGGCCAATATTGGAAGCCCGAGACATAAGTGTAATGCCTGTTTTGCAATATAGCTAGGGGTCGAATTTTGTAAGAAGGTTTGGCAGAAAGCAAAACGCAGCCGAATTCTAATATCGGGCGAACACACATGCAATAAATCATAACGAGGGCTTGCCGGTGCAATCGTGATCAACTGTTTCGTTTTGTTTGCTTTTCCTTTTATGATGGCTATTCTTCACCAATCCGTCTTCTTCTTCTGTCCACTTTTCTACTTCCTCTTCTTTCACATTCCAGACGCAATCTGCTTCAAGTATACCGCGTCGAGCCAGCGTCATGATTTTCGTCGACGCAGAGGCGGCGGAAACATGGAAGCGGTCGCCTAGAAGGACCGACTTCTGCTGCTTGGTCGTGAAATCGACGTTGTAAGCGGTATCGTTCAGTTTCACGGAGGCAAAGCGCAGGTAATGGTGAGTAACTTCAGCCGGGAGTATAAACACCTCAGCGAGGGTATGAAGATCGCATGCATCGCACGTGTCCTCTCGGATTACACCGCACCTACATCGACGGTCCAACTTTCTGAACAAGCTCTCGATATAACTTCGAGTCTTTCCAAGCATAAGCAAGACCAGCACAACGGTCTCCTCCAGCAATACAAGGACTGCTTTTCATCGTCACCAAGGATTTCACAAACACCAGTCGCTAAGCGCCCCCTAATAAGCGAAAAATGCGCTCAGTCACTCCGTCAGAACCCGTATCTAGTTGCAACATGAGAATGACAAGCCATAAAACAACAAGTCGACGGTCCTGTTATAACAGGACCTGTGATGCAGATCTGAGAGCTTCTATCCTGCCTTTAATCTTTCGCAATATTTAGCTAGGTTTTTTTTTTCTTGCATGCGAGCATGCCTCCGTGCCTCACTATTGCACTCGGACACCCATTTCTTAGGATTACTGTTCCGAAAAACAAACAAATTCACGTTTCAGAAGGTCAAGCAGTACACAAAGGGAAAGTGTATTTTTATTGCCCAAATAAAGGTACTTCGACCCTTCGCGCTATCGCACTGCTGGACTCTTGGTAACGGCGTCCGAGTGAGCCCTCTGCAAACACGGTGCTCAGCTTGATGATTTCGCTTTACGATTCATCATATTTGACGCTCCCAGTACTAATCAATATGGCCTGCATTCCTTTGGTTCTTGCCACATTTAACATTTCTCCGCTTCAACCTTTATGCGCATGCGTAAGTAGCCCGCCAGTAAAATCGACGAAGTTTCAAACTGCGAAGCAGGCGAGTGCTGGAGGAGGAACGCGCCATGAAGCGGAGAAGAGAATCGCGCGCGGGGAAAGTAGGAAAAAGCGCTAATGGATGGATGGGTGGATGGATGGATGGATGTTATGAGCGTCCCTTTTGGAACGACGGGGCAGAGGGTTGCGCCACCAAGTTCTGGCTATTACACTGCCTAATGTCCTACCTAGCTTAAACAATAAAAAAACAAAAAAAAAAACACTGTGAACTCACACAACCAAATTTTCTGATCCCCTATTGCGAACTGTGCTTTTGTACGTCTCCGTTTTTTGTCGTTTCCCTACTTTTATTCCACCAATCCTCCAATGGCCTCTTACTAATCCCTACTGGGGACATGTTTACTTTTCCACTACTCTCGCTGAACACAAGGGCTTCAAGGAGGCCAGTGGGGCCTAAATCGGCCGCTGTGCAGACGTCTTCACATTCTAATAAAACATGCTCCATAGTTTCCCGAGCTTTACCGCAGCAAGCACATGCTTCTTCTTCCTTCTTATATATCGCTTTATAGGTGCGTGTTCTAAGGCATCCCAATGTCGCGTCGAAAAGTAATGAGCTTTCCTTTGAGTTATCATAAATTGTTTCTTTCTTGATTTCGTTTTTTCCTCTTAAGTAGTTACTCATGGCAGGTTTCTTTTCCATTGTCGCCACCCATTAGATTATTTCAGCCTCTCTGACTTTCCGCTTGACGTTCATTGTTGCTGTGTTCCCCACCCTACAGGCCGCATACTTGCTGGTAAGCTTCCTAGTCCTTTTCCTCTACTGTGAATCAATGTTTTTCCTGTACAGATAACTCAACACTCTCCCAGCCCATATATTTCCTTCCATATTTCTCAGTCGTTCTTCATACTAAATTTTACTGCGAACTTACCTCACTTCAAAACTAGTCCAGCCCATATCACCCTGCAGAGCTTCATTTGTAGTCTTCCCGTGAGCGCCCACTGCGAGGCGACCCACTGACCTTTGGTTCATATCGATTGTACCCATGATTTAAAGCAAACAACCGCATTTCCAAAAGTAAGCCCTGGAACCATTACACCTTTCCACATACCTCGGAGCACCTCGTACCTATTTATCCCCATAGCGCTCTGGGCTTCATTATGGCTGCATTTCTCTTCCCCTTCACTGTTATTGTTTTTTCCTGTGTTTCCATATATCTATCGCCTTCGTTTATCCATATACCAAGGTATTTATATTCTGTTACCCGAGGTATTCCTTGGCCCTGTATCGCCACTGTCTGTTCACTGTTTTAATTGAATAACATAACACCTGATTTTCTAACACTAAATATCAAACTTGAATTGTTGTTTTCCTGTCCACAGATATTAGCCAGACGTTGCAAATCACTTTCCTTGTTAGCTAGCAACACAATATCGTCCACATAAAATAAACATGGAAGTGGCTGCTCTACTGTACCCGCCTGCTTGTATGAGAGATTAAAACCGATATTACTTCCTTCTAGCGCCCTCTCCATCCTCACCATGTACAGCATAAACAGCAGTGGGGATGAAGGGCACCCCTCAGTCCCTTGTTGATATGAACTTTCTCCTCGCTCCTCATCTCTTCCAATTCAACGCAAACGGTATTTGCTAGGATAAATCTCCCTCAAAATCTGTAGACAACCGTCACCTAAGCCTTCCCCTTCCAGAATATCCCACAAAATGTTGCGGTCGCCATTGTTGTAGGCTCCTATAATGTCTAAAAAGGCCACAAATAAAGGTCTACTTTCTACTTTTGATATTTCAATACACTGAGTAAGAACAAATAAGTTATCTAAACGCCTACCTATTGTGAAGCCATTCTGAAGTTCTCCCAAAATACCATTATTCTCTGCCCATGCTTGAAGCTTTAATTTGATTGCCTGCATTGCAAGCCTGTATATTACCGATGTAATGGTCAACGATCTATACGAGTGAATTCTATCGTTCTCCCCCTTACCTTTATAAATTAAATTCATTCTACTTTGTCGCCAACTGTCTGGTATGCGCCTATCTTTTAAAGTTTTTTCCACTGCTTTCACCGGAGCTTCCTTACTTTTCGTCCTAGTTCATTAATCATCCTAACGGGAACCTCGTCTCGCCCTGTGGCTATGCGCTTAGGAATTTTCTCTTCGGCTTTCTTCCAGTTGAAATTTGTCAGCACCAGCTCCTTTCCACCTGGGTTGATTTCATGCTCTTTTTTCCTTCAGATGCACCCTCGGCATTGCCTTGGAAAGATTCGGCTTTTATTTTTCGGATGTAATTTATTGCCGCTTCTCCTTCCAGTCTGTTTTCATCTTCGTCTACGTCTAGGATATGTTGTTGTATTGTTTTTGACTTCCTTCCTAATAAGTTTATGTGGTTCCAAAATATTCTAGGTGCCGCCTTCTTTTTCTCACGTATTTCTGACAACTAACATTCACTTTCACCTTTTACTTTTGTTTTCACCAGTATTTGAACCATAGACTTTTTCTTCCGGTATATTTCCCATTTACTGGCTACTTCATCCTGCGGCAACTGCGCCTTCTTTGCCTGCCTGTGCTCTTGGGATGCTTTCTGTCGTTTGGCGATCGCTTCTCGTATCTCCCTGTTCCACCAGCTTTTTGGTTTCTTTTTTCCTTTCCAAAGAACATGTTGTTTCTCTTTCCGTATTTCTGTCGTTATTACATTTTGAAGCTCACCATATTCCCACTCTTTACTCGGCCATTTGCCAAGTTCTTCCTCGCCTCTAGTGACTATATTTGCTCTTTGTTCAGCGTTCAAATTTGTATTGACCATATTGCGCTCCTTGCTCTCTTTCCCAACTACATATCCCATTTTCAAACTGATGCGTTTATGGTCACTCCCTATGCTGCTATACCCTTCTTCATCAATGACCATTTCTCTCAACTTATCATTAGTTCCTTCTGTCATCAGAGAGTAATCAATGGTTGATTGCCGGTTTCCTAGTTCCCACGTGATCTGCCCTTCACACTTAGGCCCTGTACTCGGATAAAGAGGTTATGTTGCTCACAAAGGTCTAGCATTGACTTCCCGTTGTAGTCAGTATAGCCATCTAAATCCTGTATGTGGGCATTCATGCCACCTAATAGGATAATTTTAGCACCATTCCCGAAACCCTTAGTATCAGCGCTTATGCATTCCACTAAATCTTTATTCTTCTCTGTGCAATTATTTTCGGTCCACAAGTAAGTAAAGCCCAGACAAGTTTGTTTTCCACTCATTGTACCTGATAACCAAAGATGCTCTTTAGATTTTGAACTTACTCTTTTCAATTTGGCTGCCTGATGGATGAGCATTCCGACTCCCCACCTTTTCTTTCCGACTTAGTTCTGTTGCACCCTTCCCAAACATAATTCTCAATCACTGGCGGCTCTTCAGAGTCTCTAAGGTGCTTTTCTGTCACCGCATACACTCCTATTTGTTCGTATTTTAACTGCTCCTCAATCTCTGCCCTCTTTTCCTTTCTTCTGCCGCGCTGCATGTTTAGGTAGCCTATTGCATGGCGAGCTCTCTTTCTTGCTTTCCTCCTTTTTCTGTTATCGACGGCGATGCTCTTCTGCTCTTCTGAAGCAACAGCGCGACCACCAAGTCGCCAGCCCACTTCTCGTGCCAGCCTGTAATTGAAGTTGATCTCTTCTCATTTAAAACCTTCTCACTTCCCTGTTTACTTCGACAACCTCGAAGCCTTTCTCTCGGCTCATTTTCCATATCGCCTCATTAGCAGCCACTACAGCTCTTTGTACTTGACTGTCACGCACAGGCACCTCCGGTACCGTGCACACCAGGATCTGCACCTGAGGGGACAGCTCGCGCAAGTCATCCACCCCCTCCGCCAAGCGCTGGCCTAGTGCTGTCCCTTTCCTGTTTAGGACGTCATTTAGCCCACCTGCTACTATGACAAGGTTGCGCACTTGAGCATTCTCCGCGAGCTTTTCTTTTGCTCGCTCGATGACAGACCCTAGTGTCCGCACTGGAAATGTCCTTACGCCACTCTTTTATCGCTTTTCACCCTCTTCACAATTGCTTCTAAGCACCCAGCCAGGTTTGAATCGCCGGCGATAATCACCCTTTCACTCTCTCTACCTCTCCTTGCTTCCCTATGACCTGTTCCGCGTGATTCGGACTCCACAAGGGGCATTGTCCCCTGTGCTCCTGCATTTTCCGCGTGGCGGCCTCAAGGTAGGTGCCGCTCTTTCCAGCTAACTCTTCATCACGCTGTACGCATTCCACGTACTTTGCTTACCCTCCCTCTCCTATTGCGTCGGTGGTCTGCGTTCCATTGTCACGCACATTTTCGTTCACAATGGCGGTCCTGTTCAACTTTTCCTCGGCTGCTTCAAGCCTCTTTTCAACTACATTTCATGCATCACGCTCCCTGTTTAGATCATTTTTGAGCTCTTGCACCTGTTTGACAAGCTCTTCCTGGAAAGCCTCCATTTTCTGCAGCCTAGTGTGGACATCACATTGAGTGCCGGTTGTTTCGACGCCCTCTCCATTCTCATCCATCTCCACATCTGCCTTGAGGGACCTCACGCGCACTGCGTGCTTTCCCGGCTTTCTCGACATGTATTGCACGGCTTTTTGCAAATACTGTACTATGATAATGCTACTACACATGCAAATACTATAATACTATATCAATGCAGAGCACCTGCCTTTTAGCAAAAACCGATATGCCGCATAGCAACTCTCACCACTCCTTCAAAAGCAATCAATGCCACGGAGGCCGAAGGTATGACACGCTCTTGCACGCGCTCAACCACGCGGCCACGCTCTCACTGTTCTACCAAAATACACTCAGTAAAACCTCTAATAGCTATTAGTTTTGTCACTTCCAAGCTACCATTTAAAGATTACAAACACTCAACGTCCCACCCGGCTGCACGTGTACAAGCACGTGGCGCGAAAGGACGCTTTAACCATCCTGCAAAACAAACAACTTGAGAAATAATATTGATATATCCAAAAATTTAGAAGACAAAAAAAGATTGAATGGTCGCGACGGCACATCACAGTCGCCGTAGGTGTCGAAGTCTCAATAACGAAATTATTTTTGAACAGTTCTGATAGCGTCCACGCAACAATGGTTGCTAGTGTACTGTCAGATGCTCATATGCTGCGGCCTAAAGCTCACATCGTACTGTATGCTTATCGGGCTTCTTAGCGTGCGATTTTTCTCGGCTTCTTTTTCGTAATCCAGTGCATTAATTCATAACACAAACATGACCATATGTCATGCCTTTTTTTTTAAAGTCCGTCTTACCCTTCCCTTTCCGCTCCAATGATCTTGCCAGTAACTAGCATCAACAAGTTCATAGACCAAACCGTCATGGCATTAGCCGGGCAGCCGGGCGCGGGCGCGCGTCTCAGTGCGCGTTTTCCGCTACTCACCGAAGATCGCGCAGTCCCGGCGCCGTAGCAGAAATCTTCCTCACGTCTGTGCTTGCTGCATTCCCGAGTTGTAGCCGATGCCTGTCTGCCGGTTCTAAGTTTCGCCAGCCAAGCTTCACGCAGCTCCTTGCCCTGCGGCTACGCCTGAATAAGGCTGCCACCGGACTCCGTTGCGTACGTCCGGCACTGCGGCAGTAGCCTACCATGCTGCACGCCTCCAAAGGCAGCCACCACCTATTATACTTCTTTCAGATGTTGTCAAGCAGACACCCAAGGCGGTAAAGCCTCACGACTTAATCGGAACCACGGCGTAGGTGGGACTATGTACTTTCGTTTTCAGCTAACTTCAGCGCTTCTGAAGCTGCCGACGCGGCCACTGTCACCGTGATCCCTCATGCCACGTCATGCCGACGGTGGCGCCAGCTTTTCCAGTGGTGGAGCTCGCCCCCAATACATGGGTTGCATCAACGTCACATCCGCAAGCCAGGAAACCGGAAACCGCCATGTTTAAGAACACTTGCTGCAGAGATCGTGCTGGGTCGTGTACTCTGCAGTAGTAGAAGACCGACAATTCCGGATTCACGATGACAATTTGTGCCATTTTTGGCTGCAGAACGAGAAGCGATTCTTCTGCTACCAAGGACAAGGCACAGCCACACATCAGACTGTTTAGTTTACCCGCGGTTATTAAGAGCCAATGTGAACGAAGAAGGCTCTTGTCTGAGCAGCGCCGGAGCGTTTGGCTGGCAAGGATTAATAGAAAGAACTTGAAGAATAAGACGTATGTCCGTGTTTGCGGTCTTCACTTCGTCAAAGGTAAAGGAATTTTCAGATCACGCCGTTTATAACACTAACTCGCCTGGCCGCTTCTCTTTCCTGCTGCCGAAATTGTTTGTTTACCCGCGGCGTTCAGACGAGCTTTCTCTGAAAGCGCTAGTCAAAGCTCTGTAGATTGCCAACTGTGCGCTTTAAATTGCAATTAATACACGGTACATGTGCAGTTAATGTATTTGCATGTGTGCTCTTTCAAAGGGAAGCCTGCCAATTTGATGGATGATGGAAATCCGGACTGGGCACCGAGTCTGCGGCTGGGCCATGGCCGTTATGACCGTACTACTGGGCTTGCATCCGCGCGTTACATGAGGTGTAAACGGCGACAGCAGAATAAGCCACATGCTGCTGCAGTGTGCAAGCAGCCCGTGAGGCCTGTAACGCCACCTGAGCACGCCATAGGCTCGGAACTAGAACCTGATGAGCTCGCTCCAATGGGCCCTATTCTGGAGTCTACTACAGCGACAGGTTCGTGTGCATACGATTCCCAAGCATGTTAGTCTAAATGTTTCTCAATTTTATTATGTCCTGAGTTTCACACTGACAGGCAATTCTGCTGATCTGTTTCTTTTTCCAGAGGCAGAAGTCCAAACTGAGCTCACGTGCAGAGACCTACAATTGCTAGAGGAAGATTACCGCAAACTATCCGTTGAGCTGGCCATGGTGAAAAAGCTAAAAGAGGAAATGAAAATGTTGGAAGCGTCCTTGCGCGAAGACCCCAACAAAGTGTCATTCTACAGAGGTCTTCCAAATTTTGTAGTTCTAATGGCTGTGTTCAACCTCCTAGAGAAATTTGTTAAGCACACACCACAAAACTCATTGGAAAAGTTTCAAGAATTTTTAGTGGTCGTAATGAAGCTGAAGTTAAACCTGCCATACCAGGACCTTGCTTACCGCTTTAATATATCAGAATCAACCGTATGTCGGATATTTGACAAATGGCTACATGTTGCATTTTGGAGACCGAAGCCCCTCATGTCATGGCCCTCAAGGCAAGCAATAAGGAGGACAATGCCTCAAGCCTTTTTTGAACCATTCGGAGAGAAGGTAGCGGTCATAGTCGACTGCTTCGAGATCAAGCTTGAACGGCCGTCCTCCCTGCAACCAAGATGTCAGACTTGGTCCCACTACAAATCTAGCAATACAGCCATGTATCTCATAGGAATATGTCCTCAGGGAGTGATCACCTTTATTTCCGATGGTTGGGGAGGGAGGACCCCTGACAAACATATTACTGAACACTGTGGCATTCTTGACCATTTATCTCATGGTGATGTGGTACTGGCCGACAGAGACTTTGATATTGCCGACAGTGCAGGCTTGTACTGTGCAAAGCTCCACATACCTGCATTCACCAAAGGCAAAAGACAGTTGTCAGTAGTGGATGTCGAGGCAACGAGAAATCTTGCAAATGTCAGAATTCACGTTGAGAGGGTGATCGGCTTGGTTCGTAACAAGTATGTCATAATGAACTTCATTCTGTCACTAGAGTATGCGACTCTCAAACAGGGACACCAGTTCACACCTCTAGATAAAATCGTCAACGTTTGCTGTGCACTGACAAATTTCTGTCATTCTGTTGTTCCTGCAAATCCAGAGCCTGTAGCTCCATGTAGTTCCTGTAGCTCCAGAGCCTGTAAATCCATGTAGCTAAGCTTGCCGAGTATGCGTAGTATTTCGAAAAGGTTATTCTTGCATATACTGTGCAAAATATGTTTACCTGTAACACATTTTTACCTGTAATTTTTTACTGTACTCAGCATAGAGGCTGCCAGTTCTCTCTTAGCAGTAGAACAACACATTCCAAACATATCGCACTGCTTGATTTTAGAACAGGCTCTTTCAAAAATTATTTTCTGGTTCGTACCATCGATGACTGAAACGAATTATCAAAAGAGATTGTTCAGTGTTCCGACCTAAAAAGTTTTGAAAACGCCCTTGCGTAATATTTGTGACTGTTTTGAATTTGTATGTTTGTGACCCATAAGATATGCAATTTTATCCGAATCTTTCTTGCAATCGATTGTTTGCTGTTTGCACCTGTCTGGGAGCACTATATTGTTTCTAGTTGTTTTGCTTGAAACATTATTTGTATTCCTACCGATGCGATGATACGTTGATGTATTGGATCTTACTTCTGGTTAAAGTATGGCTTTATTTGTGAATGGTATCAAGGAAACCAATTTTGTTCAAATGTTTGGTTAAGTTGTACTTTTTTAACCTAAATTTTATGACCTAAATTATCAAATGTCTGATTTTACGCTATTTATTTGTTTATGGGGTTTAACGTCCCAAAACGACTTAGGGTATCAGAGACGCTGTAGTGGAGGGCTCAGGAAACTTCGACCACCTGGGGTTCTTTAACGTGCACTGACAGCGTACAGTACACGAGCCTCTAACATTTCACCTTGTATTTCTATTTTATATTTCTCTGTAATTGCAACTCCTGTCTTGGCAATGCTGACAGTATGAATAAATAAATAACATTCATTCAGCACTAAGGAACAAGGACACAAAAGAAACATACCACAAGATGCGCGCTAACTACCCACTCTTTATAGTTGGCAGGGTGATATACTGATTGAAGGTAACTTTCTCTTCATACCGCCCTGACAAAGCAGTCTTACCTAGTGAGCTCTGAAATCTGCATCACATCAAAGACAAATGCAATTGAAACCACCGTTGCAACTTGAAGGGGAAAGTCCATGCACATTGAGAGTTACACTTGTCTTTCAGTCCTTCGGTCGTTCGCCTAGCTTGTACTCGGGCATAGCATAGTTTGATTGGTCCCCACATGTGGGACGGATGGGTATGACCTTCTGTTTCGGTGTCTGTTCCAAGGGACATTGCACAGCAGATCACAAGACACCATCTCGGGATGCATAGCGCCACTCGAGGAGAGCATTGTAGCAGTCGCTGGTTATGTGGCCAAACTTCTTTAGGAGTTTCTTCTTTTTCCACATGTGATCTTTCCCATACCATTTGTATGTAGCTGATGAGAGCTTGTCGCCATGCAATAAATCCTTCATTAGCTACAAGTCTGATTTGAAGTATCTTCTGCAATTGCTGACACAGAAGAACTCATGGTAACATGTTAATGAAAGCTTGGGGCTTGTGTTCCAGGGACTCTGCTAAGATTTCTTCAGTTGAGCACAATCTGCACAATATAAGTGCTTCTGCTTTGGTGCCCGCTTCATTCCAATGCACGAGTAGTGGAACCATTTGTATGGGCAGTGTTCCCCATCACATGCCACCATTCTTCCTGTTTCTCGGCCTCGACAGTAGCAGTACACAGACCTTTTAGCACTAGTGCGAGCATTTGGTGTATCTTTTCGGGTGAAGTATTGTGAAAACATTTCAGGTAGCACAACATGTGTGAAAAATCGTGTTGCCAATTCCAGAATTGCTTGAAAGAATGCACAATCTTCCATTATTCTTTCAATATGTACAGAGGTTGGCATCCAAACGACAAAGTCCCAGTATTTCACTGCACACATCGCCAGCTGTGTTTGGACTTGGTAGAAATACTCATGTGTCCTCTTTAAGCGAGGTCCTTCTGGACTAGACTCCCGACAGAAAACTTTGTTGCTCAATGCTGCTTCTAGTCCTTGTACTGCAAGGGAATAAGGGCATTTTACTTCAACAATGCCTTCACCGCAGCATAGACAGCTGACAATAGCATCTGGGGGTGCTGCAAGGTGGGGATATTTGGCACTTAAACGCCGGCCCTTCTCAGTGTCACATTGTTGTGGCATTGCACTGCATTTGCTTGGTACGGGGAGAGGGCAGCACTTTCATGCTTGAGTCCCCATTCTGTGGCTTCAGATGAAAACTTGTTTTTCTCTGAGTAGCAGATTCTTCACAACAACTTATTGACGGGTGGTCCACGTTTGTCCTACACACACTCTTCATAACTGAAGCTGTTGCTCGTCCAGCTCTAAATGCAAACCACTTTGCACATTTTGACTGCTCTCTTGTTACGGCTTCGACATGCTGCACCATATCTTCTGTTATCACCATTTCTTTCAAAAGCTCTTCGGCTCGGCTCACCAGAGCAGGCAAAACCTCAGAGGCGGCCTCTTCACACATTAGGATTCGAAGAAGTAAAGGCTCTTTTGCTCGTGCTGTATGAAAAAGAGCTATATTTTTCATGCAGAGTAAACAACGCTGGCGTCACTCCTGTATCTGCTATTGCTGAAAAGCACTGCTCTAGCTCTGCATCTGTCGCAGCTGGGTTTGAACGCAGCCTATGTGATGAAGGGACTACATCTGCAGTAATAGTACTGTTTATAATGTCCATCTTTTTCTTCTTTGCTTTTGCCGATGAAAAGTCGATTTCCCTTAGCCTTCGGAATTCAACATTCCGGCTATGAGCTGGCAGCCATATATTTTTCTTTTCAGTACAAGTAACGGAGTCCCTCAGCCTCACAACTGTCTCTACGGCAAAAAGTGTAGCAGCAACATGCGAGCATGCTTCGCCTACACCTGCCATGCACGTGCAATGAGCTGTCCCGACAGTTCCATCTGCTTTGGCAAGAATCCACACTTTAAGGGTATTTAAGGGTATTTAAGGGAGGTATTCCTGTAGGCACTGAGAGTGGTTGACCTGAAATGTCAAACGAAATGATTTCTGCAAATACAGTTTTTTAAATGTGAAATGTCAAATAAACTGATTTCCACCAATACGGTTCTCGAAATGTGAAATGTCGAATAAAATGAGCTCAGAAAGTACTCTTTTTCAAACGACCACGTTGCTGAGCACCAGCAACAGTTTGTTGTGTGGTTCTACGCCACTTTATCCACAAAATGTTGCAGAAGCAACATGGTTCCACTTGCGCTTTACAAGGTTCAGAAAAGCTCGCTCTAAAGCAAACAGTTGTGAACGTAATTTTCCTAACAGTTGTGACAGTTGTGATGCTTTGCTGGTCATATGTTAACAATTTATGCACCATTTTCTAACCACTTGTTCTCAAGTTGCCGCTGTACGCGTGTACAAGCAACAAAATTGTTTCGCTCAACAACAAAAAAGAAACAAATCAAAGACTGTCTACAGGAACACAAAGCGTAAATTCGGAGAAATAAGAAAAAAATGCGGAGCTTAACGATCGATCATTACTAACCTCGCTCAAAACGATGACACGCTCTGATGCCAGCTGCTTTGCTGCGATGCTCTTGACCCATCCGCTAGTAAAATAATTATGGCCTTCTAAGGATTTGTACGCCTTGATCTGTTGCAAAGTAACGTGACTTGTTGAAAGCACCAAGTAATTGACGATGCCGGCGTGCGTCACGGTGGGCAGCAAGTCGACGTTCGGCGTAGCATCCTTGCCGATGCAGAGTTCATAAGGGTCGATGCCGTCACACATTTCGATCTTCGCTCTGTAACGTGCCCGAGTCGGTCCTACGAGCTCTTCAGAGTATGATGGACAAAGCGCGTGCAAATTTTCTTTCGTCATGCCGCAAAGATAAACCGAACGACATCAAGCTCAGATGCGGCGGTAGGCGGTATAAGCGTGCAGTCAGACGCGGTCGTTCTTAAAGATGGCGCACGCGCGATTTGCAAGGCGGAACTGACGTCACGTGCAACCCATGTATATGGACTGACTGGGTTCGTCTCGTGATAACATCGTCGCCGCGCACCTTATGCTCAATGTGCGAGTGAAAGCGTGCGACAGGGAGCTGTCGATGGCGGCTCAACCTCGCACGCGCAAGGGAGGAAAGCAGGGAGGAAATGCGCCATCTTCCCACTGGGGGTGGGAGGGGGAGGGGGCTTTCTACTCCCGCGGCTACTGCGTATGAGGCCGCCGCGCGACCCCTATCTTGAAATGGAGGGGGGGGGGGGTCTACTTCGGCGGTTGCTGCGTATGGCGCGGCAGCGCAAGCCCTATCTTGAAAGCGATCTGCGTTGCAGATAGTCTAGGCTCACCGAGGGCCGATAGTTTTGTTTGTGCTATTACATCGATACGAAGTGAAACGTCACTATAACTTCTTATTTCGGTAGCAATTATATGAGCGCACCAAGCGCATTTCTGCTGCAGCGTCGCCGTTGCCGTGAGGTTTCGTATTAAATCCAAGCGCGATAAAATCGATGCCGCGCGCCGTATGCTGTATGTGCGAGTGAAAGCGCACGAGTGTGAGCTGGCGATTGCTACTCAATCTCGCGCATAACAGGGAGGAAAGCGGTGAGGAAGCGCGCTGACTTACGTCGCGCGCAAGGCTCTGGGGGGAGGGTAGGAAGGGGTCTACTCCGGGTTGCCGCGCGCACCCGCTCGGGCCGCGTATTTACAATTGCTAGTAGCTACAGCGGGGCGTGGCACTTGCGGTGATGCCGGACGTTTGCGCGCATGCGCGAGTAAGAGCAGGTGTGAGAGACGAAATGTGGAGACTTATGCTCCTTGAATATATGACTGTACCTAGGCACTACGGAGGAGTTTCTTAGCGCGTGTTGTATGCGTTTGTCCCTAGGCGTGCCGGCAGAACTCGCGGGGCGCGACAGTGCTGAACTTAGCGTCGCAAAGTTGGCGGCTGGATGTAATGATATTTATTCAATCGTGCTTTTTTTTGCAAATTGAAACAACGTGTCATAATTTCGCATGGTTGGCGGCGTCTCCAGGACACCAAAGTGGCAACGGGGACACCAAAGCTAGAACCCGGACTGGTCCCTGCGTTGGGGCTCGCCGAGGCTTGCGCATGCCAAAGAAGTATAAGATCGGCTGTCCGCTCTCGCGGACTGCCAATTTTTTATGCGAACACCCCCTGGCACGCTTCGGCCTTATCGGCCCCAACCCACGGGTCGCCCTGCTTCCAGCTTTGATCCCCCCGCTACCCCTTGGATGCCCTGGAGATCCTGCGCCACCTGCTTTATTATAACCTCAGGTGCTCTCCTGAGGCCTGCATCAGCCGGTTACATATTGTCGCAGCCTAGTAGGAGACGGGAAAGCCGGCGTAGAGGACGTGTAAAAGCACTTTTATGAGAGCAGTCAACGCGACGTCGTTGTCGTCTCTGTTTTTCCACGCGCGCGCTACTGCAGCGTCGTTCTCATCGCCTGGCACATACCCGCGGCGACCATATAGGATGTGGCATTTGCATTTGCCCCCCCCCCCCCCCCCTTTGAAAAAAAAAGGCATCGTCCCGATGCACCAACCGCCGAAGGCTGTGCACAGACGGTGCAAAGCTGAGGTCATGAGGAAATGTATGGCTTCATACGAAGCACGCGCACAACCTGGGGCAGATGCCGCCGGCGTTTGGAGGAGTTATGGCTTTCGGGGACAACTTCATAATTCACTTCGATGATGCGGCGCAGAACTTTGTACGGGCCGAAGTATCTTCGCAGGAGCTTCTCAGACAGCCCCCGCCGACGAATCGGAGTCCAGACCAACACCTGGTCACCGACGTTGTATGTGACGGGTCTGTGCCGAAGATTGTAGTGTCGGGCATCGTATTCCTGTTGTTCTTGGATTCGCAAACGCGCAAGCTGCCGGGCTTCCTCTGCGCGTTGCGTAAACTCTTCGGCACCAGTCTCGTCGTCACCGCACTCGTGTGGCAGCATTGCGTCCAACATTGTTGTCACTTCGCGTCCGTAAACGAGGTTGAAAGGCGTCACACGTGTTGTCTCTTGGCGAGCCGTGTTATACGCAAAGTTAACATATGGTAAAATCTCGTCCCAGTTCTTGTGTTCGACGTCGATGTACAGGCTCGTCCACTCTTAAGGTGAACACGGCTCACCGTGGCCGCGCTCCGCGGGGCGCCAGTGTGTCCGGCGCGGCGGCGCATCGAAGCGAAGCGACGCAGGCGCACACGGACCTAGGGGAGGCGCTTCGCGTCGTCTGCTACAGCGCTGGAGCGCGCCGCTCTGGCTTTGCTGTAAAGTACACTTCGCTAGACCCAGGTGACTGAGCGACCGAGGCGGCGTTGCGGGAACGCGCCTTCACTAACTTGAGCATTTTCCAGCTGGTTCGGTCTACAGCTTGTGAACAGCCTGCTTAATCAATATACGTTAACAGAAACAAGCTTTTCACCACATAAATCACTTAGCATGTTTTTATAAGTGATGAGGGTAAAAATACGTCATTTTCTTGCGCTCTTTATTAGGCTGGGGCGTAGAGGCGACGCTTGATAGTCGTGTCAGAGACGTCACCCAGCCTGAGGCTGTTCTTAATTTCCCGAACGGTGGAGGTCGGGCTTGCAGCAGCCGCCGCCACAATGGTCATGTATTCAGCTTCAGAGGTCACTCTTTACGAGGAGCATTTTTCACAGTTTTCAGTGGCGTTTTTGTCATCTCCGATATAACGCGTTGAGAATAGTTTTGTAGGCACAGATCTACAATACGTCGTCTTTTTTTTTCCAGTACCCGCGACATGGCTAGTTTCCGAAAGTGCACCGGGGAAATAAAATTATCCTGCACTGTTACAGCATTTTTATCGCCGAAGTACCATGGCAACCAGCAACCGAACAAAATGCAGTTCATCATGCAAGTCGACAGAAATGCGTCTAATGGAAACACCTCTGGTGTCTTTCGATTTGACGAGTCATCCCAGAATGTTTAACTCATGAGCGGCCAGTCCCTCACTTGAGCAGCCGTTGGCTGCACCGCATCACCATATTGAGCTAAGATGGGGTAGCATGACCTAAGCACACAAAAAAAAGGGGGGGGGGGGGGGGCTCGGCGGTAGATCCGGCTAACGCCCATGGTCAGTTAAAAAGTAGACTGGCCCGACCACAGCAATCTGGCTTGAGCCGGGCTTGGCTTTTACAAATGTCGAGCCCATTGGCCGACCACCGGCATGCTGTCCGCAGACGACACCGGGTCGGCCTCATGACCGCCGGTTTAATTACCGTGGCCGCGTTCGTCCATCACACGGACCAGCCACTTCCCCACGACGGCAACAGCATCGCTTGTTCGCGGCAAGGGTTCCTGTGCCGTATTCATATTTGGGTTTTACCCACTCAGCCTCGCCCCCAACCCCTAACCTCTCAAAAAAAAAAGAGAGAAATCAATTCTTCCTTTTCTCCAAATTTATCCGATGCTCACCTATATTTGAGCAACGCAGAGGCCATGTGTCGCTTCGGGACGTATACCGCACAATTAACAAATTATTGTATGCTAGTATGCATATGACCTATTCCGAGGAAGTACTGAAATGAAATAGACGCGAATAACCACCTAATTACCCGGCAAGACGTAATTGAAGCTAGAAAACAGACATGTAGATTATAGATTTTCCACTCCAATTACCTATTCACAACGGACAGAAAAAGCGTTCGCATGTGGCGTGCATTGACTCCAAGGAGAAAAAAAAAACCAAAAAAACGACGGCGCCACACGTTTTACTTCACCTAATCAATGTAATCAAATAATCGACCGACAATTCCTCTAAATGAGAATGTTACTTCTCGCATAAGGTAGCCGTCAAAGGACTGGCACCGCTTCGGTGATTTTACCCAAACTGTGACAACAAAAATGAATTCAGTTTTTTTTATAAGATGTAGAAAGATGAAAAGGGGGAGTAAAATTGCCGCCAAATTAGTTGCTATGCCGGAGAGAGCGCTTTCCTACATCGCGTAAGCGCTTCATGCACCCCTACCAGAGACCTTAACGCGTCAATAAGAGAGTCGCGAAGTAGCGGGATGTCTCTTCTTGGCTGCTGTCGAAGTAATATTATTGCCCTCCTTAATGGTAAAATCGATCGCATACATGATGATGCATGATTGAACAATCGCTCTGTAACTTTCTGTGGAATTTATAGCGGGTTTCGGTCGCTTTCTTAGGTCAATTAGGCAAATTTGTTCTAGCATCAAGACATGCGCGAAACGGCGCGCTGGGCTCATCACATGATGACTCCAACGAAGACGAGCGCGCCTAATAGGTTTTTTCGTATGCACTACACCAAGTGCTGTGAGAGTAAAATGAAATGGCCCCATCCTAATAAAGAGCGCGAGAAAATGACTGTATTTTTACCCTCATCACTTATTAAAAAACATGCTAAGTGATTTATGTGGTGAGAAGCTTGTTTCTGTTTATGTATATTGATTAAGCAGGCTGTTCACAAGCTGTAGACCGAACCAGATGGAAAATGCTCCAGTTAGTGAAGTGCGCCTTCCCGCAACGCATTCTCGGTCGCTCAGTCACCTGGGTCTAGCGAAGTGTACTTTGCAGCAAAGCCAGAGCGGCGCGCTCCAGCGCTGTAGCAGACGACGCGAAGCACCTCCTCTGGGTCCGTGTGCGCCTGCGCCGCTTCGCTTCGATGCGCCGCCGCGCCGGACGCACTGGCGCCCCGCGGAGCGCGGCCACGGTGAGCCGTGTTCACCCTAAGAGTGGACGAGCCTGTACATACTCATCATGTCTGCCACAGTCTTATTCATACGTTCTGTCAGCCCATTGGTTTGGGGATGATGAGCCGTGGTCTTTCCGTGAGTGGTACCACTTAGTGGCAATACGGTATCCAGAAGCGCAGCCGTGAACGCACATCCTCTGTCTGTTATGACCACTGCGGGAGCGCCATGCCTTAGGACGACGGCTTCGACGAAAAATCGCGCTGCTTCGGCTGCTGTTCCACGTTGGATAGCACCTGTTTCGGCGTATCGAGTAAGATAATCCGTGACGACGATTATCCATCTATTTCCGGCAGTAGACAGTGGAAACGGACCTAAAAGGTCCATGCCAATTTGTTCGAACGGCGCTTGCGGTATCTGAACAGGATGCAGCAGTCCAGCTGGCTTGCCGGGTATGGCTTTGTGGCGCTGGCAATCCAGGCATGTCTGTGTGCAACGTTTCACGATTGACGCAAGTCTTGGCCAATAGTACTTTAGCCTAATTCTTGCCAATGTGCGGGTGTATCCCAAGTGACCAGCGGTCGGCTCGTTGTGACAGGCATGTAGGACTTCGTCGCGAAGAGATGCGGGAACGGCGAGTAGGTAGCTGCTGCCATTAGGTGAAGAGTTTTTATAGAGAACGTCGTGGCGTAAGCAAAACGAAGGCAGCCCTCTCGCGAATAACCTCGGCACGCTGCTTGATTTTCCCTCTAAGTAATCGAAAAGAGGAACCAGTTCTGCGTCCTCGTGTTGGTGGCGTGAAACGTCGACAGTATCTAGTACGCCTAGAAAACCCGCGTCATCATCGTCGTGGACTGCAGTCTCAACAGGAGACCGAGAGAGGCAGTCGGCGTTGGTGTGTCGTTTCCCCAATTTGTACACAACCGTGAAGTCGAACTCTTGGAGCCGAAGACTCCAGCGCGCAAGCCGACCGGCTGGATCTTTTAAATTAGTCAGCCAGCAAAGTGCATCATGGTCACTGACAACGGTGAAACTCCGACCATACAAATATGGCCGAAATTTCAGGACGGCCCGCACCACTGCGAGACATTCTTTTTCTGTAGTGGGGTAGTTAGCCTCCGTCATTGATAGCGTCCTGCTGCCGTAAGCAATCACTCTTTCGGTGCTGTCCTGCCGCTGTACAAGCACTGCACCAAGGCCGACATTACTAGCGTCGGTATGAAGAATCGTAGGAGCGTCTTCATCAAAGTGTACGAGGACCGGAGGCGCCTGCAGCCGTTGCCGTAGGTCGTAAAATGCCCGTTGCTGGTGTTCACCCCACACGAAGAGGACATCTTCTCTGGTGAGATGTGTTAGTGGCCATGCGATGCGCGAAAATTCCGCAATAAACCGTCGGTAGTAGGCGCAAAGGCCCAGAAAACGTCGCACGGCCTTTTTATCTGATGGCGTTGGGAAATTAGCAACGGCAGAGATTTTATCAGGGTCAGGTCGGACACCTTCACGACTAACAACCTGACCGGGAAATTGAAGTTCGTCAAAGCCAAAATGGCACTTTTCAGGTTTTAAAGTTAGACCAGCTGAGCGTATTGCTTCAAAGACCGTCTTCAGTCTCCGTAAGTGTTCCTCGAACGTTACGGAGAAAACAATCACGTCGTCGAGGTAGACCAGACAGGTTTGCCATTTGAGTCCTGAGAGTACAGTGTCCATTAGTCCTTGAAACGTTGCCGGACTGAAACTTCAGCGTCGCTGAAACGTCGCGAAACGACGCTGAAACTTCAGCGTCGTTCTCATCGCCTGGCACATACCCGCGGCGACCATATAGGATGTGGCAATATGTCCTCCTGGAGCAGTGCTTGTAAAAAATGCAATCTATCGTCGCGACGGGAAAAGCGACCCGCGACTTACAGAACACCAGTCAGAAGCTTGCCCCTTCAGACGCAGTGATAACCAAATGGGGCGTTCGTGCGCACTGCCTCACCGCGCGGGCAGCCAGAGGAGGAACGTAAACAAACTCGACCACACTCTGCCATTCCGACATGTCTAGGGGACAAACGTATACAACACGCGCTAAGAAACCTCCTCCGTAGTGCTTAGGCAGAGTCACATATTCGAGGAGCAAAGGCCCCCAGATTTACTCTCTCGCACCAGCTCTTACTGGCGCCTGCGCAGAAACGTCGACCGCAGCGAGAAACGCCACGCCCCGCTGTACCTACTAGCAATAGTAAAAATGCGCCCGGGCCGCTGCGTCTTGAAAACCATCTGCGACAGATATAGAGTCCGCCATGCGCTGTGTTTTCGCGGCTTAGTTCGCGTTCATGCGAGAGGCAGCGCGAAGGTCAATGCGCTCGCTGCTGCTGCCGCGCTTCCTCAGTCTATTGTTTTCCACAGCGAGTTTACGCGGTCATCGAGTGAGATGTGTTCATGTTCGCTTCTGCGAGCGTAACACCATGCGTGTTAATTTAGTTAGTAGGGCTATGTTTACAAGTTTATACGACCGATAAAACTATTACGCTTACTTCGTATAGCTGTCCACTAATTCACTATCGCAATCAATGCTTCGCCTTTCGGGCGAAACTGCAACGTTTTGTTTCTTCGGTAGTCGTCCAACAGACAATACATTTCGTGCTCAATTCGAGGCCCACTCCCACCTTCCGTGCTCAAACTTCGTCATCGCCGCCTTCCAGCCTGCGAATATACCCGGTAAGCGAGACTGTGGCGAGTCTGGAGCTCTGCCAGCTAGTCACCCGTATGCCCCCTGCCCTATCCCAAGCATTCTGTCTATGTGCGGTTGAGAACGCTGCAATGCGATAGCGCATGAGCGCAGTCACGTTGCTTTGATTCATATTTCGCGGGCTTTCTTTAAACGCCGTAAAAATCACCACGCATCATGTAGGTTCCCCCAAAAATTGGATCGGTCGTTTCTGAAGCCCCTCTACAGCGTAACGAAATGCGCTTGAGCTAAAGTGAATGTAAAACATTTTGAGTAATTGATCTAAGGTAATTAAATAATTAAGCGCAATATAAAAACATATTTCGGAGTGCCACATGATGGCAAACCATATGTCATTGGTTTCCCCCAGCTGCGCTTAACCACTTTGTTTAAATCCTTGTCTAAAGTTACGTGAAACACCCTGCATAACTCGCTGTGCGCACACACCTACCCGCTATCCACTTTCAGCTGTGCGCATATCTGGTGCTTTTTCTCTCTCTTTTCATCCCTATAAAATCTTCTTCCACTGCAGGGTTATCATACCATTAACATCCCTGCCATTCGCCTTTTTCACGCTCTCGCTACTCACTTTCTTCTTCCCTCCCGGTTCGTTTTCCATAACTTTCTCCTTCTATGCCTCACTGTAAGCACAATAGCAGTTTATAAAAAGCTGGCGAACGGCCGAACATTGCTCACGTTGGACAATTTTGTTTATTTGCATCAGGCTCGACATTAAGTTGCACTGAAAGCGCTGCGCTCGGAGAGAAAGAAGATAACCCCCCCCCCAGCGAAAGGCGTTTGAGGACGCCCTTTAACCTTTGATGGTTTTTGCCGCACATGTACGGCGCCGATCTTGTTTCATATTTCGCTCGTATTCGGCATCACTGGTTGTTGTGGGTGCTGGCATCTCTACGGAGTCACTCACAGTCATTTGAAATTGGGTTTCCGCTCACCGGTGCGCACAACTCGACTTGATTAACTCCAAGCGCTCGATCGCGTGTGCCTCGTTTGCTACCTCCAAGGCCTGCATGGAGAAGATGCTATCATTTTTAAATGCGTGAGCATTTCTCTGCCCACCCAACAAAGAGATCCGTCCGTCCGTCCACCTGTCGCGTAAAACGAATCGCTATAAAGATATTAATGTATTCAACAAAGTAAATGCGAAAGGGAAAACGTTGGCGGTGGTGAGTTTCGAACCTACGACCGACCCCACGCTGAGAAGCCGCATGTCTTACCCATTGGTCTAAATAACTACGCTTAAAGAAGGTGAATATATCTGAACCGTATGTTTGCGTTGTACCGGTGGTACAAAACAAATGTCAAAGGAGAACAGTTTCTATGAAAACTTTGTTCAAACAATTGGTTATGGTGGAATAAAAGCCATCTCTAGGACATATGTAGAACCGACTTAGAGCCTTGTAGACATCAGGAAAATTCCGACCTTGAGAAAATTTAATGCCAAACACGCCACATTCCCGGTGCATTTCGGTGGATGTGCGATGCGCCTTTGGTTGGGGCGTTCCTTCACCGACCGAAATGCCACCAATCTCTGAGGGCTCATACGCTTCGTGTCGCGCAACACTGACAGATATGAAGTCAATGAGTTGATAAGGATGATAGTAGTGATGAGGGGTTATATGGGTCTCATCACGATTGATAATGGTTCGACACGGTTTGATAAGGTGCTAAAGAGCGATCAGGGCTTACAATGATTGGAGCGATTCGGATAAAGCTGATAAGGACCGATAAGGGTTGATAAGGGTCGGATCGAGTCCGATAAGGTTGGTAAGGACCAATAATCGTTGATAAGGGTTGGATCATGTCCGATAAGGTTGATAAGAAGAGATATGCGTTTATAGGGATCGAATCGATCGCGATAAGATTGATAGCGACGGATAAGGACTTGTGTTTACACTGGTCGGATCAAGTTTGATAAGACTGATAATGACACCGGGCTGCGTGAACATGGAAAAGTGGCACAATGTTTAAGCTTGCTTAGACAACTCCAGTGGAGTTTCTGCTTGAATTTTTTTACGGTCACCGCTATCGCATTTCCGGTCGCGCGGCGGTGTCAACGTTCAGAGATACTAATCAGTGCTCTTTTTCTCTGTCTTTGATAGGGGTCCCCCTTTCAGTTGCGGATTGGCTATTCCTGTACACTGGGGAGCGCGCAGTTTTGGTTTGGGCATGGCCGGGCGCGGCGCCTCTTTTCGCGGCCACTGCTAAAGGTTTCTTCTTAGGACTCGCTTCTGACGCGTTTCTTCTTTTGATCGAACGTGTTTTAGGACAGCAAACTCATAGCCATATATTTTTTAGGCATTTTTTTTTCGATGTCCTAACGTATAGCGTATTTGTCTGTATACTGGTGGTTCGACTAAAGCCCCTTTGTTTCAGACAGAAAATTGCTCGCAAGAAATGTTTCCTGTATTCAGGAGTTTTGAACTATTTTCAACAAATAAAATCTGCAATAAAAACAATCTACGACGGGACGGCGCAGGAAGGGTTTGCAAAGAAACAATTCGACCCTCAAAGAGTTAAAAAGTGAAAATGTGTCCCCCCCCCCCCCCCCCCCCTCTTGTTCAGACAGTCGCTTTCCTTCGAGCATGTATCCTCAGAGCTCAACTTAGGGGCGCATATATAATGCCGCTTTAGCGTGGCTCATGGCGCTGTACTGTTTTCGTCGCATAGTTTTATAATACCCTAACAGCACAGAGCGAAGCCGGTTGGACGACATCTGGCGTTCTCTATGCTAATGTTAACGCCAACCCTACAGGTAGAGTAAGCCTCAATAACGTGCACGATAGAAATCAATAAAATGCTCCATAACAAGCGCGTGATGAAAGCACCATGGAGGGAGGGGGTGGGAGGTAAATTTTCTTTACGGGGATTATATTACGCTCACCCGCGCAGAGACGGCACACGTCACCCAAAAAAAAGATTGAAAACAAAATGTGCATAATGTCTACTTTGCATGCTGGCACTTACGCAACCTAACTTTTGCGACCAATTTATACGGTAATATAAACACCGCAGCTGAAAAACAAATTACGTAAGTTTTGATCATTATTCGACTATAAACATAAACGAACGCAAGTGGGGAAACACAATATCTGACAAATATGAGAATGCACCAGGACGAGAGAAATTGGTGGCAGAAAAGCGAAGAAATAGGTTTCCACGACATGAAATCTGGACGGGGTAAACAGCGCGTAAGACGAGGAGAAGTCAAAGAACGGCAACACAAGCGCTAACAACGTTGTCTTTATTGCGACAAGGCAATATATAGAAACTAGGTACAGGTTACCCGCATGTGCCGAGCATATCGTCAAGGATAAAAAGCATTGAATAAAGGGAAAGTCAGACATCCACCCGCTCGTAGCAATTGCTACAAAGAAAACCCATACGGGTTCCTCGAAAGAAAAGCCTCATAGTTCAAGAAACATTCGTCCTGGTCCGGGACTCGAACCCGAGACCACCGCCTTTCCGGGGCAGCCGCTCTACCATCTGAGCTAACCAGGCGGCTAGCAGATGTTAGAAATCCACCCGTTCGTAGCAATTGCTACGAACGGGTGGATGTCTGACTTTCCCTTTATTCATTACTTCTCTCCACCTTGCGGGTTTCCGCAGAACTACTACGTCAGATAAAAAGCATTGATTAACATTTTTATGTAAAGGTGATCATTCCTCAGGAGCGGTCTAGGAATGCGTTTTTCTTCCCTTAAAACTACCGAAACTGTGCTCACTAATACATTGCCTCCTTTGTTAGTAGCATGCGCTTCGGCTATCAAACGCGCGTAAGCGTCTGCCGATATCCCATCCATTCGACTTGTGCCATTAATTTCACTACAATATCTGGGAGCAGGAGGCAGCATTCTAGGTGCTCATCGTCGATATGATTGAAAATAATGACAATTGCCTGCCCAGTGCGTTTCTCTCGGTCATCCACAATGATTTGTCATCCCCCCCAAAAAATATATATATTCACAACATGCAACTACAGTCAAATCACAAATGAAAAAGCCAGTAACTGTTCGCTGTGTCTGCTTTTTTTCCAGAACATCGCCGCCCGGCAGTTGATCCTATTAATATTCGTTTGGCGCTCGTTATACGGCCGAAAAACAGTTCGCAGAACGCTGCCATTGCGGATCGAAGCACTGTACCTGCGGCAAGTAGGGACCGGGCACGTTGAACACTGTACCACATGCAAGTACGGCGCTCTACTGTTTGCTCGAGGTTTTGCACGTTCCGCGGACTGGAAATGTTGGCGTCTGTGCATGTATTTCGGAGATCGGAGCAGCCAATACTGTAGCTGACTAATACTACGTTGTGCGCGTCGCGAAGATGTTCTTTAGAAGATGGGGGTATCTGGTATTCAACCATGCTGCTGTCGCAGAAAACGAAGCCGTAGCCGAAGGAATTGGCGATGTCTTCCATAACTTATGCATATGCCATACATAAGTTATGCAGTCGGAGGGGTCAGACTTCTTGCAAGACATAACGAGCCGCAGTGTGAACTAAACTTATAGCGATGTAGGTCGACCTCCTCAACGACTCATGCGAGCACCTAATGTACTGCCTGAAGTTTCTTTTGTTCTTTCGTTATTTCTTTATTTCTTTCTATCTTTCGTTCGTTCTTTCTTTGCTCTTTCTTTCTTTGTCCTTTCGTTCATTCTTCCTTTCTTTCTTTCTTTCGTTCTTTCTTTCTTTTCTTCATTCATACTCAGCCATTGCATGTTTGCTTGCTTACGGGGGCATGAGCCATTCCTGATGATGATATTTCTTACTTCACTGGACTACACGCCTCTTTTTTGGGGTATGAGCCATTGCAACGAGCCACTTAACGCTTTCACCTTAATACGCTATTCAGGGAATTTATATTTGAAGGAAATAGGAGGCACGTTAGATGGGATGTTAAGACGAATTTCGAAGTCTGTGGGGTTTTACGTGCCAAACTAAGGTTTTACGTGTGAAAACCCAGGATATGATTATGAGGCACGCTGTAATGGCGGACTCCGGGTTACATTAAGGCGGGAGCCTTTCGTGACGTTTGGAATAATTAATGTCACGTTTGGAATAAATTACCTATTAATGGTGCGCAGCGTTATGATTGTTTTACGCGTGGCAGAAAATTTCGCCAACTGCCCTGGCATAACTACGAATGCTACCAAGATCAAATTTAGTGAACATGACGGCAATGTGCCAAATTTGTGTGCGAAGTGAAGTAAATGTGGATGAAATACTGGCTTTGTAAAGTATCAATCCGCCAAGGGCTCCAAAAGCTTTAAAGGCAATATTACGCTATGTTTAGCACTGTTTCGTCCCTTTCTCCTGCCGACGGCTCCTCCTCATTCAAGGAAACTAATAGGACGTTGCATCAAAACGAAGGCAATGTAACTATAAACGTCAACTGATCTGCTTTACAGCAATTTTTTCTTGCTTTATGAAAACATGTCGAAAAGTGATAATTATGCACTCATAATATTCAGTGCTTTCGCTTCATAATACGGCGACAAAGTTCTGAGCTCCGATAAGGTTTTGCGGTTGTCTTACGGCATTCGTAATTACAGCATCCCGCGATACCAAGAGTCAGGATATGAAAGGCCATGCTTTTGCCGTGCTTCGGGCGCCTGAAGCCCGGGAGCGTCATAGCCGCCACGCTTTGAACATTTATTTAACTATAGAAGTAACACTACTTGATAAGAAGAATAGCTTTAAGCGTTGTCTTGTGCCAGGCGCCATGAAGCAAAGTTTTGTCTCAGTGCAAGTGCTAAAGGATGTTCTTGTGCAAAATACGATACCCATATAATTTACCCGAAAGTATATTAGTTCTTTTTAATTTTTTATTGCATTTGGAGAAAGAGTCCTCTTCAGAACAATAATTGTCTAAAAAAATACAATAACACAGCTCCTAAAAGCATAACAAAATTAAGCCGGCTGTCTTGTCAGGTTCCTTTTTCAACCTCGGCTATAGGGTACACACCTTCCTATAAGTCCAGTCCACCAAAAAGGGAATGCGCGCACAAAGGCCCGCCACACGAAGTCACCGAGACATAATGTCTTCGTGTGATTCAACCCTCGCAAGGTTGAGGGGTGGACATGGTTCCGCGGCGGTCCAAGTCACGTCAAAGAAAAGCTGGTGGATGGAAAGAATTTCACATGCCTCTCTCGCGCATGCGCACGCATTTGCAGATGGTCCGAGTCGAGGCAAAGAAGGAGGCCATCGATATCACTTGTTTTGCTGCTCCGGCGTGGTACAGTCGGAGCGACATATGGGTGTTTGGTCGTGTTCTGTAGCAGCAGTTTAGCTATTTTTGTTGCTGTTGATGCTTATGCTGTGCTGTTGCTGATTCATCGATATAGGAAGACTTTCTAGGCACACGTGGAAGCGTAATCTGTGACTGAAACAGCCAACCAGCACCGTGCTTGTGAAGCCCACGGCGTTTTCTTCGTTCCGTGATGCTAACGTTCCGGCAACTTCTCTGCCAGCTGCGATGCAGTGTCGTGTGAAGTGATGGTGATTTAGTATTGGCGCTGTCGATGTTTTCAACTGCACATTGCACCAGTAGCGAACAGCTGTTCCGCAAGACAGCACTGCACCGCGAAATTCTGTCTGTCTCGAAATCATAGTAAAAGGTATGTGCTTTTCCATCACTTTTCATAAACATATTATGTTTGATTTCAGTTTCCTGTCCCGCATTTCGGCAGGTTGTTACAAGCGCGAACTGTAATGAAGTGAAATTATTTAAGAACGATTTTTCTGGCACACTTGAACTGCGCCGCTTCATGTGGTTCGCTTGAAGTGGCTATAAACACGAAGCGTACAAACACTACGTTTTGGCAGAGGGCGCGATGACTTAATTTGTGGTAAATATTGTATGATCATGAACTAATTCTTCGCTATTTCCTGCTCAGGTTGTACAGGATGAGCGGTAGTGAAATATTTAGCTAATAGTTTAACGCCTGTAAGCTCAAATCAATATAGCTTTGTTTTTTGTCTTACTTGTTTAAAACAAACATCTGAGTATCGGACAGTAATGCACAGATAACTGCTACTCGTTTCCATTTTATTTCTGGATACAAAGCCAAGAATCACACAGCAACAAGCTCACAAAAAGAAACATCCATTATGGCTAAGGTGCAACTGCAACTCACGCCTAGAATGCTGAAGCAGCATCGCATAGCTACATTCTCATTTCTGCTGTTCCCAAGTTTGACTGATTGAGTCATGTAATAAATGTCTGATGCAATCTTCGCAACGTTTCCAATTTGTCACATCTTTATTTACAGTAGCTGCTTTCGCACCCTGTGGCTTCAGGTGCACAGCACGTCAATAGCATCGATAATTTATCAATACTCCGGTAACATCGCATAAACGTATACAAAAAGCGGCCCGACGTTAATGGCGCCCAATAAATGAAATGAACATTTACCGCTCTGAGCATTATAGGGTGGTATGCTTGTATGCTTGGTGATTAAGAGCTATAAATTTCCAGGTTAGTATAAGTTGATAAGCAGCGTTGAACATATTTTTATTCAACTATTGTGACCAAGTGCGGACAATGTTGCTAGAATTTCTACAGGGAAAATGTTGGTAGGAGGTTTGAAATAATTGACAAAGTCATGATGAGGCCTAAAAATTGTTTGTAAAACGCTGGTAGGATGTTGACAAATTCTACAAACATGCTTCTATTCAATGTAGGGGGCCTATTGTTTACACAATATTACTAGCGTGTCTAGAGAAAGTGCCAGTAAATTGTTAATAGGATGTTTACAGGCAGCCTATGAACATGATTCAATGAACGTTAATAGGAGGTCTAAAGAAAACGTGTTTTTGAACAGTTAGTAGGAAGTTTACAGAAAGCCTATGAACATGTTTCAAATTTATGTTGGTGGTCATTTGTTTCTAGGCTGTTAGTATAGGGAGTTGTTAGGAAATGTAAAGACCGTTGGAAAAATTTGAATTAAAGGGAAGCTGAAACACTTTTCGAAAAAAAAAATGAGTTCTCTGCGGCATTCTACAGTTTTGAGTCCCCTGAACACGAATACCTGGTTCAAAAAGGGCGGAAACAAACGCAAGCGGCTGTTTTTCCAAGAAAACGCGCACCAGCGCCTCAGGGCATCGCGCGAACGCCGCTGTTGCCCGTGATTGGTCGGGGCCGCTGTGACGTCATTCACGGCAGTTGCCGGTCGGCGCCGCCGTTTCAGAGCGTAGCACGCTGTTCTGTTCTGGCTTCATAGCTGAGTCAAAGTTGTTCTTTATTCTATGGCTGAGTTGTAAGCATTATGGAACGTTCTCGCTGTCTCGGACAGCTTGTGTTTTCGCCGTACATGTTCGAACCGACAGCCGATACGAAAAACGATGGCGGCAACGACGATGTTGAGTGTGCCAACAGCGAGAGCGATGTGTGCACCTTCTCGCGCGTTGGAAATCTTAGCTTGTACGTATGTTTTTTTTTTTCATGTAGCTGCACGTATCAATGACGGGAGAAAAAATGCGCTAAAGTGTCACTGGGAACTTGCTGCCTGAAGAATGCCGAAGCACTAACTTCTCATAAGATTGTAAACACGGTTGCAATTACGCGATGTCAAGCACCTTGCCGCTGCTTGTCTAAAGTTCCGTGGTTTTTGGCGTGTTGATACACGATCACGAACATAAGTGCCGCGTTTGGCTACTTCAAGCTCTTCAACATTATCTGCCTGTGTCACACTGGCTGCTTCAAACTCTTCGATTGGTATGGTAGTGGAACAGGTTCATCAGGGGCTCGGTTCTCTAGGTGCTCTGCTAGAACCTGAAAGAGTGCAAGGCATGGATGTCATGAATTTCAGCATACCATACATATCAGCAAACATGACAACAGTTGGATTACTTCCAGTAATTGAAATACTTTTTCAGTTATTTATGTGATGGATTAGTTGTCTAGTGATTTAGCAATGTGAATTATTTGGTGTTTAATTTCATGGCTGAAGTAATTTAGTAATTGCGTTAAATATGCACCAGTAAGTTGTGTACGGTGCCAGAACGTTGGTAGTGTCGTGAGGTGTCGTGGAGGAACATGGAATGTTGGCAAGTGTATGTTACCTTGAAGAAAGGTTGGCGTCCCTTTAAACTTTGCTTTTTGCTTCTTGCATGCATGAAAACTTTTTGGAAGCAATCGTAAAGTATTACCATTTTTGAAAGCGGTAATCGGTAATGTAATTCAAATCGATGATTGTAATAAGAAAGTAATGAGTAATGTAATATAATTACCTTCAAATAATAATTTTGTCATGCCTGATACATAGCTAGTTATCTAGGTACAAAGGCAAGAAAACATTTTTTGTGCAGCAGCGATGCCTGTATTAGGCTAGACGACGTCGAACGCTGACAAGTTCAATACCTCACAACGTTACTTCATTATTTGAGCCCGTTCGCCTTGCCACGGGCGCGGCTCTGCCGACGCTTGTTTTTGCGGCATTTCGCTGCTGGCAGCAAGCTGTGAGTGCGAAATCTACGGAACGAAGTTTTTACACGCCGAGTTCAACTACTGTATCGCGAGCATGAAAATATTACCGTAACGCCTCATGTCGTGCGATTTGAACACGAATGCTGAACAGCTAAACCTGCGGGCACCTCGTCGTAGGACGAATAGCAAATATCACGTAATGCACAAGCGTACCCCCGGTCAGTTATTTCACCGTATCAAAACAGCACCGAACAAACAGCCGTAGTACAGTGTTCCGTGACACAGCGGAGGGGAAAACCAGGATGAAAACGGCAAGCTGTTTGCACGCATGTGCATATTCCCGGCTGTGCCTCCACCTCGCTTCGTCAAAGGCCGCTGTAAGGCCGTTTGTTCGACACTCAGGTGATCATCTGTTTAAAACATTGCCCGTGTGCACATTAAAACCCTTACCTCACCCTTTCTCCTCTTGGCGAAGGCCGCTCTTGGAGGTGGCGTGGTGTTTGTCTTGTGGGAGAATATAGACGGAACAACGCCGGGCTTCAGTCGCGCCGGTTTAATTGGAATACCGATTGCCCGCATCGTTGTCAAGCCCCGATGATAACCACTGTCGCGGAAATGCTAAAAAGCTAAAAAGCATGAATTTCCGAACTCCATGCCAAAATAAGCTTGTAAAATTATTTAGGTGCTAGAATCCAGGGTTTGTAGCGATCCTTGAAAACCCTTTATTTCTAAAATGCCATTTTCAGGGCATTGAAAACCCTGGAATTTTTAGAAGTACTGGAAAGTCCTAAAATTTGTACACTTGGCTAAACTTAGCAGACATTGCCAAGCGTTTTTTTCCCTTCTGTGACACTCTTCGCATGTCACAGATAATTGTCTGTGGAGGTAATAGAAGGAAAGCGACATCCTTAAAGTTGAAATTACAAAGGAGCTGCAGATACCAGTTTCAGGCACATGGAACCGCCGACAAATGTACTTGGAGGAGCAGAAGCAGGAAGCTCAACAGTTGAGGCATTCAAAGAAAAGCCGTGATGAGTAAATTGAGAGCTACAGACACAATAAAGGGAAATTACAAATGACTATTGCTTATTTGGTGGTGAAAAGCTGAGGCAACAGATGACATCCCATACACTGTCAAACCAAACAGTATTCAAAAACTGCAAATGTTGCAGGTCCAAGTAGTTAATTGTGCTATTGCAGAAAAACTTTGAGCGTTTTTTTGAAATGTTTCCTTGTGTGCGTTTAGTGATGGGCGGTGAAAGGCACATTAGCAGTCTTTCAAATGTTTGAAATCAGTGAAATGCGATTTGTTTTGTATTCTTTTGTTTGCATTAAAGTTAACGATGTTGTTGAACAAGTTATTGCCTGTCCAAACTACTAAAAAAATCGCACGAGGTCCTTGAAGTTACTGTGTCGGGGCCTCGAAAGTTCTTGAAAACCATTGCATTTTTTTCTTCAATATTGCTACGAACCCAGTAGAACAACTGTCATGGAGTAAAAACCTTGGCTGAACAGGGGCTTATACGAAGAGTACAGGAAGACTAGAAATGCAGTAGTAGGCATGGAGGGCCCTGAAAAAAATGTGCCACATCTGCTCGTCTGCCTTATGTTTCTGCATTGACTGTCACATTTTTAATAGAAGTGCACTTACTGTTCTACTCCAATAAACGCAACATTACCAACTCCAGTGTGGGGCAGTCCTTCAGCCAGTGCAAACTTTTTCTGTACATCCCTGTTAGCTCTGTCATTTTTCCAGCATTGTAGTACAAGATTTGTTAAACTGGTTTCGCAGAATATGAGCAGTATACTCTTAAATTAGCTGTTTATTTGTATGCACAAGTTCAGGTTCTCAGTTTGGTTGCATGACAAATTGCCATACCTCAATAGATACAAGAAAAAATGTTATTGGAGTTTAATAAAATCCAAACAGTAATAATCACAACAATATAATGACATACGTTTCTTTTGGTACGTATACAGCCCATGTCTTGACACTGTATAAGTTCAACTATACATCGCAAGTACTGTGTCCTGACCACTATTACTCACATGTGTAAAACCATCACAGCAATTCTTCAACAAATATCACAGTGATTAGTGACATACACTTTGTAACTGCTTTACATGAGCATAATGTATACGAATGGTCCCTGTGTACCTTCACATGACTAGTGCCACCCGAGTACTATTACTCACAGGTGTAAAACCAACAAAGCAGTTCTTTAAAAGTACCACAGCGCTTAGTGACGTACATGCTGTAACTCCCTTGTAAAAGCTTAATACAAACACGTGAGCACACAGAAATTTAGCAGTGGGCCTACATGGAAATACCACCGCCTCAATACTAATTCACAAGTGTAAAACCAACCAAGCAGTTCTTTAAAGAATATCACAATGCTTAGTGACATACATTTTGTAACTAGCTTATATAAGCTTTATACAAACATGAGAACATACACAAAGCTATCGGTGCACCTACATAGAAGTGCGACCATCTGAACACTATTATTTGCAAGTGTAAGCTCAACAGAACAGTTCGTTATAGTGACGCCCATTTTGTAACTGCCTTATACAAGCTTAGCGCAAGCACAAGAATGCGGAAAAAAATAAATTAAGAACTTGCTCTATGAATACACAAACAGATCAACACAAATGGTAAACACCGCTTTGAAGACAGTTGACCGTGACAAAGCGCAGTGCGGTGCCAATTGAAACTGCCATCCACAAAAGTATTGAGCAATGCTTAAAAGTGCAGAAAGACTGCGTCTCTAATGTACCTATTTTAATTCAAATTTCTTGAATATAGGGCTCTCTTGCAGATAAGGCATCTGATCCAACTGACCTGATTTTACGCCTGCTAAATGCATACAATGCACTCAGATATAACTGGTAATAATAATTATAAAAGGCATTTAAAAACTTGATAGTATGATGAAGATGCATGACTAGAAAAGTTCTGTCCCCCTCGTACGTGTTAAAAAGGTGCAAGTACGGCACATGTTCTTTTTTTCCGCAATTTTTGCAATAATGGACGCCCGGGAACCTCGAACCCACAAAAAAAGAAGATACTGCTGTGTTAATAGTGTTATGAATAATTTTTTGTGAAAGCTTTTTACAGACAAGTTGCAGTCTCGTTTCTGGAGGTTGAGCTGTATCATGCAAAATAACATGGAAAGTGGTCACAATTGGAGCATGACACTATGCCATAATGTTCGTTTCAGTTGACTCTCTTGCCCTACAAGTCACTGCTCACTGTGACCAGTGATGGAACAGCAGTGTCTGTGTGATTTTCAACACACTTCTGTCCTATGTCATCCTTACCAGAGTTGGCGGCACATAGATACCCAAATTTCGGTAGTGTTGCTTTCTCAGGTGGTTGTTTTTTGATTTGCTCAATATCAGTTGGCACTTCAGCTGCATCAAACTTCTTTTTTACCTCTTCAAGAACAACATAAACAACAATCTTATGACACCTGTGTTGTCCTTCTAGTTGCCTACAAAGACCAGTTAATCTAACAACAACACTGACAGTCTCTACTATCTTCTAATGGAGAAGATGTGTGTCCCACCATGTGTTCCACATTGTTGTCGCTATGTGGGCTGGCTGGGGAGGCAACAACTGTAATATGTTTTTATATCTTAAAGTGATGCTTGTACTGTGTTATAACACTTAACTTAGTCTTGCACTTGCTGCACAAGAACACTGGCTCACAGTCGTGGTGAAAAGCTTTTGTATGTTGAGCAAATGAGTTGTATGCACTACAAAAAAAGTCACAGTGATAGCACACATGTTGCTCTACGAGGCCTGGTGCGGTTCCTTCTGACACTGCTGCTTGCCTCGTACACTGTTGCAGCTGCAGTAGACATGGCCGTCTCTGTATCTATTGCTGCCGTGCCACCTGTCATGGTAACTTCAGGTGGTATCGGGCTAACTTCTGCAACAAAGATGTCGTTTGCCCCTTGACGGCTCTCGTCATCAGGGCCAATAATTTCGTAGGCATTGTCTCCTGCATCGAAGAACCAATAAGAACAGCCTGAATTAATAAACATAGCTCTAAAAAGTACGGACATCAAAACTTAACCACAAGCTTTGCACATCAGTGACCAGGCTTAATGAATAATACTTGCAGGAGGAGTTACACAATTGTGTGTGTACATTACAGTTAAGCCTCATTAGAAGAGATACTCAAGAGGCACGGGAAACATGTCTCTCGAAACCAAAAATTTTAAAACACTGAGGAGCCAGACTAGATCACTTTATTATGCATCATCACTAAAGTATGTTTAGATATATCTGAACGAATAATTGCTCAGGGTGGCTTAAAGGGTCCCTTAACCACTTCTTGACATTTTTTGAACATTTCAAGTAAACACGCGCATCAAAATCAGAATGCCGTCACAATTGACGATGCCAAACGCCACAGTGCGTAGCACTGTGGGAGCACCACAATATGAAGAAAACGACCCCGTGCGCCTCTCTGGACCTATCCTGCACCCCCCAGTTTGTCCTCATGACATAAGGAAACAACTTGATTGGAGTAATGGCTGCATGTAATCTGAGTTGATTGAAACAAACAATACGTAAGGTTTCCCTGTATGTAATTTTATCAGAGTGCTTTTTAGATGTCCTGCTGGCGATTCTGGCTGCACGATGTTTCTCATGCTTTTTGGCACGATTCCTTTCTTTTCCACTCCACTCTTTTTTCTTGTTTTCTCCCCTTTCCCTTCCCCCTTGCGTAAAATAGCACACCTGAAGTATCAAATCTGTTGAATTATTGTGTGTATCAAACCTGTTAACATGCGGGCTTCTCTGTGGTCTGTGTTGTATTTTTGCGCTGTACAAGTCAATTCAAAATGAAAGATGGAATGTCCCTGCCTTTAGTTTAATTGTATGTATATGTATATATATGTGTGTGTGTGTGTGTGTGTGTGTGTGTGTGTGTGTGTGTGTGTCTCATGTATTGAAATAAATGTACATTCAGGAGCGCCCGTATGCTCTTCTCCCCTGCTCCAGTGATGAAAAGGAGAGCCTTGTTATGCACCATAGTAAAACATTCACAGGTTTTCGCTGTGCCCATTACATCACTTATCATATGGATCTGTCACAATAAAGAGTAGCAGTGGTCCATAATACTAACCCATCCCAACATAACTATAAATTAGCACATACCGACATGCTGTGAAACAGCTGTTGCAAAGCCGCTGGTGCTGGCAATTTCTGCAGCACTGCAGTGGTACAGCCGAGTGCCACCTGTATAGTGACAAATGCATATGCATGTTAGCAACTCACTAGTTGCTGATGGTTTCACAAGCTTTACACTACACAATAAAGTAATCTAGACAACTTTGTTGGAACAAATACACATAATCAGGACACCATTTAAAGACTAACACGATTAATTGCCCCCAATCTCTCACTCACCAAGGGATAATACTACTGAAACATCGGTGGAGAGCTCAGATTAACACAGCCCATAAAGGACAAGCTTTCTTTGAGGAAAACAGCTATAACAGCGGTTAGTTTTCTTGATCATTTTATGTGCTAGCTTTGATTTAAATGTCATGTAGTACTATAAAACATGAAGTGCCGCATTTCTAGCAGCAGAAGGCGTCGTCAGCCTCATGGTACAACTGATTTTTGCACTGTTTGTGTCAGTGAGCCGACACATACAAAGAAAACCGAATTCACACATACATATACAGTGCCAAGTGCACTCCTCCTTCTGAAAACGCAGCCGCCAGTTCCAACGCTGCTGAAAGGAAAGGTTATATAGAGTGCGAGACTGCATGGAACTACCACTTATGACTGTAAGTGTATGATCTGCTGATTGGAGAGGTAGTCACATGCTATTTCTAGTCTCTTTTAGAAGCATTACTAAAGGATGAATTAAAATCTATTCATAAGTCACGAATTTCACGCATCCACAGTTTGGTTAAATAATTTGTGAGAAAAAGACATGTTTACCTGGAATAGCAACCTTTTTTCCTGCTGCAAAATTTTCCTTCGAATTAATGAAATAACTTTACAGCGTCATAATATATTGTGTTTCTCGCAACTACTTGCCGGCAGTGGCGAGTTACAGTGTTTATATCTGACTCATTAGGCGACAATACTGCCAAACACAAATACTTCACGAACACGAGAACACATCCCTCGCAGAGAATAGCAACCATATATGCCTCTGTGAGACATGATCGCACCTTAGTGGTCAAAATGTACATTAAAACGACACCACCATCTCATTAAAAAAAAAAGCCTCAGTACAAGGCAGCAGCCAACTGCATAATGTGAAATTGCAACTGATGTCCACTTACTGGTGGCCTGTGTTCGAGTCGCTTCTGGCAGTTGACTGGGTGCTGAGAAATGCACGTCCTGGGTTGTCCCTACAAAACATACAGGGTTATGTCAAATGTTGAAAATATATATACACCGGCATTTCATAAGTTGCAAAACAAATGAGTTAACTAATAAACAGCTGTAATGTAAACAGAGTACACACGATAAGATAGGCTGTCAACTGGTAATGCATTACGCGAAAAACCTAATGCATAGGAAAGACTATATTTATACACACGAAGCTGACACACAATTTAGTTCGCTCTAGGTTTTTCCGTGCAGTATATTCAATCTATTATGTCTTGTGGTTAGAGCAAAATTAGTGTAAATTACGCACTAAATTATGTACCCTGGAAAACTTTTCTTCAATATGCACCTGTGGGCGCTTCGAATGAGTAGCGTTGTAAAATTTACATACATGGCATTTAACACTTAACATTTAACATTTAACATTTAACAGTTGCTGAACACAGATTTCCTTTGCCCTGTGTCGTGTACAGTGAGCTACATATATCTGCCCCCCCCCCCTTTTGTACTAGCCATACTGCGTGCCATTGCACCTATACGCACGTCAATATACCTCACGACACAGAAATAAAAAAAAAGCGCCGATCACCCATGCCTGCATGTTGTAGGGGGCCTAACCTAACCAAGCATGGGCTGTTGCTTTTTATAGTAAACACAGGCACCGTGCTCATTGCAAGTATGTATCATGTCACTAAGCAAACATGCAATTTCATTGTACCACTATTTTTTTATCACATGGATGTATCTGTTGAGAGGCAAGACAAAAAGCAGTCACTTCTCAGAACTAATCAGCTTTTTTAAAACACATTTCTAACTTTTCAATGACACTTGCTGCTATGTGTTTGTCTCCAGAGAGCATACTTGATTTGACTTTCCAATCTGAGACATTACATAAATATACCATGTTAAGATGACTGCCTGGAGCACGTGAGAATTTTCATCTTGGTGTAACATACTGTATCTTGATTTTGTTTACATTTGGTCAAATGGTACACCCAATATACCCACATACTAGTTTTCTTGTCCAAATTGCATGCCAATGTATTTTTATTTTTTGACATTGGCTCCTCTGCACTACGTGAAGTCGCGCTGCACTGGCTCTTTCACGTCCTTGTGTCCTTACAGCTGCCTTGCGTTATATAAAGCAGGTGCCTGAAAAATATCGTATGCAAAAGTCAACACAAGGACATGGTGCAAAACAACATCAAGACAGTCAAGGCCATGGCAATAAAAGAAAGTCTTAGCTCTTAGTCTTCTTAGTGAAATGCATGCAAAACATCCAAATGACTGCAACAGTCAACTGCTAAATTAACTTTAATTTTAGATTTACACAAAAAAGACAGTTCATCCTCGTTCGGCACGAATGTTCGAATACTCCTGCTAATGAATGGAATATTGGTCATTTTCAGACATCATAGGTCTGTCATGAGTCTGGTGTATCGCAAACACCACTTGTGACACATCCTAAGCACGTGCCCAGTGTGCCCCCCGCACCATCCCTGGTTGTGCCACTGCTGAAGCCATAATTTGAGGATTATAGCTGCAAACATGATGCTCAGTAGGGATGAAAATATTGTCCTTCAGTTCAATGGATATATGGATGTGCCTATAAAAAAGGGCAACAAGGCTTGTTATGGCAAGCTTACCCAAATTTCAATACTAACAAGAAAGTTCACTGCGACCTGCATCTAAGCTTACTAAAAGGCATGAACTTATTTTCATGTATGAGGTGCGCAATGGAGTTCATTTTTTACAGACCCGACTTACTGCTGCAGTTTGAAATCTAGCATTTTAGATTCTTGAAGGCATGTAAAAGTTGCAGTTAAACCGCAGTTATTAGTTTATTACACCAACATATTGTTCTGTGTACGACAGACTGGTAACACGGAATTAAAGCAACATTTTATTTTGATATTTTATTTCTCTACTAAAAATATTCAAGCGATAAACACATTTTGATCTGCCATGCAATAGCAAAATGCACACATTACGCTTGTAACCCCCAGAGGAAGGCTGATTTAGCTATTCATATGACATAACTCTGACACGCCAACTCATATTAGCAAATGCAAAGGCGTGTCCAAAACAATAAGCGTACGCAAAGCGCCCTTGCAATTGTAATTCCACACAGCAACCGTTATATTCGATGCCGATGCATAACTAGCTGCTCGACAATTCACCGAGTTCGTAGACATAAGCATCCTTTCAGTTTCGCACCGTGCACGAAAACCGCAACAGGAGACAAAACCAGACCTACCTATAATCACACCATTTCAATACATGAGCAAAAACAGTTCAGTCTTAGGGATAAACACTGTGAGAGCGATTTAGTGCGCGACGGCGACGAGCGACGGCTTCGAGCGACCAAACGGGCCGTCGCTTGAACAGATGGCTCTGTTCTGGAAATCTAGAAATCGTCGCTCGTCGCCCGATAGTGCTATGAGCAACTAGCCAATAGCGCGAAGCCGGAACTGGTTGTACATCGCTCAAATACTACCGATTGTCGCGTGGAACGAGCAAATGATTCAATTTTTATACGTGCAAGGATAAGAACCTACGGCAAGACCTCCGGAAATATTTTATGCTACTTTTTATAGTAAAATACATCAACGTAAATTACTAAAGCACGCGTCACGCGTGATTGCAGCCCTCATGCCGGCAACACCGTGGAGGCGTCGCTCAATATCGTCGCTCGCACGGAGTATGACTTGTAGGCGACGAGCGAACGCGACAACCATCTCCATCGCGTCGCTTGTAGCTGCCGCGCGCAAGATCGCTTATATGGGGTTTATACATTTTTCAGCATAAAACATGGATTCCTCATGCGCTTTCAGTAAGTTCAAGATAACGCGCCCAACTGACCTCTTGCAGCATGCAGCTGAATGCCTGCGGCAAAGTTTCTAACTAGCACTGGTGCTGCACGTAACTTCAGTGGTCGCAGATTCCTCCTGCGCGAGACACCGTCAAGCGCGCGGTTTATTTATAAAAAAAGCTTGCTGCCAGCAAAATGATGCCTTCTGTTATGTGATTCCTTAGTTCAACAGCGTTCCGTACACAGTATACTGCCAAATTGAATAAATTCAAACACACAAAACGCACGCTAATCACGCTCCGCATAGGCTCGGAATCACAGGCTGGTGAGCGAACCATTTTAAGCGTCCTCTCGCCTGGCGTCTTATTGAACATACCATAGTTCTGGCAGCGTTTGCGATCTTTAAAGCTCTTACGGACAACGGCAAAGTGATAAAATCACATGCAGTTATCGCGACGACTGGCTTTTTCGATTGACATTGAGAGACACAGCGCGTATGCCTAGTCCTTTGTCAATCGCGTCGGCTAAGCGCAGCGACCACTTCCTGGCGATAGCATGACATATACGGACAATGTGCACCTAAGTTAGAATTCACTTACCGTGGAGGATTTGCTGTTATATCCAAGGCATGACGAACGACTGTCGTGTTTTCGTGGCGACGCGAGATGGCTGACATACGATCTCCCTTGGCTGGCCTTTGCTGCTATCTGTGCTGCTCGGCGGACGGATCACCTTTCTCCGGTGCTGTGTTGTTCCGCGATCTTGAGCGCGCGCGCGCGCGCGCGGTGGAGCAACTCCGAGTGAAAAAGTAGAGTGCTCGCTACGCGTTCCTTTGAACTGCGGCGGCCTGTTCTCTTAGAAGCAAAACGATGTGTTCTTTGCTCAGCGTGCATGAATGAAACATTGCCATGTTCGGGGCCAGACACCTACAGTTGAAGCAGAAGATTACGCTACGTTTTGTTCTCTATTGCCGCAAGAGTAGAACTGGCATTCTACTCTCTCTCTCTGAAGGGGAGAGTGAAAAGCACATTTCACTCTCTCCTTGGTGAGAGAGTGAACAATGCATTTCACTCTCCTCGACATTTTGCGAGAGTAAAACGACGCTTTGAAGAGTGAACCGGCCGCTTCACTCCTGCGATACCCTTCCTAGTTTTTAGAGTGTACGCAAAACAATGTCCGCTTGAAAAGTTACAGCTTTGTGTAGCGTGTAGGCGGTGTGCCGTATATGCGAAAAGCTATGTGATATAGCATTCTTTACCAAACCAGCCCGAATCATTATGCATAGAAATGGCTTTAACTGCGTAAAAGGGTACTGGTTAATTGCTTGACGTTAGAAAATATAAACGTAAGCCTAACAGGCTTTATTGAGGTCATATCTAGAAAATTTCGCAGACTTGTCAGGATCATGCTTTTATCCTACCGTTGTAACCGTACCCTCATTCGCGCTTCGTGGTATCGCACTAGTTTTTTTTTTATTTATTTATTTACAAATACTGCCGGCCCTATTTGGGCCCAAGCAGGAGTGGGTATACATACAGCAGCGTCAATTACAACTGTCAATTAGCAATTGAGAACACAACAAAAACATGCACATACATCATTGTAACACTATACGTAACAGAAATAAACATGACCATACAACAGTGCAATACATAAACAAAATAACAATGGAAAAGCGTAACGCAAAAGCAACTGCTTTCATTGCGGCAATTTAGAGATCAAAGAAAAGGTTATTTGAAAGCTGAACGAACGATTCTGTTGTATTAGCATTACCTATTCCTTCGGGTAATTTATTCCATAGTGAAATTGCATGGGGAAAAAGAGAATATTGATGGAGGTTAAGATCACTGAATGGTTGCTTAATTGTTTTGTTGTGGTTTGTACGAGCAGACCGCATGAGGGGCTCAGGTAAATAACATTCACGCGGTATTTTGTAGTGACCGTGGTACAGCTGATATAAAAATTTGATGCGAGATACAATTCTGCGATGAGCTAGTTTTTTTTTCAATTTCGCCCTGTCGCGAAGAACGGACACGCTAGAAAAACGCGAGTATGTAGAGTATATAAACTTCAAAGCTAAATTTTGCACTCTTTCTATTTTCTTGATTAAATATTTTTGATGAGGGCTCCAGATCAAATCCGCATATTCTAGTTTTGGTCTGACAGGAGCTTTGTATGCGGTTAACTTAATGGTCGATGAGGTACGGCGCAATTTCCGTTTCAATAATGCCAGCTTTTTTAGCGCGTTGCTCCAAACGTTTTTTATATGGGGTTCCCAACTTAAATTGCTTGTGAGTGTAACACCTAAATACTTCACTCGCTGGGTTTTATGTATATAAGAATTATTAATAATATAAGCGAAATCTAAGGGTTCTTTCTTGTTGGTAAATGTAATAGCTGCCGTCTTCAAAGTATTTAGCTTCAATCCCCATGTTTCACATCATACGCTAATTGAGTGCAACGCCTCATTAAGTCTTACTTGGTCGGAGTGATGATTTACATTAGTATAAACAACACAATCGTCCGCAAACAACCGGATCTTCACAGGCGATTGAACAGATAAATAGATGTCATTGATATAAACTAATAACAACAAAGGACCGAGAACTGACCCCTGTGGCACCCCTGAGTGCACTTCCAATGTACCAGAAACGCAGTCTTTAAAAGCAACGTATTGTTTTCTTGAGGACAAATAAGATTCTATCCAACGCATTATGCCCATAGAGAGCAGTTTAGTTACTAAATCGGCATGCGGAACTAGATCGAACGCTTTGGAAAAGTCCAAAAACACTGCATCGATTTGACCCCTCCATATTCAGTGCATTCATAAAATCACCCTTTATCTCAGCTAACTGTGTTATTGTGGATAAACCAGCCCTAAATCAATGTTGATTTGCATGAAGTAAATGATTATTCTCTAAATGTGCTATAATCGTTTTAAATAAAATGTGTTCTAGCAGTTTACAAGTTGTGGATGTTAATGATACTGGTCTGTAATTATTTAGTTCAAAAGGGGACCCAGATTTGTGAATCGGAACTATTCTTGCAAAGCGCCAGTCATACGGTATCTCACAGGATTCTAACGATGTTTTATATATTACACATGAGTACTCTGCTACCCAGATTGCGTATCTGTTGAGGAAAACATTTGATATTTTGTCCGGACCTGATGACTTTTTTATGCCTAGATTACGCAAAAGACTAAGAATGCTGTCTTTGCTTAAATCTACTTCGGGCATCGGATTACGAAGCGTGTAACGTTGCAAGTGCGCGTACGATGCGTTGATAGTAAACACCAATTGAAAAAAAACGCGTTAAATTCATTAGCAATGGTCAAAGGATCGTCAATGCTTATGCCAGATGTTCGGATCTCTGTGATGCCGCTTTTACCTTTAGATAAATATTGCCAGAATTTCCTTGGTTGCTCCGACATGAAAGAAGTCAATGTGGAAGAAAAGAACTGATCTCTTGCAGCGCGCACTTTATCTTTGAAAGTGCGCACTAGACTTACAAGTTGTTTCCTGTCACCACGTTTTCGAGAGCGTTTTATTTTGCGTTTCAGGTGTATCAGATTACGATCCATCCACGGGTACTCCCTGTTTATGTGCTTTTTCTTTAAAGGCACGTTGGTGCTTTCACCAGTGCGTGACTATGTCTTTAAACTTTGACCACAGCACACTAACGTCATTTGTCTCATTAAAGGAAGGAAATAAAGATTCCATACAACTAATAATTCCGTCATCTTTAACTAGGCTGTCATTGTGGCCGCCATTATGTTTAGCTTCCCGCATCGAGATAATTTCTTACGTGTATTGGTGTAATTTTTCTGGTCGAGTCATATGAAATCAGTTAGTCTTCAGTGCCCCAAATTCATTCATACCTGTTCGCAAACGATTGTGAGGGCATTAAAATGTTCAAACTGAACCCGTCTCGTGAGTCGAAAACATAGCGAAGCTACACAGAAACAATGGAATATCAGTATGTATTCTTTGCAGCATAAACAAGAAAGATTGCAGAAGAAATCTGAGCGCCGGTGCGTCGAATGATACGGCTGACAGCAAATGGTGGTTTCGACGCCCTTGTTATATAGCAAATTTTGATAGGTACGTCACGCAGCCAGAATCGATCGCTAAAGCTCATTTATTCGCCGCAGAGTTGCCGAGAACAGTTTGCAGTGTAAAAACAAAGGAAAGAAAAACAGCGTAATAACGCACAGGTTCAGTGGCTCTTGGTGCGTGCAGCAAAAGTACATTGAACGCAACGTCAGGATCGCGCATCTTTACCATTAGACTGCAGTAAGACTAATAGGCCCGCACGTTGGAGTTCCTTCCTTGTATGTTAGATTTTGCATGACGCTATTTGCTGAAGTGGGCTAAGCGACGCGTGATACATAGATGAAGACTTTTCGCAAATACACTTGCTATTACTAGAAAGGCTTTCAGCGGGCGTGAAGTTGCGCGCATTTGCATAATTATGCTACGCGAACACCCGCATGCCAACACCTTAGCACACTGTAGGTGTTTTTTGGAGGTTACAGGTCACTGGAAGGAGTTTATCAAGAGAGTTACAAACTTAAGCCCATGAGCTAAATATAGACTGAAGCTTTCTCAGGGAATGTTGCTTCATGCCGTTTTCAACAATCGCTAGATGACTACAGTCTAATAGTTTCGTTATCAGTAATACTGAGACGCGATAGTTTCACTGTCTATATTTCTAGAAGTGAAACTGAAACTGAGGCCGAGATTTTGAGTGTTGCGTTCTAGCGAAAAAACAAGCAACCATATATCTTCATCGATGCCGTAAGGAAATGCCACAAACCCGATTTCGTGATTCGAACTCCAGCCGCGACGATTACGCGCGCGCTGGCGCCCCGACCGATCAGACCGCTCGGCCACACGGCACATCGGTCGCGGCTTGATACGATATGCATTATCAAGATACTACGGTCAACGACGCGACTTCCATGACGAAAACGTCATTTTGAAAAGGGCTTTCCTTCACGTGAAGACACCATGACAGGCTGAAATGAAACCTATGTGTCCATACTACTTCTTTCTCCGGGCGATTCCGAGGCTTCCGCCCAGTGTTCTTCAAATGGGCCGATTTCGTCCTGAAAAACGAAGCGTCATTTCGGTAGCTTCCATAGGATCCCACTGTGTCAACTTTACACGCCGTGGGAACAGAATTTGAAGTCCCGCTGGTAAGACTGCTGTATTTGTGAAGGGCGGTACAGCTTGACAAACAAACGACTAAAACCAGCCTTCGAAGACGCGTACACAAGGAGAGAGAGAAGGGAGAAAAAGACACCCACACAACGCTGGCACTAGCAACAGAGTTTAATGAAACACTTAGGCCGAAGAGAAAAGAAAATCAACACAAGCATGCGCCATGCAAAACCAAGGCAGTCATTAAAACATAAACATTAGAAGACATCGCTGAATGACACATTCTAAAGGCGGCATTTTTCCAAAAAAGCCACTTCATTGCAAGATAGCGATAAGGAGGGTGCGCTAACGCACTGATTGTGACCATGTTTTTGGATTTCGTAAGCTTCAATGACTTCCCTTTCGCATTTCGTGGCTCCCTTACCAATAATTTGGGTGTCTTCATAAACAGGATGGCAAGAGCAACTTCGGAAGTGAATCTTCGGCAGTGAATCACGGGGAATCTTCCAGCAGCAGCCGCGAGGAGAGCTGATTAGAAAGTATGCCTGAAAGCTGCATCTTGAACAGAAAACGAGAAGAATCGTACCTATGGACAGTGCCCCTGCATTGCAATTTCCTTAGTCTCAATACTTCAAGAGCACAATTCTTTTCTTCATTCGATGGTGCGCTTATCTGTATGGTACATTTTCCCAAGTAATGGCAGCACCGATCATGGTCCAGATGAAGACGAAGTGCTAGCTGCACAGTCTCGTTCACTGTTAAAGGGAACACACAATTGTAGAGCACGGGCGAATTTTTTTTTCTTTGGGCATGTGTACAATCACCCGCCTTTTCAGCAAGCGTCATGTGGTTGGTGGTATTGGCAATTTTCTACACGCGCGTGCAGTGCATCGTAATTGCTTACACATATTTCAGCGTTTTCTTTAACAGTGCACGGCACTGCACGTGCTGGGGGCTTGTCATTTACACATGGTGTCATCGCGAAAGCAACGTCTACATTTTCCGTGTCACAAAACGAACCAACGGTGCTCGCACGCGTTTAGCGAATTTTCTCGCGGGAAGCTAGCTTTACAGTTATGAATATGGCTCATTCCGGGCCCGTGCTTACAAATGCAGTTGGTAGTGTGGCAGACCAGTATCGCAAGAACATGCGCCAGGTAACCGTCACTCCAAAATTATTATTAGCGAAGGCGAGAAGACCAACTCTTGCCGAGGAAGACGATGTAAGGGCATTAAATGCCAGCACCGCGACCATCATCCACTGTAGAATGTCCAGACATGCACAACGTACGGAAATAAATTATCTAAAATAACTAATTACTAGGCAAGGAATGCATCAAGCGCAGTTTTAAATACTCAAGTTGGAAAAGAAATTCAGTATGCAAAATTATGAGAAACTTCTTTTGTTGACTTTTAAGATACTTTCAAATTACAAGGCATTGCAGAAACAAAGCAAAGTTCTCCATCACCGAAGCGTTTCAATAAGTCATCAATGCAAGAAGCCGAGTTGCCACAAACATTGATAGCCCTCGGAAAGAAAATGCCTTGAAAGTTTTCCGTTAGTCGTAAAATGTCGGCACACGCCATGAGTCTGCCCCTGCAGCCAGCCAACTCCAGTTGAAGTTGAAAAGAGAATACAAAATACCACTAAAAGCTATTTAAGTTACAATACTAAATACTGCTTCGAGAAAGTATTTGTGAAATACCAAACCACTCAGAAAAGACCTTAAAATATGTTAAGTAGAGTTTTTATCATACGTTCAAGTTTGAGTAACACGCAATACACGAAGACCACAGGCTGCCTCTTAGGTCTAAAAGCGCGAGTACGCACGCAAGTATGCAACAAGCGGCACGTTTGTATACTTAACGATTGATTATACATCTAGTGCACAGCGCATGTCAGTGACCTTAAAACCCAGGTCCATCAACAAGCGTCATACACATCTAGGTAAACTTTTATTAGTATTCTTTCTTTTTTTCTTTTTCCAACTTCATTTAGGCCGCGATTACAACCTCACGTTTTTTTTTTTTTTTAGTGGGCATGAACTTTCTTGCAGATCTACTTCGTTTAATGGTTCTCCTTCACATGTATTTTATTATTTGCAGGTGGCAGATACTTGGTCTAGGTATACTAGCGTGTGTATAACACGGTAAAACGGCGCAATACAAACGCTAAAGAATGGGCCGCTGCCCACAAGCCACAGCGGCCATTGAAGAAAACCATAGAAAATTTACAAATTAAGCGAAGTTCCCTTACGGAGGCGGGAATGTATTTATTCCTTCCTTATCTTTCCTCCCTTCGGACTCATGAAAGTACCTCTCGCATCAAGTAGATATTCGCTATACTGCGAAGCAGCGTGTCTACCGGCTATCACGCTCTGACCCTTTAACGCTATATACAGGTGCGGCTTCACAATCGTAATACTCTGTAGCCGAGCCACGAAGGTGTGGGCTCCTGTCAACTGAAAGCTGGAGCAAAGTTGTTGTCTCTTCCGCGGCATTCGCACGAGGAGGACTTCCGTACTCAGAGAAGCATCACTCTCCACGACAGACCCACCCGCCGCAATATAGCCGAGTCGCTATGGCGTTGTGCTGAGGAGAAACGGTGCCGAGTGTCATACCGGCCGAGGCGGCCATATTCTGATGGGGGGTGGGGAGGGGGGTAAATGCAAAAAAAAAAGAAAGAAAAACCGCTCGTGTACCGTGCATTAAATGCACATTAAATGAGCTAGTTAATACTAAGCCGCCACCGACTGCACGCCTCATATCACATAGTTGGTTTTTGCGCGCAAAACCCGAGAGAGAGCGAGAGAAGAAACTTTATTAATGAATGGTCCGGCAGTTTTGCTGTGGTAGCCTAAGGTGGCGGCTCCAAGTCCTTGGACTCGAGCGGCATCTTCGGAGCTTTTAAATTTCTTTTTAGCTGCGACAGAAACTCTCGGCGTTGCTGGTTTGTTCACACGGTCGACGTAGAGCTATAGGAGGTGTTTGAGAAATAAGACAGACTTAGCGACATCTCTACTTCCGAAAACTCGCAGCGCCGGGCCATTATTGCCAACGCGGCTCTGGTTGCCGAGGCGTGGATACAGTTTGTGTCGTGCGGGAAAAGCCTTCGTCTACGGGCTCAGATTATTTTACGTCACCGTGTGATGCCCGAAAAGCGGAACGCTGTCTTCCCACAATACTAGCTGTGCCCAGCGTAACTGAGCGCGTCCATTCCGGATGTGGGCAAACCCGTTTAAAAGCAGTTCTATCTCCCACGCTTCAAGCCTGTACAGCCCAATGAATATAATTCACGTAAACAAAGTTACCGAGTACTGTGAGAAAATGTAACTTAGTGTATAGCACTTAACACTGTCTTGAGGAAGCTATTTGATGAGAGCACTAAGTGCTCGAAAAAGTATTTCTTTAATTTTAAAGATAATTGCAAGGTATAATTTTCTTCTAAGGCCATATAACGACGTCGGGTACTACCAAAAAAAAAAAAGTTCCCTCGCAATAACAGCTGACTTTCTGAGTGATCGAGCATCTGACATTTAGGCTAATGCCACGATAAACTTGGAACTAAATTATCAGTGTCTGGAGACACGATTAGAAACAATACTTGGAAATGTATTCTCCTTTCCCGGAGTAATAAATGCAAATCCCGCGAGAATGTATGGAAGATACAAACGTATTCCGCAAACTATTTGAGATAGATCACTTGTGGGCTATACTATTCTCTTGTGCTCGTTGTTCACGTTTTCGGAACTTTGGCCAATACGACCACGCAGACTATGCCGATTGCACAACCAACCTAATTTACGGAGGCTGTGTGGCCCTGTCACATCTTGAAACATGGGAAATGCGCGCCGCGACAGCCTAATTAAACGCCGTCTCCCGCATATGAGAGGAAGTTTATGTAGGCTATGCAGTGAACAATACACCTGGAGTAACGGTAACTACTGTTACCACTGATTACCGAAAAACACAGTGCACCTGCTCGAATTCCCATTTCAGGCGCCTCGTCGGCGAAGTGAAACTACGATCTTTCTCCATAATTACTCGCGTGAGCAAGGAGTTAACCGCGTGGCTCTGGAGAATGACTGGTATATTGGTTCCTTTCCCCTTTTGCTTTCTTTTTTTAACAACGATGTGTGCATGTGATGTGAGACATTGCATTGGAAAGCTTTGGCTTACCTGAAGAAGACGGGTTTATTATTTCTGCGGAAATCTCAACTCACGGGGGCCTTTATTTTTTCGTCCCTAATGAAAGGCGGTCGCCCCGGGGTAAAAAAAAGAAAAGAAACGACGACCTAGAAATCAATTGTCAGAGGCGGCGGATCGCAATGCGCTGGACAGGTCAGGCGAACAGAATGGTACATTCGCCGCTCTGAAGAGGATAGACAACTGGTCAAGTTGGTATTGGTTCACGGCTAATAAAAACTAATTGTCAACAACTAAAAAATCATCAAAGTATCTAAAAACTTTGAAACCATAAGGATGAGATGAAGCAAAAACACATTGTAGTGCGTGGTTAAAGTAGGATAAAAAGATGCCACACAAAATGTGTGCTAAACGTGAACCACTGCAAATGCCCTTTTTCTGCAAAAATATGTCATGTTCAAAAGAGACAAAGGTGTGGTTGTGATAAACTTCCAAGCGGGAAACAAAATTGAAAGCCGAAATCTCCGTTTTAGACACAAAACCAGCTTCGCCACTTTCATCAACGCACTGTTTAACAGCTTTTAGAAGCTCAGGATGGGCAACCGAGTAAAACAGGTCATTTACGACAATGGAGCACACGTAGCCTACTTCTTGGTTTCCGCGCAAACATTCAAAAATTTCATCCGAGTTTCTAGTCAAGAAAGGATCACTCAATTCAAGAAGCTTGAGTGATTTGTTCAAAACTTACCAAACTTTCGTCAGGTCAGTCCTTGAGTACGCAAATGTTATTCGGTTCCTGTACACTAAACAACTAATTAAAAAACTGGAAGGTGTACAAAGCAAAGATCTACGGTATAGTATATACAATGAACATAAGCTAACAGACTCGCCCACCGAACTACTTAACAAAGCTGGAATATTAACACAACAAAGCCGAGCTGTACTAGTCCGTTCTAAATTTAGGTACCGGCTCCTACACAACAAGAGTAATATTGATACCTCTAGATACATCTTCAGAAATGAAACACGGCCAACGCCACATAAACACACACGAACACTCAATGAGTATTCTTTTCATACCGATTGCTTTAAGAATTCATTCTTTCCTTTAGCGATAAGAGAGTGGAATAAGATGAGGATACCAGCATTTTGGGAAAATATTAGGTATCAGATGATCCGAATACGCTAAATGAGTAACCCAAGCGTTGTCCGTGGTTCATAATTGGTTTATGTGGTGATCGCAACTTTTACGCAATATGTATAATTCTGTTCTGTACTTGCAGTGCTTTACATGTGCTGTGTGTTTTGGCTGTACAAAATATCTGACTTTATATATGCGTACGTGGACTGAACTAATGCACAGAACTTTGCGACTAGTACTGTTGGACTGTATATTTTTTTATTCATCCAGTGTTCTTATTCATTCCAGTGCCATATTTCGTGTCGCTATTCTCCCTTTTTACGCAAATTTGTTTCCTTTGCCAAGTGACAAGGAGTAGCCGGTGCCACCATAAAGGCGCCAACCTCTCCTAATATTCACTTCAATAATAAAAAAAAAAGTAGAGTGAATCTATTAGTAACAGCTTCTCATTAAATACATTTGCTAATTCAGTGGGAAAACATCTCCTCGCCTTACAGCTCTGTTTGACTTACTCCGGTTTGTTACCGATCTTCATAGCCTAACACTTTAATCTATAAGTGTTCTTTTTGTATGATGCATTATACGCATGACTGCATCATGTTTATCATGTTCATTAGGTGTTTTATATAACATGTGTTTTCAGGTAGTTTTCTTTTCTTTCTTATTTGGTTTCTTCTTTTCTCAGATTTTTCTTCGTTATAGTATATTGTACCGAAATATTGCATTTGTGATGGACTTGATTGTTTTGTTTAGCGAAGCCAAAATCTTTGCAATAACACACTCGTGATTATATAATGCATTTATATTCTTTGCTCGCAAATACTACCATATGTACTTGCCCTTCCTGTCATAATCCCATGAGGGATTGACATGTGAAATAAATAAATAAATAAAATAAAAAGCTACTGACTTGATGTTGCCACGTGCCCCGTTGACCAATAATCGTTCGAAACGGAACGTCAACCCTATGGGTCTTGGAACTGAAGAAAGCTGTAAGAGAATCTTTTTTTGCTCTTTCTAATCTGTTTAGCTAATCTTTCACAGCCAATTTCTTCCCAGAAAGAAGTCATAATTTTCTTAGCCTATGATAAGCTGTCTTTTACAGGCTTAAAATTATTGTTGATAGCCTCTAGCGCTTTTTCGTTAAAGGCTTGTCTAGGCACTTGAGCCTCGGGGACCAGCACGAGAACTTCTAGCGTGGAATTGGAAAGTCGCAAGAAAAGCGCCCCAGGAACAGCGCGAGCGTTGCCTGCTCGATGGTGTAGGCAGCCTACGCAGAGCTTCCCCCAAGGCAGGAACTGGTCGTCAGCTGCGAGTGTTGCAACGTGTGGCGTCTTTTCTTTCAAAGGCAACGAACTCCGTCTAATGCAGTCCGATAAGGAAGGCGCTTTTGTGGATCTGCCTTGGCAAGCCTTTAACGAAGAGGCACTAGAGGCAGTCAAAAAGAACTTTAAGCCTGTAAACGCCAGCTTATCAAACACTAATGAAACCGTGACTTCTTTCTGTGAATTGGCTGTGAAAGATTAGCTAAGCAGATTAGAAAGAGCAAAAGGCTTCTCTTACAGCTTTCCAGCTTTCTTCGGTGCCAAGACCGATAGGATTGACGTCCCGTTTCGAACGATTATTAGTGAATGGGGCACGTGGAAATGTCAAGTCCGTAATTTTTTGATCAAATCGCTCAAGCTTCTTGAATTGAATGACCCTTTCTTGACTAGAAATTCGGATGAAGCTTTCAAATATTTCCGTGGAAACCAAGAAATAGGCTATGTGTTCTCCATTGCCGTAAATGACCTGTTTTACTCGGTTCCTCATCCTGAGCTTCTAAAAGCGGTTAAACAGTGCGTTGATGAAAGTGGCGAAGCTGGTTTTGTGTCTAAAATAGGGATGTCGGCTTCCACTTTTGTTTCCTTCTTGGACGCTTATCTCAACCGCACTCTGGATTCTTTTGAACATGGCATATTTTTGCAGAAAAAGGGCATTTGCATTGGTTCGCGTAGAGCACACATCTTATGTGGCATCTTTTTATCCTACTTTTACTACGCACTACAATGTGTTTTTACTTCATCCCATCCTAATGTTCTCAAAGTATTTAGATACGTTGATGATTTTTTAGTTGTTGTTGACAATAGGTGCCCTTTGCCATGCCATGAAATGGCCGAACAGTTCTGGGGCGATTTTAGATCAAACGCAAAATGACTTACTTTCACCGATGACCTTCGTAAGGACAGTTCGTTGCAGTCTTTACACGTTAACCTAACACTTTTGAGGGATCACGTTTGCTGTGCGTACCTCCCTCGAGGTAAAAAGCAATTGATACAGCGCGACTCAGCGCGCTCTAAGACTGTGAAGCGTGGTACCGCCTTATTTTGCCTGGAACCGGCTCTGAGCAAGTCATGTATGCATATGATGCAGGCGAATTTTCGCAATCAACATGAGAGACCTTTAAAAGCAGGTTACTATCAATCTTGTCTTAAATTCCGTGATTCAGTCCCTCCTACAGAAGCTGAAAGCTAGCACTGCCAGCGTGAAAACACACTCGAAGGAAAAGAGAGCGTGTTAAGCCCGAGGTAGTTCTCCTACATCAGGACGCCGACTGCTTGTCTCGGCACCTCGTCGCCGCCCCAGACGCTCCCACGAAGGACGCCCCAACCGCATTTATTCGCTCTCCGCTTTCAGCCACATTGGTGACGGAAAACGGCGGGACATGTCTCTAAGAGATTTCATCAACCGCCTACATTCCTACTCGTCAGACCGCTCACTCGGTATGTTCGTCATCGTAAATGGCACCTTACGTGCATCGTGTGAGCCATAGCCTCAAGTCAGTTGCTCCCAGATATGGCATTCCAGTTGTCTTTTCGGCTCCCAACAAGCTGACTGAATTGTGCTCCCGGATCACACGCGATGGGCCGCGGGGATGCCAGAAGCAGCACGCCAAACCTTTCAGGGACTGTGTCGAAGGGGTGCTCTATGAAATACCCCTAGATTGCGACAGGCGCCACCTTGGGCAAACGGGACGTTGTATTACTGACACACTGGTGGAGCATGCTAATAGTATCGGTAAGTGTGACAATGCGCATCTTCCAGCGTACGGTAAAGCTTGTCGTTGTACGCGACGCTTTGCGCAAGTATTGATTATTGGCAAAAGTAGGGACCAACCTGCCGGGGAGTTGTTGGAAGCGTTCTATATTAAAAAGAAAGGGTCTGATTGTGTCAGCGATACATCTATCATAGAGTATTCTGCAGAAATGTGCTTTCTTCAAAAAATGTTATCATGGCCATGCTGTTCCACGTCACACCTTGGCTCTCTGCGCACGCGCGGAAGCTGCCGTTTTTCGGTATCTTTCTGAGGGTGTCAGTAAACAGCTGGTAGTTTGGCGCTTCACTGGCTTCTATATTCTGTCCCTTTTCACAAAATGTATTTCGCGCCATAATCAAGTATACCTATTTAATCTAAGGACCAACTTGACCGAGAAGAACTTCTTCTAGAAGATCTTCATGTAGCAACCTGTGCCAAGGACGCTGGAAGCGTTGTGGAATTGTGCTCGTATTTGGGCCGATTTCACTAAAATATTGTGGAGATAGTCCGTCGACTAACTAATCTTCTCAGGAAAAGCATTCCGTTTCCTTGGTGTCTCGATTAAGCCACACCCTCTTCGCACCTTATCACGCTGCTCACTATTCGTCGATTCTCGCCGAATTCGATGCCCACGCTCCAATTGAACTACGCAAAGACGCGAGTCACTATTGGCGCTGTTCTAGTACAATATCAAAATGGTCATGATCGAGTTATTGCGTACGCAAGCCGGCTTTTTCGCTCTGCCGAGCGCAATTATTCTATTAGCGACCACGAGTGTCTCTCACTTGTTTGGGCAGTCAGCATATTACACTCCTACTTGTGACGGGCGGCCTTTTACTGTTACTACCACTGAACAACACGCGGGCTTTCGATACTTAAGAACCACACTAGGCATCTGTGTCGCTGAGCCCTGCGTCTCTAGGAATTCGCCAACACTGTGGTGTACAAGTCCGGCCGACTACATCAGGACGTCGACCGCTTGTCTCGGTACCTCGTCGCCGCCCAAGACGCTCCCACGAAGGACACCCCGACCGCGCTTATTCGCTCTCTGCTTTCAGCCACATTGGTGACGAACAACGGTGGCACATGTCTCTAAGAGACCTGATCAACCGCCTACATTCCTACCCTTCAGACCGTTCGCTTGGTATATGTTCGTCATCGTAAATGGCACCTTATATCACCGGAACATGCAACCCGGGAGGCAGGAACTACTTCTCATCGTTCCCTCTTCGTCGGTACAGAACGATATCACAAAGATGATTGCCACGGACCTTCCACCCTCGCAAGTGGGTGATCTCAGTCGGGCACTTGCGAGGGTGCCGTACTCGAGCAACTGCGTGAGGTTCATACAGCCGGTCAGATTGGTGTTTCCAGGACGTACGACCGTGTGGAGCGACACATTTTCTGGTGTGGTCTTTGCCACTCTGTTCGTCGCCATTCGACGCCCTGAGATCCTGCCAACGCCGGCAAAGGCCCGCTCTTCCTCCGGCTGGACTTCTCCAGCCTATTGATACAATACCAGCCTAGCCATTTTCCCGTTTGGGCCTCGACATTCTCGGACCGTTCCCTTTGTCCACCACTGGCAATAAGTGGATTGGCGCTATTACGGATTACGCGACGCGTTACGCCATCACAAGACCTCTCCCAACTCTCCCAACCAGTTGCGATACGGACGTCGCCGACTTCTTGATGCAATACATCATTTTACATCATGGCGTGCCTTGTCAGTTTCTTACCACCCGCGGTCGCTGCTTCATTTATAAAGTCATCGAAGACTTGCTTCATTCTTGCGCCACCAAACACAAGCTTACGACTGCGTACCACCCACAGACGAACGGTCTTACCAAACGCCTGAATTGCGCGATCACTGACATCATCCTTGTTTCCACTGATCACGACTGGCACACTGCGCTACCATTTGTCAACTTGTGCATAACTCCTCGCACCCTGACACCGCTGACTACTCACCTTTCTATCTTCTGTTCGGACGAGAACCAACACGCTTCTGAGATGCTTCGTACGAGCCCTGCCAAACTGTCGACTGAATCCGCTCGCGACGCCATTGCTACAGCAGAAAAGGCACGCCAGATTGCCAGTCTTCGCCTCGTTGCATTGCAGACACGCCAGAATTTGTACGAAACCCACCACCGGGTCGAGACGCCCACTACAGTGCGGGTATTTTGTCCTTCTCTGGTCCCCGACTCGGTGCGTTGGCCTATACGAAAAACTACTTTCGAAATACTCTGCCACTTACCGGTGTCTCGCGACATGTGACAGACGTGACTTACGAAATAGCCCCGCTCCATCCTACCGCGTCTTTAAATTCTTCAGATGTCGTCCACGTTACACCCCTCAAGCGGCCAGCACCTTGTCTCAGGCGTCGGGTCAGTGCTTTCCTGGCCGCAAGCCAATGTCACAAGACTGAGAGCAACGTGACTAAGACGACGTTGGTCATTCGGTGGAAGAGAACCACAGATTGTAAAGACTGTCTTTCCGCCATCTTGGCTGTGTTGCAGCTCACTGTAGAGAGGTTGTAAATATATTTTCATTTATATCTCTTCCCCTGACAATATGTATGCATATTTACTCTGAACTAGATTTCCGCAGGTTTAGCAAATGAAGCGGTCATGGGCAGTGCTTTTCTTTTTCTTCTTTACGTTAACCATTTATTTAGCCTACAAGATTTACTGAAATTGTGTCACTACATAAATTATATATCAGCACAGGCGGACATGACTTGCAAGAAAAACAGAAGCAATCCATTCACCGAAAGAACTGATTACATAAGCTAACTTACTAATTACAAACTTTACGGCATATGTTTATATAGAAAGTTGAAGATATTCGGCATAAAAGTCTAGTTCCTGATTTCTGCATTTCAGGATTCCATTCAATGAGAAAAAGAAGTAATAATAATTACACCGTCGCGCGACGGAATCTAACAAACGATTGCAATCTCCAGTCTTTCTTTCTTTTTTTTTCTTGTAATCAAAAGATATGTTCATACTTTTACGCTTCATTTTGTGAATTTTATGAAAACATGATTTTAGAAAAAAATGTTAGCCAAGTTCGAGAGTCGGGAGATCAGGCTCTCGAACTTGATTAAACCCCGGAACACTCCAATATCCTAGTATTTCGCAAACCGCTTCTCTGTGCATTAAAATACCTTAAAGTATGAACGACCTGCCGTAGACTGCCATGTTTCGGACTCCAATTTGCAACAGGACCCTGACTAGAAAAATATGTGTATACTCGGCCGCTTATACCTTACGTGCACTTATAGGTGTAAAATTGATTTCCTCTGGGTATTTGTGGTTCATTCACGGTTTTCAGAGGAAGGAGGGTGGGGGGGGGGGGGGGAGAATTGCAACGTAAAGCGACAAGAAAAAGAAAAAAGTGACGCTTTCCAACAGAATCCGATAAACACTGCAATAAACTGTACTGTACAGGATGAGATAAGACCAAGTTATTTTAAAACTCGGCGTTCTAATTCTCACTCTGCCGATTCCGTCTTTATATAGAGCTTTATTTTTTTTTACGGTTACCGCCGCCGAAAATGAGTGAACAATAATTGTGGATCAATACTTGAGGCTACACAGTTGGCTGGCTATATTCCTTTTACTGTTCGTTTCCTTTTTTTTTCTGTTGCATTAGTTTTCGCCTTTGTTCGCAAGAATATTATGTAGAAAGTTATAAAGTTATGGTATAACGAAAACGCAGTTGCGCGTCTTACAGTTTTTTACGTGAAATACACAACTCGAAGTTGGGTATTTCTTCCGCTGCTGCACAGAGGAAGAAAAAAAGGCAGTACGGATAAAAGCAACGACAGTATACTTAAAATGAAGTCGCCGAATGTACGCTATGCTTTCAACCTACGCATTCGCACCCTCCTTATCCCAGCCGACCCCTAGAAGTCATTTTTGCTAGGCTAGTTCGTGAAGCATAATCATTAGAAGCTATTATATAACTATCAGAAACTCGTGTTGTCTATCATTCTCCGTGCATGTGTGCCAACTTGCGCGACTGTTATACCGACAACACATTCTTGGTTTGTAGCGCGAAGTGACACACTGTTATGATTGGGGACTCAAGCCCATCGCTCGTGATCCGTTGTCAAGATTGGAGTCGGGCATGAATTAGAAGGTAGCTGGCCCATGCCGTCGTCCAACCTATCCACGCTGAGGACGTTGATGAAGGGAAGGACTGCTTCTCATCGAGAATGAGGAATATTGGTTTATTTACAGTATCTACATCAGTCTATCATGACTGCTTAGAAAAGTACATCAGCCTAACATGACTGTTTGAGAGAGTGTCAGTCTAACATGACTGCTTGACAGAGTGTCCTGAGCAGCCGCACAACAGCGGTTTATAAACACTCAGTCCTCCCCCGATACCCAGGTGACGGAAACGGCCGTCCAAGCACCATAGGCGAGTTGACGAGGCACCGTAGGGGAGACGACACGGCGCCGTAGTGGCATTTATTCCCCGAGCTGCAGCGCGCCCGCCGGCTGCCCATTGTCTGGCGTCTTGGTCGGCGCGTGGGAAGGGGTCTCAGTAGACGTTCCCGCGAGCTCAGTAACAATAGTTGATCTGCCGAGCTCGTTTAGTCACAATGGCGACTTCGCCAAACTCGGCTCCAGAGACGGAGAGTCGAGGACGCACGTATTGTTGTTCACACACAGTCGACTTAGTCACGCCGTGGCTAGAGGTTTGCGGCGACGCTCCAGGAAAGTTGCCGCCACTGTCGCAAATGCCCGGCAGAACTTGCACTGCAGCTGGCCGTTCTTAACAACACACACAGACTAGAAGAAGACAAGACGAGCACTAACACTCAACTAAATCTTTCTTGAAACTATCAACATATAACACGCCATGTAACGACACGTTGAAATGAATACACTTTCTCTCCGATGGAAGTACATGCCGAAGCGTCGAGGAGGAGGAGGAGGAACAAACTTTCACTGAAACCAGCAGTTTAGTTGGCTGGGCCTAGGCCTCCCACGTGGGGACGTCGAGGTCTTGCCTCTTCGCCGCCTCGCAGACTTGCTGGGCAGCCCAGAGTTGGTCGTCGCGGTGGGAGCTGCGCAGGGCGGCGTGCCATTTTGACGAGAGTGTCACAGTATTAATTGCCGGATATTGTTCTTTACATTCCCATAGCATGTGGGGAAACGATGCTGCCTGAGTCTTACAGATCTTGCAAGTGTTACTAGGGTAAATGTCTGGGTGGATCCTGTGGTAATGTGTTAGTGAAGGGTACGTGTTTGCCTGTAACAGGCGAAGTGTGGTTGCCTGTGCTCTGTTTAGGCTGTGGTGAGGGATGGGCAAGGTTTTTCTTTCGAGATAGAATGATTTCGCAAGGGCGTTGTAGCTGGCGAGGCGATCACGTTCCGCGGGTGCACCTGCGCTGTCTCCGGCACGGTTGACAAGTCCTCGTGCGTCCTATCGTTGTTTTTTTTTTGCAGAATTCCTTTTTTTCCTGTCATTATTGGAGGGCCTCTAAAGTTTGAAATATCTGTCGACGGTAATGTGTCAGGTTGGCAAAGTTACCAAGGAATTCAACTCCACCAACCAGAACAAAAGCAAGGCTATTTCGCGCACGCTGGCACATGCTGACACGGATCAGCAAAGCTATAGCTCCTGCAACGAGTTCTAAATCGCCACCTTTTATTGGATTGTGCCGGCTGAAAGCCATATTTTATAAGACACGCCGACGTGAAACAAGCCCGAATACATTAACTGATATACCCTCTTCGGTGGCTCAGTGGCTTTGTTTTGCTGCAGAGCACAAGATCGGCTATTCGATATTACCAGCCTTGACGACCACGTTACTATGGTGACGGAATGAAAAAAAAATGCTCTACTGATGTTAGTGATTTAACTTGGAGATCAGGTTAAGAGGTCAAAAGCCATTTGCTTCTTGCTACTGCATATCACTTCTAATATAAGCTAAGGGACTATGAGTGATGCAAGTTACCTGATAAAAAGATGCTTATGGAAACGGCAAATTATTTAAGAAACAAATGTCGATGACGCAATGCCATACCTAAATGTGAGATTAAAGAGAAAGGTTAAAACGCGTGCACACTGTAAGTACCTTAAGGATAGGTTGCTAGTAACGAAGAAAATTTCGCACGGTAAACATTCCACGTGATCGACGTCGACCCCAAGCGCTACACTATAAGGCGCCTCTAATAGCCCCTACTTTTATTGGTACGGCAAACTTCATCGATCAGTCTATTAACCCTTCAGCTGACTGATTTCCTTTAAGTATGTTGTGCCGTGCTAATTAAAGAGTCGATCTGCACGCCACATCGTGTCTGATTGCTTTCTTTCGCGGTGTGCCTGCACTTTATACTCTCGTCACTTAGGCTCCGAAAAAAAAAAAAAAGAAAGATAGCCAGGGGGACGCGTGGGAGGACACTGTTATCGCATCCACTGCTTCCCGGTAGTCTAGGAAGGCGCACGTGGTCTCCGACACGAGCAGCACGCCCGTCTTCGATCGAAAGCGTAAACGTACCGCGGCGTTGGCAAATCGCCCTTTCCACCCCTCCTCTCCGCTTCCTCCCCACCTACGCACAGCACCGCGTTTGTTCTGCCCAGACGACAGGCCATAAAGTTTACGGCCGAGACGTGCGAATGATGCCGCCTACCATCGGCGTCTCTTCAGTTGCCATAGACTGCCGAAAACCAGGCCGCTTTGAACCCGCACGCTACTGTCAACGTCGGAGGCCGGCTAACTGAAGATTACATCACCCCCGTCGCTTTGTGACGCACAGCATGCAAGTAGCGCTAATTACTGCCGCAAATACAAACGGCGCTCAACCAGTCGCGCGCTAACATTTTTTTGTGCGACTCGAGGAAGAAAAGAAAGAGAGCTTTGGTCCTTTCTGGTCGAAGTTGCATCGTGTTTGCATCGTGTTTCATAACTGGACCTCTCGGACAATTACCGCTAAAGCAAATGGGACACCCGATCAGCACTAATCTCTGCAACGGCTGGCTGGTGCAAGCAACACTAATAATTATTCTCAGTTGTGTATCCCACCTGCTAGCGCTATAAGGGAACTAAAAAAAAAAACGCTAGTCTAACGGTCACTTCGGTGGCAGCGCCCAAAATGGCATGAGACGGCCGCTTTCGTGAACAGCAGTCCTATAGATTTCTAAACTCCGATTTCTCCTTTTATACCTTCATCATAATCAATAGGCGAAAAATATTAGCGCGTCCCTGGTGCCCCGTTTGTCTAGCTTTGCTTCAAAAGTGGTAATTTCTATGCTGAAAACAATCGCCGCGGTGACTCAGCAGCCATTCTGACGCTGCGCGCGAGGTCCCGGGTTGGATTCCCGACCACGGCGGTCGCGCTTATACAGGGGGCCAAATACAGAAACGTTCGTGAGCGAACCCTTATATGCACGTTAAAGAACGCCGGGTGTTCAAAAAATAAACTCTGGAGCCCTCCACTATGGCGTCCCTCGCAGCGCCACCACTTAATTTTATGTATTCAGAACAAAGTGGCCTGTCCTGCTTTAGGCCAAAGGTTTAACCCAATACTAAACGCATTCGTTTATTTTTCTTTATTTCAAGGTACCTTACAGGCCCCAAGGGGAGCATTGAGTAAGGGGGGCGTCATTGAACAAATGACACCCAGTAGCAGTGGATGGTTGGAGTGGCGCGCTGTCCCCGATTGCATTAATTCGGTCTGGGATGTTGAAACATCTGCGCATTGTCCAATAAACTCGAAACGAAAACCTTTCTTATAGGAGTTACGAATCAGAATAGAGGCAGGACCAATCAGAACAAAAGCTTCGAGTAATTGCGAAGGAACAATGTTCAGCGATGAAAACTTCGTATCCGGGCCGGCAGTGCTTTCTTGCGTTCTTAAAACACATTCGTATTAATTTACAATGCTGCATCGTATTTCCCCTTAAAAAAAACGTCCCTCGAATTCTTTTCAAACAAAAATTTAACAAGCATTTTAATGGAAAACTGAGCACCTAAAGGTTGTGTCCCCTGGACATAGGTCGCTCATACTTTGTTTATTTTTTCGATAGAAACGCGGGAATGTAGTCGCGACTAAGATGCTTTCGACGTTCTTGAAGTGGTGGGGCGAAAAACGGGGAAAAAAAGAAGGTAAGAAACGATACAGTAAAATGGAACAAGCTGTCTGTTTGAATGTATAAAGAAAAGGTTCAGGTCTTGGGAAATTCCTACTCAACGGTACTTCTAGTGATTTACATCGAATACTGCGACATCGAATGTGCTCCACTCTTAGTTGTACAGTGCGTAACTGTTTTGACTAAAGAGTTAGTTGAATTAGTCCAATGTTCACTTCCTGTCGGCACTCAGGCTGGAATTATATGAGTCGTCTTGTCCTGCGTCGATTAAAAAAAAAAAAAGAAAGAGAAAAAAAATAGCACCCGCACACAGGAAAATCGGAAATATAAAAAGGTTGTGGTGATGCCATACATACACGCAGTTTCGCACAACTTGAAACCTGAAGAAAATCGGACGTAAGCATGGAAGCACGTTGTTTTTAAACTCTCCAGGGTTCTTCTCCCTAGTGCGTGATCAGAGCAAAAAAAAAAAAAGAAAAGAAAGAAAAGCGCAAGACATGCATGTGAGAAGAGACCTGTAAAACTATTTGTGCCTTGAGCCACTGAGGCCGTTTACGAGATTCCCCTGTGCTGCGGTAAAGTTTACATTGGCGAAACTGGTCGATGTATATAAACGACCGACTAGGGGAGCACTCATCGTCTTCGTAGGCTGTAGCGGCTGGCATGCACCTACTCTGCGCACATTAAAGCTTGCCGTTGCACCTCGCTCTGTGACAATCCAACGATTGTCAGCAAGCCTAGTGACAGACTGGTGAGAGAAAGTGTTCAGGCTGGCCAGATATGGGCACACAATCAGCCCCGTGCTGTAGCGTTCCAGCGCTGACGGATAAAGGACTGAGTAACCATATAGGCGTTAGGAGTTGCATGTGGATCTGTTCGAGCCTCGTATCCCCCTGTTGACTGCGCATGCGCGCGCCCTCCGCTTTCTTGCAAACTGTTAATCGAACTTTAGTTGTAAGCGAGCGACTGTCCTGCACGCATCGTTTCTTCCCGCCCTTACTCCGTTCAGCGACACAACGTTTATTTATACTCCACACTACGTGTCCCGTCGCATCGAGCACTCTCATAAGGTTCATGTGCCTTCTTGCAGCACAAATACATTCTCCCAGTCATTTCTTCCTCGGACATCACTAGAATGCAATCACCTCGCATACGTTGCTCTCATCAGTGATAACTCATCCTTTCATGATGCTATAGTCGACAGTACTTACTGGAAAGCATTTCTAAGTACTGGTATATGCCGTATTCTACTAATAGTCTCTTTACTGTTTTTTAGTGATTATAAATCGATATTATTATGTGTGTTACCTTATTATTATGTGGGAAGGCGGGAGATTGAAATGCAAGACGATGAGCAAAAAGACAAGTCCACTTGTCGAAACGTTGGCTCCCGCTTTTACCTTGTTCTCGTTTTGCTCGTCGTCTTATTATTATGTGTGGCAGCTTTCGCTCCTCATTTTTTGTTTCACTTTTTTATTTCTTGTAATATCTGTGATACGTACTGCAATGTACTCCCTTCTCTAACGCCTTAGAAAGCGCTGAGGGTAGATTACAAAAATAAATAAATAAATAAATAAATAAATAAATAAATAAATAAATAAATAAATCGGTGGCTGGAGCTATGCTCTCGAGGAAAATGTGGAGAGGGCGCCGCCATTTGAGCAATGCGCATATCCCCTGCTCACCATCGTCTGCTTTCTTTGAGTAGCGATAATGCACTGACCCGCCGAGCAGCTATCGCTTACTCGCAGATAAAGAAAAATAAAGAATAGTTACGAGGCTAGGCCAGCGTGCGCCATGACGAAGCACGCTGCGCTAAGGGCTAAGGACTTTAGCGCTGCTCTGCGGGTCACTACCTCATCGCTTCGCGAGGAAAGCAGACAGCGCAAAGCACGGGGGTATGCGCATTTCTGGAATGGCGAAACTCTGCACTTTTTTTTACCGCTAGCGTAGCTGCGGCCACGGCTTATGCATTGCAGCTCATATTGAACGCGACATTACAAGTTTTACTTCTTTTCTTTGTAAATTGTTGCAGTAGATTGTAGCGTATGCAGGAGGAAGCAAATCTGTTGACTTCAGAATTGGGAAAATAAAATAGTCCGTCATGTTTCTAATCTTCATTAGATGTTACCAACGCAACCTATATTGAAGAATTTCGGTATTAGTTAATTTTAGAACTTGTAGGTGAGTACAAATTCGAGCTCTTTTCAATCTGTTTAACAGATCAAAAGAGAACGCCTCTTTAACGTCGGAGTTTTTCGCTTGTGCATTTGAAAGAGTTGTCTTATGCGTGTACGGGTTAGAAAAATTGATGAACGCCAAGCAGCGCACGAAAATTGTTGTTCAGATAAGCCAACTTCGGGAAGGTCACGCGGCCGTATTGCTTTAGCACGGGACCGCTGAAGATTAAATCAAGCCATTAAAGCGAAAAGTTTAAGTGCTGGAAGAAGCTAACACCGCTCCGGCAACTGCAAAGTCAGGTGCAGACGGTTTTCGGAATGTATCTGATCAGTTCAGTGACACTGCCGAGGAAATCCAGCGCTGGAATGCGAGGATAACGCCTTTAGAAAAACCCTCGTTCCCATCAACTGTGTCTACCGCATCTATGGATGCTTAGCGCGACGTGTCTAGCCAACTGTCCGCGATAATGTCAAAATGTAATGATCCAGAAAATAGGCTGCGTTGTTCCAGCCTTTTAGTTTTCGGCTGGGACGATGATCCCCGTAAAGATTGGGCTGCCTCTGAACAGAAAATAATGAGGTTCCTATTATTAGCAACTACACATCCCCACCACAGGCACACGGTTCAAGCGTGTTGGCAAACTGGGCCAATATATTAAGGATAAACGAAAGCCGATTATAGCGAAGGTAACTTTGTTTTTTAAGGATAAGGATAAAACTTTGTCGAGTGCACGCAGACTCCAAGGGTCAGCGTTTTCCAGACACGAAGATTTCTCGTTAGCGACATGACAAGCGCGTAAAAAGATTATGGATTTTGCAAGAATTCAGAACAAGCCATTCAAGCTACCCATAGATAAACCACGCATCGCTAATAAAACCTACGTTTATAATAGCACCAGCAGAGCCTTGGAACCGCCAGGTAGACAGCTAGAAAATAACACGCGCACACACATATACGCTCGCACCATCTTTCACCGCTCCGTTGTTATCAGTATCATTTACAAGCATCCGATGTATAATGCCTGAGTGTGATATCGCCTCATCTTATATCGAAGGCATGCAGGGACTCTGACAACCTTATATTCACTGGAGCGTGGCTGTACCCTGAAATCGCGGACAAGGAAAGTTTTTTTTTTTTTTTCGTATACTAACAATTTTAATGTGTACCGGCAAGATCGCAGCGATAGAAGAGCTGGTGGCAATTTTCTGGCCGTTAAAAGAACCATCACGTCCTGCACCTTAAGTTTAAACTGTAACATTGAAACTGCCTGCCCTGTCTGCAGAATTCGATCCACAAAAGTACTAATAGGCAAATGTTATCGCCCACGCGACTTCGATCATTCATTTATACCCGAGCTGCGTAATAGCATTAACGGAGCAAAAATAGGTAAGGCAGGATGGCGCAACATATATTTTCGGAGATCTTGAACTACCACTAATTGATTGGGCATAACTTTCTTCCACTTGTACTTCGACAGAGTTAATCAGCCTAACTGTACATGTTAACCAATCTCAGGTTGTCAATAAACAAACTCGTGGTTCGAAAATATTAGCCCTTCTCTTAACTGCACCTGAAACTACAGGCCATATCAACTATTTAAATGATTTCAGTGATCACAAACTACTCGAAGTAAACATTTCTATCCTGCCACCCTTCACAGGCGTCACACTCGTCACAGGCGTCACATCGAAAAAGATTAGGGACTACAATAAAACAAACTACAATGTCATTAAGAGCGGGAGGGACATGACTGGATTCATGGCTGGAAGGAGGTGGGGGATTAGGCAAAGAAAGCTGGGCTTTAGAATTAAGCATATATTTAGCGGAAGGATGAAAAGTGACTGTTTTTTCTTGCGTGTGAGGTACAAATGTTCTTCTTCTCTTTCATAGTAATAATGCGTATTAATAAATGCAAAATGCTTACGCAGACTTTAATTCTCTCAGAATCCCCACATCTAGGTACACTAACTTTATTTAGTTTAAATGTACACAGGGATTGATGCAACTTTATGTTCGTAGCTGTGTGGCCTAAGGCTTATGATAATTTCTGTTTGTTCGGCGTAGTCTTACTTTTTATTATTTGAAAATCTGATAATATTCGTACACCACGCTTTGGAAAATGATGGTGGACCATGTTTTTTTTTTCGTTTCCTTATGCGTCATCGCCATGGGTTTTGTGAAATAAGTTGCGAGAAATCCAAAACAGCCATATTGTTACGGAAGGATAAAAGAAGAGGAAGGAAGAAGATCGCGAGACGCTGGCTGCTGCGTGTTGTTGCTGGCCAGCCATCTTAACTACTCTGACTCTGCTTGTATATATATTGTAAATACAGTCTTTCTATACTCCCAACATTCCCGTAATATATTGGTGGGAGGTGCTGGGTACTACGGCTGGCAACGGAGCTCCACAGTGGACGTCGCATCACCGTCTCCACAATGAATGACTGTGAGCACGCGGCATCAACCCCGTTGCCGCCTCCACGCGTCACCGTCACCAGCTACGTCGCTGTCCCCTTCGGTTGTGGTTGTGCAACACAAGGATCCTGGAACTTTCTGCGGGACCCGTGAGTGGAATCAACAGATGGGACTCTACGCTTATGCTAGCTAACCTGTTGTTCTGCCTAAGAGGCACGGCAAAGGTGTGGTAGGAAAACCAGGAAGACGAGCTAACCAGCTGGGACCAATGCAAAGCGAAGTTGACACAGTTGTTTAGCAAACGAACCAGCCGCAAAATTGCCGGAAAGCAGGAACTGGCCTCCCGTGCCCAATCCAGGACATGCTGGCGCTTTGTCGTAAAGCCGATCACGACATAACACAAGCTGAGAAGGTCGGGCACGTGCTGAAGGGAATTGCTGACGACACCTTTATTCTGCTGATGTGCAAAAGCTGCTCTCTAGTTGATGCTATTATCAACAAGGAGTGCCGACAATTCGAGCAGGCCAAAAGCCGACGCGTCCTGCAACGATCCGCCAGACTTCCCAATACAGCCGCAACGTCGACGTGTGAAGATCAACCCGCACAGCAACATGCGTCGCCATCAGAGGACGTGGTGCGAATCGTTCGACGTGAACTGGATGCGATGGCGCCCGCACATTTCTGTTCGCGTAGCCCTGATGCTACCCCTTTTTCAGTTCTCCTCGTACAAGCCATCGTTATCCATGAACTTGAAAACATTGGTCAACATTCTGTCTATGATGTCGTCAACCCAAGGGCCAACGAACGCCCTTCTAATATTATCGCTCCACCCCGACGCTTCTCTCCGCGTTATCGCAACCCGACTGAGTGGAGAACTGCGGACGACCAGCCGATATGTTTCACCCGTCGCAGCATTGGTCATGTCGCCCGATACTGTCGCAACTCGTGGCCCTCAACACCTCGCACGCCGACCAACCTGAGCTGTTTTGATGGAAATACCCGCAACGTTTCGCCCACCGCCGAGTCAACAGCGCCGCCAACTCAGCTCGGAACACGTGGTACAGTCGCGCACCATCGCAGCGGACACCTGTCTCGTTCACCGCAAACACGTCGCCCATCTTCCGGTTCACCGCAGTCACGTCGCCTTTCGTCCCCTGTGGCTTTTAGCCGCACCCTTTCGGAAAACTAAGAAATGCAGCCCTCGGAGGTGGTGCTGCATTGCCTACAACTGCAGCAAATCCTCTCTCTGTGCCCACAAAGAGAAGTGTAATTGACGTTAAGATAGACGTTGTACCTGTCCAAGCACCTGTCAACACTGGAGCCCACGTTTCTGTGATGAGTGCTAGCCTACGTAGACGTTTAAAGAAGGTCCTCACCCCAGCAGCTGCCCGAGTGCTTCGTGTGGCTGACGGCGGCGTGCTGGTTGTTCTTGGAAGGTGTACTGCGCATTTAAGTATAGCGATGAGAATGCGGTCTTATGTTTTAGTTCCTACGCCAAGCGATCAGATTGTGAGCAGATTTTGCGTTTCCTGGCATTATACAGCCGCCGGTTCTCTTGGTTGAATTAAAACCTACACACCTAATATAGTTCACAAAACATACACCACCCGCCGTGGTTGCCCAGTGGCTATGGTGTTGGGCTGCTGAGCACGAGGTCGCGGGATCGAATCCCGGCCACGGCGGCCGCATTTCGATGGGGGCGAAATGCGAAAACACCCGTGTACTTAGATTTAGGTGCACGTTAAAGAACCCCAGGTGGTCTAAATTTCCGGACTCCCCCACTACGGCGTGCCTCATAATCAGAAAGTGGTTTTGGCACGTAAAGCCCTATAATTTAATTTTAAAACATACACACCCCGCGGCTGATGATGCGCGTCACATGTTTGCGCTTTCAAAAGATATTTCCGCATACTGTAGTTACCTGTGCACAGAAAGGCTACACATTCGTTCCCCGATGACTTTGTATGAATGGACATTGCGTAAATTTCACAAAGTACGAGATAAACATCTCCAAAGCGTTCCGCCTCAAGCGACAGCAATACTTTCAAGCAGCGCCGCGCCGGATCGCACAAGCCACAGAGGAGGAAAGGCTCGCCGTACGCCCTTTCCTCCTCGCCCAATGAAAAGGTCTATGCCGGGTGTCCCAGTTAACTTGGACCAAGATTTCTTTTTTGAAAACCCAAGAGCTCTAGAGAAATCGTACCGACTGGATAGTTGCGGCAGTCGTGTGCACTTACAGCCAGTATTTCCTTCATCACCAAGTAATAATTATTTGCTTTTATTTAGTAAACTATTTAATTATTGCTTGAATCCCAAACGTGTCAATTACTAAGTTGTAGGGCGCCTTAAATAACCTCCGAATCAAGCATTTATTTCGTGGTGAAGTGTTCTTGTTTGTTTTTCCAAAACCAAGAGTCCGCGAAGTACGCGTAATATGAAATAGATACGTGCTAGCGCCGCTACTCAAGCTCCTCCAAGCAACCTTTGAAAGATATACGGCTGCATTCGTTCATCACCGCATCGTACAAGGCTTCGTCATGTACGAAGGCTCGAGAGGTTTTGCGATCTAACTAGCGTGGTGCGATAAGTGTCAGCATATGCGAATGCAAGAATGTTGCGCTCGATCATGAGGCACTCGGTATAGCTTTAACATTCGCGCATCATGAAACCAAACTACAAGTCAGTTGCGACCAATGTAAAAAAAAAAAAAACCGTGCGCAAAAGAGCACGGAAAAAGAAAAAAGGCAGCTTTCGGAGGAACAGAAGAGCCACTCAGGAGTTTATTTCAATAAAAAATAAACCACAAGCACGTAAGGCGTCTCAGCCGCCCACAAAGAAACATCCAAAGGTGCAACTGGTTTAGCCATTTACCCTTTCTCTCTCTTGAACTCCGGAAAAGACTCAAAACAAAGCAGTTTTTTTTAGCAATTTCTATCTTTGTCGCAAGCATTTTTTATGTAAGGATAGGGTGACATCATGAAGGTGCGGTAAACAGTCACGTTTTACACCAGTTTTGAGCAGTTATTTTCCACTGCCGCTTACAGCACGTGCTCAAACAGATCACCGTCTGAAGCAATGCCTCTTTCCAACACTTGTGCTGTTGCAGCTTTGACCAACGACATTGGAATCTCGCGGCAAACTCTGCTTATTTTTGCCTTTAGGGCGTCCAGTGAGGCAGTTTCGCTGCTATGCAGGCGATCTTTCACGTAGCCTCACGAGAAGTCCAACGATGTCATGTCCGCCGTTCTTGCAGGCCAGGGTACAGGTCCGTGCCGGCCAATCCACTGTCCAGGAAAAAGCTTGTCGAGCCACGCACGAGACTGACTACTACTCTGCGCAGGAGCACCATCGTGTTAAAACCAGATGTTCCGAAGGTGCGCAAGTGGAACGTTGCAACAGACGTCGTTCACGGGGCCCTCGAGGATGTCGTTGACATAGCGTTGCATCGTTAGTGTGTTGTCAAAAAGATGGATCCGATTATGTTGCCATCACAAATACCGCACCACACATTAAACGACCACTGGTATTGGTGCAGCGCAGTGGGGATTCCTATCACTCCAGTGTTGCTTGTTGCGAAGAATAACGTGCGTTTCTGGAGAAATTAGCCTCATCCGTCCAAAGCACGCGAGTGGGAAAGTCCGGTTCTTCTTCACATTTCGTGAAAATAGAATTGGAAAAGTCAAGTCTGTTTTCAAAATATCGGTCTTCATGTTTTTGATGATGTACACGGTATGGAAGCATATGAACGTTTTTTAATATCATCCACACTGAAAAAAATGACCTTGAGGTTCCGGCCTCCTCACTGGCGTCGCGCACACTACCGTGAGGGGTAGCAGCAAAGAATGCTAAAACGTCCGTTTCGGCTTCTTGAACTACCGTCACAGTCCTGCGTCACTTTCTTGTGAAGCTAACCATCTCACAAATGACTTCGTACGTTCTAAGCATTGTTGACGGACTAGGGCGTCCTACACAATGCCACATCCGGAATAGCTTGGCTGCCTTCCTCTTCTCGCCGTCCGCCGCCCCCAGAGCCAGGATCATATTAGCCTTCCGATCATTCGTGAAGGGCATGACTGTCTTCTTGAAGACAGCCATGAAGTCATGAAGTGGTACCGTTGAGATCGCCCATTATTATCTGCGTACTGACACGTCGGGCAAAAATTATTTACGTAACCGACAACAGCATATGGTGGCCTTACAGATTCGCCAAAAAGCATTAGATGGACATAGCATGCGAAAGGTTTGTTTCTATTGCTAAAGGGAACAAAAGGAACATACGTTCCGGGTGCGCCTATCTACAAAACAAAATGAGTGGGCAAAATTAGTCCTAAGTGCGCCATCACGGTTTCGCGACTTCGATATCCCCCCCCTACGGCTCCCCTACGCTTATCAATGCGTCAGCGGCGTGTTCTCACGATGCCGCGACCATCACATAGCATGAAGCCCTGTATTGAGCTGCCGCCGCTAGTGAAGCCGTGTATCCGTGGCTATTCGCTTGGGAGCGCTGGAGTAGCGGCGCGCGAGCGCGTATCTAATTCGTATTTTGGATGTTTCGCGCGCTTTTATTCTCGGAAAAACCAACGAGGCAAAGCAGAGTACGAAAAATATGCTTTATTTGGAGGTTATTTGAGGTGCGCTACAACTTTGTAATTGCTATGTTTGCGATTCAAGTAATAATTAAATAGTTCACTAATTAAAAGCAAATAAATAATGCTTCCTGATTAAAAAAATACTGGCTGTAAGTACACACTACTAAGGTTATTATGTAGTCGGTACGATTTCTCTAGAGCTCTTGTTTTTTGTTTTTAATCTGCCAGGCCAAGTGAGAACACTGAACGATCCGGACCATAAAATCCAATCCCGCTTCAAACGTTGAGGAAGAATAAAACAGAAATAAGCACAAAAACTTCTTTCTAGCATTTTCAGGAAACACGGGCCTGTATGCGGCGCGTGGGAAATGCGATGTGATGCGCTATTGTGGTATATTCATATAAACGAAGCTACTAAAATACGGAACAAGGCTTCGTTCCCTTAAGCCCGTCATCCGCTGAATATATTGTATGCCCTGTTTTCGAAGTCGAGGTTCTGACGGAAGCCTGTGTGGTCGGGAAGGAGCATGGAAATCAGTAGAACAGTATATCGACCGCATAAGAAGAGGAAAGAAAGACGTTTTGGCTCTTCTGACAAAGGCCTTGTTCAGAATATTTCTTATTGCGAGAGCTATTATATGGACACTCCAGGCACATTTCTGCCGTTGCCGTCGCCGTGAGGTTCCATATAAGTCCAAGGGCGATAAAATCGTCGCGGCGCGCCCTATGTTGTACGTGCCAGTGCAAGCGTGCGACGGTATGCCGGCGATCGCGGCTCAAGAGAAAAGCGGGGAGGGAGCTCGCCATCTTCCGTGGCGTGAAAGGCTCCGGGAAGAGGGGAGGGAGGGGGAGGCGCGTTCTACTCCGCGTGACCCAGGCGGCCGCGCGAACCCCCCTACGCGGGGGTTCGCGCGTAGGGGGGTTTACTCAGTCCTCACGGAGGCGTACATCATCATCATCAAATGTCTACACGCGGACACCCGGGCCGCTGTATCTTGAAAGCCAGCTGCAACGTAGATAGAGTCCGCCGCGCGCTGTGTTTTCGTGGCTTAGTTCGCGTTGCGGGGGGGGGGGGGGGGGGGGGGGGCATGCCAACGGCAGCACGAAGGTCAGTTTGCTCGTTGCTGCTGTCGCGCACCCTCGCTCCAGCGTTTTGAAGGCGAGTTTCCGCAGTCATCGAGTGAGATGCGTTCATGTTGGCTTGTGCGCGCGTGGCACCATACTTGTTAATTCAGTTAGTATGCCTATGTTTACAAGTTTATACGGTCGATAAATATACTATCCTTACTTCGTATAGCTGTCCACTAATCTGCTATCGCAATCGATGCTTCGCCTTACGGGCGGAACTGCGACTTTCTTTTAAAGGCGAAAGCCTCATATGCCCCATGAAGCGTAAAAAAATTCAGGGCCATTCCGCCCTGTAAAGGTTGATGACCAGCAGAGCTGTAAACATCGTGGTATGAAATGTTCGCAATCATCGACTGGTCGTTTTCAAACCACAATCAGTCACACACACACGTCAACTGAAGCCAAAAGTTTTGTCCACGAAGTCTCGGCGGAATCGCGCATCCACACCATTGCAAGTATCGGCATTCCGAGCGTGGTACCTCCGTCATTATGTCGCATTGTTCAGCGAGAGCCCGCCGCGTACGGGCAGCCTGCCCGGCACGCTCCTCGCTGGTTCGTGCCGCTCTCGCTAACGTCTGCGCTCCCAAGTTGAGCCTCGTGAGTAGCTTGTTCTTCGGCAGTATGCACTACACGCGGCCTCCCTATACCAGCGAACGCAACTTACAAGCTGTCTATTCGGTTCTTTGTGCAGGCGCGGAAATAAAGCAGATGGCTTGTTAGCAACCACCTGCCACACCAAAGAAATGATCGATGAGCGCTACGGCCATTAGTGCTATTCGGGGCAGCCAAACCGAGCAGCTGGCTAAGTCAGGAGCTGGGCTAGCTGCCAAAACGGCATCACGTTCACGCTTCGAGACATCTCGCACTTTACCGATCATCATCAAATCGTTCTCGAACCACAGTCAGTCGCCCACCGCAGAACTGACTCCGAAATGTCTGCCCAGGAAGTCCCTCTCAAATTTCGCATACGCACCATTGTGCTCGTTCAGTTTACTGGCATGGTACCTGCGTCGTTTCGCCGAATTTCCCGCTTCGCGGCACCCGTCTTCCTGTTGAGCCCGCCGCTTACGGGGCAGCCTCTCGGGCACGAGCTTCGCTGCTACTCGCCGCCCGCTTCCTAGCTTTCCTCTTACTACACCAGGTGTCTGCACATGCCTTACTGGTTTGCTCCGCCTCCACAAGAGGGCGAATTTAGTTATTATTGAGTGAGTAACTACTTAATAGTAACTGCTCAACTTTCTACGTACAACAACGAAGAAGAAGCATCTGCTTGCTGCTGTAACGCTAGGGAAACGATAGAACATGTTTTACTAGAATGTGAAGATATCTGTCTAGCGGTCGATTTAGGCACCTCTGGCCTCCTTGAAGCCCTTAGGTTCTGCGAGAGCAAGGGGAAAGTAAACATGCCTACAGTAAGAGGCAATCGCCTCTTGCGTACAGCAAGAGGCGATTGGAAGATTGGTGGAAGAAAAGTAGAAAAACAACAAACAACGGAGGCGTACAAAAAACAAAGTTCCCAATGGGGCTCAGAAAATTTGGTGATGGGAATTCTTCGTGGGCTTTTTTTTTAAACATAGGTAGGGCATTAGGCAATATAATTGCAAGAGCTTGGTGGCGCAACGCACCACCCCGTTCCAAAGGGGACGCTCATAGCATCTATCCGTCCAACCGGTTGGTTTCTTAGCTTTCCTCTTGCTACGCCCGGGGTCAGCACATGCCTTACTGGTTTGCTTTGCCTCCTTATAGAGGGCGCTGGTGTTTTGAGGCACGTACATTGAAAAATCTCATAGAGTTACTATACTGACTCTAGAGGACAAGCTACCCATAGGGCCCATGCATTGAAGCCGGGAACCGCAAGAGCGCCGCCATGTTCTACGCGCTGAGGTTGCCAGCTCCTGAGACGCTTGCTAGACTTGGTGACAGTAGTCAGTTTTAATCCGGCAACCGTAGCAGCATGGCGTCTCGCTTGTAGTGTCGTGAAGTGGTGTGCGTGCAGCCATGTGTTTGGGCTTTATAAGTTGGTTCTTTATTCTATGTTGCGGCATGGTGTGGGTGTGGTTCATGTTGGCCGTGCAGGTGGAAGTTATGCAACCGAAGGATGATCCTGTTGAAGTTTCCGGCGGTGTGCGGTTTTCAGCGGTCACGCCTGTTGCAGTAGTGTCACTCGACGAGGTTACGAGCTACAAGCTGTGGTCAAATTCCTCGTTGGCGTTCCGTAATTGTCTTCGCACGGGCGCGGTATGTTGCAAAAGCCGCTTTCGCGATCTATCGTCGCAACGATAGATCGTTTTTTTTATTATTATAAGTAATGATCCAGCTGTAGGGCACATGTAACCGACAAACGGAAGTCTCAGGAGAGCACCTGAGATTATAATAAAGCAGGCGCCGCAGGAACTCCAGGGCACGCAAGCGACAGTGGGGGGATCAAAGCTCGAAGCAGAACGGTACGTAGGTTGGGGCCGCCGAGGCAGGTGTGTGCCAGGGAGTGTTCGCACGGACAGCTCCCCTGGCACACGCAGCGGTGCCTCGCAAGGTCGAGATACATTAAAGGCACCTGCGCCCATGATCTTTCTTTTGCCTCGGTGCAGTGAGCACGATTAACGAGAATAATATGGAGGGCATCCGGTGCAGTCACGAATGCGTCATGGCAAATGTAGCTCGCGTCGCCTGGCGTGTGTAGTAATATCAGAGTTGGTTGTATGAACTTTATGCATAATACGCTTTGTTACGGTACCTTAACGGAATGGGTCTAGAGGACGGTGTTGGTACATTTTTCGTACCGTCCTAATGCTATACCCCTCCCCCTTTTTTTTATGTATACATACAATTCCTTGCCATGACGGATCATAGCCTCCTTTATTCTTGAAAAATAAAGGAGGCTATGGACGGATTGATCAGTTCAAGTTGTCAACTTTCAGTAACTGTCATAGGAATCGCTGTAATAAACACAATTCCATGATCGGATTGTTTACTTTAATTTTTTGTTGTAACACTGAGGACTACATAGAACTTTATTTTGTATATGTGAGAGAAGCATGTGGATATCACGAGCTTAAGCCAATGTGCGATACACAGACAAAGCAGCTGCTACAACATGAACTGCATTGAGGGCCACACAACACATACGTAATTAAAGGTGCAAAATATAGGGGGAAGCTTCAAAATACGCTCTGTAGCACTGCGAAGTATAACATATATTGTATGTGTACAATAAATGTTCAAAAAAACAATGCATCAATGTCCCATTTGCCTTCAAGTTTATTATCAAGTTCAAGTTTACTGAAGTTTATTATGAGCATATGTACAACAGGAATCTACTGACACACCCGCAGTCAAGGTGGCTGTTCGAGGTGTGCTGGCTGCCTAAACGAAAGAAAAAGGAAGAAATTAGATGAATGTCGATACCAGTGCTATTGCTTCTTGCCTCTTGCCTGCATTTACCTCCATGGCCTCTTGGCTTGCGGAGTCTGTATGAGGGAGCTGCTTTGGCTAGGCGTAGCCATTGTCTAAGCAAAAAGAAAAGGCCATTCAAATGGGGAATTATGGAAATAAATGCAGTTGTTATGTCTGCTTCTTGCACTCTTCTTGACTAAAAGTTTTCAAACATAGTGTCCAGTACACACCATCACTTTGACTGCTTCTGGTTTTTACCTGCAGGTGTTGCTGCGAGATCCTTAGTATGGCTGCGTGCAGCATTGTAACACTTGGTGGAGGCATATGAAGTGGTAGCCAAAAATATAAAGAATCATCCTTGTCTGCATGAATGCTTTCAATTTCTAAATGCAGTGGTAACTATCACTATTAGTGCAAGGCCCCCCACATCTATGTGGCAAGTGCCATAGCTCGAAACTGAATTTTTCCTTTAGTGTTTCAGAAGGCATCTGATATGTCCACATTAGATGTGATGTGTTTGTTTTTATTTATGCCAGTGTGGAGAGAGCATTATTAAATTGTTTTTTATTTTTGCGTGTCTTGTTTTTGGTTTATTTCTGAATTTATCAAGCAGCAGTCGCATGATGCTAAAGTGACTTATGTAATGGCAATCAGCTTTTGTTTTGCAAAAAAACAACGCATTTCCTGACCCATTGTTTGACATCCCCTCACTCGCATAATTTTGCAGAGTATTCTACCTATATTGACTTGCTTGACCTCCACTAGAGAGTCTTGTATTTTCAAATACGACTCTTTCCTTAAAATCATTTGACACTTGTCATAATTTCTGTACCTTGGGTTTCTGATACTCTGCATTCACCATTTTTGCTTGTTTCTGACTAGAAATGTCTTCTTTAATTTAGAGCTTAAATTTTACCTTTGGAACACACGGAAGGGCTTGCCATTGCATATCTGCATAAAAGGGAAACATGTTTCATTAAACATTTGCAAAATCCAATTGAAGATTGATGAATGAAGCTTGCAGTGTGACATGACTGAATGAGCCATAAATGTAACTCGTCTCACTTGGTAAATTAAAGCACATATTAATGTGATGTACAAGATAGGTTACACTAACGTGGTGGGTTCTCTTGCTTATACAGCAAAATAATCGGTGCGCAAGAAAAAAGTTATTTTTGCATACCCCAAGCTTGTACACACTGATTTAAGGAAAATGAGCTGGAGCTGTCCACATGATCTACTTATTTTACCTGCGAGTATGGTCAACAAAAATGTGTCCCAGCTGCTTAGTGGTATTTGAGATTATGTCAGTATTGCATATATACCCGCCGTGGTTCCTCAGTATCTATGGTGTTAGGCTGCTGAGCACGAGCTCGCGGGATCGAATCCCGGCCACGGCACATGCATTTCGATGGGGGCGAAATGCGAAAACACCCGTGTACTTAGATTTAGGTGCACGTTAAAGAACCCCAGGCGGTCTAAATTTCCGGAGTCCTCCACTACGGCGTGCCTCATAATCAGAAAGTGGTTTTGGCACGTAAAACCCCATAATTTAATTTCTTTAGTATTGCATATGTGCCTGTTGTCTAAAATAATTGAATTTTGAAAATGCTCGCAAGGATCTGATGTGCATATCTGCAGTTTATGGATACATGTAAAAGACTCAGCATCAAGTGCAAATGAACGGTCCCACAGGCCCGGAGTCGATCATGCAAATAAATTAGCTGCACAAATTTGTGACCAGAAAAGATATTCCACATGAAATGGCATGCAAGGAAGTGCTGAAAATATTGCACAGTTAATAAAACGCCTACGCTATTAATATGTGGGTTGATGCACTCGTTATGCAAAACGGAGGTGAGGCGTGCAGACAGGACACAAGAGTAGAGTATTTACAAGCAAACAACACGAGCGCCGCCCACTTCTCTACTCTTGTGTCCTGTCTGCACGCCTGACCTCTGTTTTGCATAATGAATCCTTACCAACAAGCTCAGCTTTCTGTCGTTCTAAGTGTCGATGCACTCGATTTTGTCCGCATTAGGCACTCGCCTCTTGATTACTTCGTGGCACAGAAATACTCGGCATCAGGCTGTTTTTCTGCTGTGGCCTTTGTAGAAGCATGATTGTTCAAAGTGCAAAAATTAAACAGATTCTTTGAGTTGCTTGTGGCTTCGCCAGTACAATTCCGGTGCGCTGGTCCGCCTGTCCAGCAATTTCCTACTGAAGGGAAACCTGCAAACAAAAACACCGCTCCGCATGTAGGAAAATGCTCTACTGTGACGCTTCTCAAACGATTGTGATGCACCACAAGAGCTGCTACTCGCGTGATATTCCCAACAAGGAGATACATTCGTTTACTTACATATGAAGGTATATGCCAGAGCACTTCGGGGCTTCGGTGGCACATAAGGCACGAGTGGGCCATAGCGTCCAATGTGGATGCGCGATCGTATGTCAAACCTAAACTGTACGAAACTACTACGCAACCAAAAAACAGATTCGAAACCGAAATTCGCGTCATCCTTTATTGCATGAATGCGTACATCGTGATTTACATAAGTCACGGACTTAGCGATTGCTTTCTGTAAACTTAATATTAACGTACCACCTTCATAAAGCCATCAGGTATGCATTTTTAGATGACAAAGCATAAGGTGACCTGTACTTGTTTTCAGCTCTTTCAATAGTAATTGCGCTGGCCACATTGACCAGTAGCAACAGGGCGGCGCCCTAGAGGTTCCCACTTTTCCGGCCCAGCTTTTCCTCTAGAGTTGTTCTACTAACTCTCTGAAAAATCTATGCGGAAAGTAGACATATACAGCTCCGCTATAAAGTCCCGCGTTATCATCCGATGGAACCGAAACCCACATGACCAGGTGATTACGTCACGTTCCCGGCGCCAGACCTGCTGCGGCTCGCGCTGCGAAATCAGCCACGGTGTCGGCCGGACGCACGGCGTGGCCCCCAACCAAAAAACCAACCTTGCCCACTCCAAAAATTTAATCGAGGTGTATTAAGGTGGAGAAATGTGAATTAATGTGGATTAAGCTTTATTAAAGTAGATTAAGGGAGGGTAAAGTGGAGTAAGGTGGATTAAGATGTAATAAAATCCGATGGGGGCGAAATGCGAAAACACCCGTGTACTTAGATTTAGGCGCACGTTAAAGAACCCCAGGTGGTCGAAATTTCCGGAGTCCTCCACTACGGCGTGCCTCATAATCAGAAAGTGGTTTTGGCATGTTAAACCCCATAATTTAATTTTTTTAATAAAGTGGACTAACGTGGATTAAGGTGAATTCAAGTGGATTCCGGTGATATTAAGGTTGGTACAAATTAGAGCAAGGTACATTAAGGTGGTTTAAGGTAGAGTTTTAATGCAAGGTGAAAACTTAGACAAGTCCTCATGCTTTCTCCTTCGAATCACGTAAGGGTACTTAAGTGACTCATCTTATTTTCGTTTGTGAAGAAGGATCTCGTCTGGGGAGACAAAACATGTTTGTTTCATCTTCTGTGTTGGGCGTATTTATCTGCTTATTGTTATTTCCTGTTCTCGCTATCATGTTCAGCGAAAGGGAAGCATATGTCTGACGAATAATATTATTAATTTCTTCAATCTTAACTTGCTCAAACAGTATAGACAGCATTTAATATTTTTGTAACACTTATTCTTACCCTTTACGAAAGGGCGAATATCGGGCCGAAACAAATTTTTCAGAAAACTTGTTCTGGGTGCAAAAATCGGAAATTATTGGGTTTTACCCGGAAACGAAAGACCCTAAATATATTGCTAGATTTACGATAAGCAGTAAACGATTATTGCGCTACGTAAAAGTAAGCTGGCGGGTGGTAAATATTTCTGTGCAATTAAATGGAGAAGATACCAGGCAACCGATTATTGCAATACGAGAGATGTCAGTATTAAAAAATTCGCCGACGGTTACGGTAGTCCCCAATGCGAAATTTGAGCGCAGCTCTTTAGGTGTTTTGAATTGGTGATACATTTTGTACAGAATCGTCCACTCTTAGAAGAAACAGGCAAGCACGCGGAGCGCCACATGCGGCCGCTAGACGAACTGCTTGCACATGCGCGTTGAGAGCCAGAAGAGGAGCCTACGGCGGGCCGTCTGCTACTGTGAAGGCACACGCGAAAGCTCGTCTGATGCTGGGGTCGTAAATTTGCTTACATCACAGTGCAGCGTGCCCGGCGGAAAGTTTTTCCTCTCACTGTACGTAAATCGCTGGCTGTTATCACCCGTAGCAGGTCGCAGAACGCCTACTTTTTGACGTCTTGCGCGTTTATGAGGGACGTCCTGGCATTTTTCGTCACTCTGCTTATGGGACGTCAAAAGTCAGAGGAGCTGAGGAGCACATTACAGCGTGAACCTTTTGTACAATAATTTCGTCGCTAATTCTCCTTGCATGTATGGTCTCTCTCGCTGTCTTCCTTGGTTTAGTACACTCTTCCTTCTCAGCCAATCCATTTATTGTGAAATCACAAACTGTAAACGCGCACCACTTCGCTGCTATAGCAATACAACTGCACCGTCGTAATGAATGCAAGGCGAAATTATGTTCAGCGGCAAAACGACCTAGTGTGAAAAACAGAAGTAGACTTTAACACGCGCTACACATGCCGCTGACTAGCCTCAGGAAAATCATCGACTGCATCGCTTTGCCGCATCCAACAAGTAGCGCTACAGGTAAAAAGTTGGCCTGAGCAGTGCTGATATTCGTTACGAGTTCATTAGGTAACTTGAGACGAGTAGCAGATAGACACACCCGCCGTGCACACGGCGTGCGGCCAATTGAGCATTGAAACAAACAACATCGCTGTAAAAACCACTGCAGAAACTCTAAAACGCGACTTGTCATATATTGCGTAAGTATTATTTGCAGTCGCTCATCTTGCACTCAGAATGACGCAATGTGCTGCAAGTATTGCAATGACCTATTAAAATTACCAAATTGGTAAATGAGGCACGCCGCAGTGGAGCACTCCGGAATAATTTGGGCCACCCGGAGTTCTTTACCGTGCACCTAAATCTAAGTACACGGGTGCTTTCGCATTTCGCGCCCGTCGAAATGCGGCCGCCGTGGTCGGGATTCGATCCCGAGATCTCGTGCTTAGCAGCCCAACACCATAGCCACAGAGCAACCACGGCGGGTAAAGCATAACGTGTATCGGCGAACGAAAGAGAAAGGTGCCCTCGAACACAAACTAAACTTTGCTTTATCCCTCACACGAGAACCGACCAGCTTACAAAACAGTTTTTAGCCTCCCTTTATAAGTGAAGGATATGCGTGCTTAGCTTCTGAAATGACAACAGACATTACTATGGAATTTGCTGCAACACGAACCGCAGCGCACACTTGCCGCAAAAGCAGTCAGCAGTGTAGCAACGCCGCGCACCTCTCGAAGAGGCCTGCAACATTTGCCTTAAACTTCCGGCACGCGATTGAGAGGCATTCTCTCTGATGCAGCTCGCCGAACGGACACGCATAGCGCAACACCGCGATTCGATGCCACAGTCCAGAAACTTGAGCGCGGCATTAAGCGAAAGTGCCGCGGTGGTAGCCATGTTTTTTGTTTATTTGAAGAGCATCTTGAAGGGGCAGCGCAATATGACGAAGACAGAAACACACAGGACAGCGCTGAACTCACAACTAACTTTATTCGAAGCTATACACAAACTTATGTACTCAACCCGTAGCCACGTGCTCTCCCATCGATGGCGCCATAATCAGTGCGCAGTTAAAAAACGCAAAACCGTGTAATCTAATCCTACACTATGAGGCGGCTTAAAAATTCAAATTCGCTGTCATACAGCTTTAATAATGGCATGCTTGCACAACGCGACCCTTTTTTCCTGATATCGTAGGCCTCAATAATCTCCCTCGTGTTCTGATTTCTATGCGCGGAAAGTATTGTGGTGTTTTTATAGATTGGAGTGCACCCATGCTCAGAGCAATACCGCGCGACATGTGAGTAGGCATTACTCGTGAGCGAGTGCCTATGCTCAGACAATCTAATGTTCAGGCAACGACCTGTTTGGCCGATATAGGCGTGACCGCAGGAAAATGGAAGCTCGTAAACAACGTACATTCTACAATGCACAAATCACACCACGAGGGAGATTATTGAGGCCTACTATATCAGGAAAAAAGGGTCGCGTTGTGTAAGCGTGCCATCGTTAGATTTGTATGACAGTGAATTTGAATTTTTAAGCCGCCTCATAGTGTAGCATTAGATTACAGGGTTTTGCGTTTTTTACCTGCGCACTGATAACGACGCCATCGATGGGATAGCACGTGGCTATGGGTTGTGTACATAAGTTTGTGTATGCCTTCGAATGAAGTTGGTTGTGAGTTCAGTGCTGTCCTGTGTGTTCCTGCCTTCTGTCTTCGTCATATTGCGCTACCCTTCAAGACGTTCAACCAGTACCAACTTGCCCAAATGTCGATCCTTCTACAGTTTATTTGAAGAGCTTCAAATGGTTTCGAATGTGTATCGGAAAAAGATTACCCAGGAGTATTAAAAATTGGAGGACTCTTAAGCATCACCTTCAAGAGTGGAACGCGATAGCGTTATCGCACCCTGTTCGCACCGCCCACTCAAGACGATCTACGCGAGCCAAACGTCGTGATCGGCACGGACAGCCGGGCCGTGACGCGCCATGAAGGCGGACGCGATCATGGGGCGAGTGGCGCGCCACGTCTCGGGGCAGCACCGTACATTGCGAGGAGGGGGTCTTCTGTGTTTCCGACAAGATGGCTCTGCGTGTGCGCAGAGCGCAGAAGAAATGTAGCGAAAACGTACTTCGCTACTCGTGTAACTGCGACTTCTGTAATTTACGTGCTCATAATTACCGATATACGCCGCAGTATAACTTTCTACGGCACGTTTCTAAGGCAACACCGCATTCACTGGAAGCGATTTTATCCCGCTTTGTGGTCTGTGGTCGGTAATCATCAAACATGTGGCATCAGGGGCGGTCCATTCAGACGAACATTCATGTTGCGAGATCGGTGCTAGAGTGTGTAGCTGAGGGGTTTGGACAGGTGGCAATGGTACAGCTAGATCTGGCTAAGGCGTTCGACAGGGTAAACCACTCATTCCTGTTTACTGTACTAGAGCATATAAATATCGGGTCCCTGCTCCTTAGAGGTGTCAGGATATGTTATGCTAATGGTTCAACGAGGCTGATAGTGAATGGCTCTCTCTCCGATTCGATTAGGCTTGCATCATCAGTACGACAAGGATGCCCTTTGTCACCGCTCCTGTTCTGCTTGTATTTAGAACCACTTTGTATGAGCATTGTTAAAGAACAAAATTTCCAAGGGATTAAATTACTGACTAATGAGGTTCGGGTTCTTGCGTATGCAGACGACGTGGCCTTTTTTGTACAGATAAAGAGAGTCTGAAGACTGCTCTTGCAATTACAGAAGAATTTTGTGCGGCTTCTGGTGCAAGCGTTAACATTGAAAAAAGTTCAGGTTTTTGGTTTGGATTATGGGCCACAATGCCATCACATTACGTAGGCATTCAATGGAAAGAAGGTCTGCGTTATTTAGGTGTGCCTCTCTCACAGTATAGAAATAGCAACGCTCATTGGTCGGGAGAAGATGGCAAAATTCAACGTAAAGTGAATTCATGGCGAGGGCGGAATTTGTCAATGTTCTTTCGTGCTGAAGTGCGTAACGTTTTCTTAGCTTCCCGTCTTATGTATGTGCTGCAAGTACTGCACTGCTCACGACTTCGCCTTCAGGCACTGCATCGCGTATTTGCAACATTTATTTGGAGTTCCAGTTGTGAATCGATGCGGCGCGACAATCTGTTCCTCCCTCTTGAACGTGGTGGTCTAGGATTAGTCCGCCTCTTCACCAGGCAAATTGTCTCACGCCTGTTCTTCTTTCGAGACAATGACCATCCATTCTTGTGTGAAATGTTGCAACTCCGTTTAGTTCATTATATTCCTAATATAGTAGTGTCATCAAATGCCAAAGATGTCCCACAGGCTCCTTGGGGCTTTCTTAAGGAGGTTGTTGACACATTTCTTTTCTTGAAAGTTAGATTCAGCCTGGAGTACGTGTTCACTGCGAGTCGAAAAGCAATTTCTGCGGCACTGGTGGACTCTATTTTCCCAGATCCTTTGTATCGTGTACCTTATTTAAGCCGACCTTATCAGGATGTACTTAAGCGCGTCCGAAAAATGTGTGTACCTCCTGGAGTAAAAACATTTTTCTTTAAATTACATTCGGAAATACTCCCTGTTAAAACTTGGTTGAATTCGAGGGGTTGCTTTGTGCCGTGGTCAACAAACTGTCCGCTCTGTCCCCGTGCCGAAACCATAGATCACTGCTTCATAGACTGTAGGGACGCTGTATTCTTTTGGGACATTCTCCAACGAGCTCTTAAAAAGGACATTGACATGACTCCATATACAATTAGGTTTCTACCGTTTAAGGTTACGGGTGGTCCTCCCTATGACATGTTCATAGTACTTGGTTTACATAGCCTATGGAGAAGTAGACTGTGTGACCGCCATGCCGAAAGCCCGCGATCTACAAAGTCCTTCTTTCGCGAAAGTGCTGCTTATGTAAGAAGTGTCTACGCTGCGCAGGAACCTCCGCCAGACTGGATGCACTTTTTGGATGCATGTGTGTGTTTGCCTGAGTTTTCAGTGTGTAGTTGTGTCCACCTTGTAATACACCTTCAGTTTTCTTTTCCATGTAATAAAAAAAAAATAAACTCGTGGCTGAGTGGTAGCGTCTCCGTGTCACACTCCGGAGACACTGGTTCGATTCCCACCCAGCCCATCTTGCAAGTTGTTTTTCATTTATGAATTGCCTTCCGGAATTTTTCGCTCCCGGCCAACGCCGCCGACGCCGACACAGACGCCACCGTCTTTTCTGCGACACGAGCTCCTTAACGCTGTCGCGTTAAAACGTACCGCGCGCTCTGACGTTTTTATCACGTTCTGGGCAGCCACAACGGATTCGATCGCGTTGCGGTATGCTCCCTCCTATTATTTCCTTCCTCCATGGGTGAACAGCTGCTTTCTGTTATCGTGCACTCGGGCTGCCTCGCGTCGGCGCTCCTGGCTACGCAGCTACGGCGCGGTACATTCAACTATCAGTGAAGCAGATTTATATCATGCCAGAAAGTGCTTCATCTTTCTATTTTGCGCTAAGAGATCTAAAAATATAACAGTTACTTTTAGAGATATCGAAGCATTTTGAAACACTGTCAAAACGAAGTACGAAGTGGCCTACTTCCATGGCGTCTGATAATGAGCGCAGCATGGAGGAAGGAAATAATAGGAGGGAGCATGCCGCAACGCGGTTGCATCCGTTGTGGCGGCGCAACACGTGACACAAACGTCAGAGCACGCGGTAGGTTTTAGTACTCTCGGTAGATTTTTTTTTTCGATACACATTCGAAATCATTCGAAACTTTTCAAATAAACAAAAAACATGGCTACCACCGCGGCACTTTCGCTTAATGCCGCGCTCAAGTTTCTGGACTGTGGCATCGAATCGCGGTGTTGCGCTATGCGCGTCCGTTCGGCGAGCCGCATCAGAGAGAATGCCTCTCAATTGCGTGCCGGAAGTTCAAGGCAAATGTTGCAGGCCTCTCCGAAAGGTGCGCGGCGTTGCTACACTGCTGTCTCCTTTTGCGGAAAGCGTGCGCTGCGGTTCGTGTTGCAGTAAATTGCATAGTAATGTCTGATGTCATTTCAGAAGCTAAGCACGCATACCTTTCACTTATAAATGGAGGATATAAATTGCTTCGTAAACTGGTCAGTTTTCGTGTGAGGGATAAAGCGAATTTTAGTTTACGAGTTGTAGTGCACCTTTCTCTTTCATTTGCCGATACACGTTATGTCAACCGCCGTGGTTGCTTAGTGGCTATGGTGTTCGGCTGCTAAGTACGACATCAGCTGCTCTTACCGGCTTTTATGAAAATAAACGTTCCTTATAAGGCCAGCCAACTGAACTGTTCTCATCAACCGCAGGGACCAGTCGCTACCTGCAGTTCTTGCGTGTCTTTAAATAAAGGTCACCTTTATCGCTGCCTTTTACTTGCTTTTCCCTGCTTGGGCTTCCTGGGGCTCTCAGACGGACTTGCGAGCTAGACGTCTGGCGATACGAAAAAAAATGTACGCATTCTCACTGCACTGCAAGAACGCATTGGAGAGACGTACGATACACCGACCCATTTGCGATTCATTTGGAGTCTATGAGCAAAAACGCATATTCTCGCTGTGACTTGAGGAATCGTCGCGCTTTATTCAACAAACTTCGGTTGGCCGCGCATCGCAACGACAGCGTACCGGTGAGGAGGCAGAATGTCATTTCTGACTCCACGTTTAGATTCAACGACTGCGGCCTCAGGTGCCTTCTTCCCACGGTAAGTGATGCTTCACGGAACCAAACTTTTCCGATAGCCGGCGCACGGTGCATAACAGTACCCGCGTCGAACCGGCCTACGTGCGACCATGGAACAGCCGTTTGATGTGTTCGCGGGCGTACGCTCTGTTGAGCCTTGCTCACTCTTGCAACGCATCCGTTAACCTTTACTTCCCTGCGCTTCTCGCGCGCACAGATAAGATACGCCTGCGGTAGGGAGGATTCGTTCCTTAAGTCAAAGTAGCCGCTTCTTTCCCATCTTCCAGGATGAAGCGTCGGCTGGCCAGCGCACGGTGCCGAGGGCAGCAAAATGCACATATTCTGCGTAACGCTCTATCAGCACGTGTATAGTGTGGTACACCTGTGCAGGTGTGCCATGAACCTCGAACGCGCTCTGCTTAAAGGACTTCGTGCTGTCGTGAGTACTGCGAGAAACAAGCAACAGTTAAGCAACATGTGTTTTAATATGCACAAAAGCAAGTTGTTACTGAACAATGTGCTCTAAAACCAAGACTATGCATTCTTGCATAACGTACGTTCTACGTGCCGCAAATGCAACATGCGCTGTCAAAAGCAGGAATCACTGACCTGCAAGGCGTTCATTGTACAGATTCTGAAACGCATCAGTTTCGGCCTGCGATGGCACGTTAGCATGATTCCGCCGAAGAGGGCAAAATTTCCCGCCGATATGCCTTCGTCCGTCGCCATTCCCGTGGTGCGGTACATTGCGTACAGCGTTGCATGCTCGTTCATTTCACGAACTTTAGTTCCTCGTGTCCAACCTGGTCATTGCAACATCCGGTAGAGCACGGTCCAGATGACACAGCGCAACAAAACACGGAGGCCAACGCAAACCTGCCCACACGGCGCCTTTGCCAGGGTACGAAACCTACGGAGCAATACGTGAGCGCACACAAGCATAACAAAGCCGCCATTGTAGCCCGAAAGGCGTGGCCGCTACAGCAAAAGAAATAAAAGAACAGCAAAAAAAGGGGAGAACGTACTACGTCATTTCCTCCACACTTTTCTCCTAGCGCGCAGACGGGGTAGGGCCTCTCCTAGTTTTCCTTCCTCCATGGAGCCCAGTGAGTGCGCGTTGTGACACGTATTTGTGGAATGCAAGCCACCATTCCTCGCGAGACGCAGGAAGAAGGCGCGTAGACGCGAGCTGGCGCGCGTCTGCAAGCTTACGTGTGGTGTCGGCTTAAGAGTGGACGACCCTGTACAGATAACAACGGCGCTTAGCTTCTGCTTCGGGGGCGCGCACCTCTGAATTCTGGCGTCGGCGGCGCTGAGCCTTTGCTCGGGCAGCTCGTTTTGCAGCAGCTGCAGACGAAGCACAGATTGTACAGATCCACCGATTGCGTCGCTCATTGTTTAGAAAGAAAGTGTGAACACGGGAACGTGTTGCTCGCGTGGAGCGCATTCTAAAACATTGCCGGAATCATCTTAGGGACCCTGGACTGAGGGTTCCTGCTCACGCCATTCACACTGCTCTCGCCATTCACATATTAATAATAAAGATGTTTTACTCTCTCTCTCTCTAGCGGTGGCGGCGAAGGCGAAGTAGTGCATGCGCATTGGGTTCAGACCCCATGCCAGCACTTTGTTTCCATATGTGGTATCGGTGGACGCGCCTGCCGCATGCCTTAGTACTGACTTCATCGGTGACCGGGTGACGGCGCACGCTACCATGACTCCATTTTGTAGTGAGTCGCCGCCGTGGAGCACGTCTAGTGCGGCACTTCGCGTTCTTCCTCACCATTTTCGCCATACTCTCCTTCACCGCTTCCTTCCCCAAGTTTCCGCTATATCGTTCTCCTCTACTTTCCTCCTCGCGCTCTCCGTTATCGCCGTCTTCCCTAATCCACTGCGATCCACGTTCGCTCTCTTTTTTCATCTTTCGGTGGGCTCGTTCATTCTGCCGGTTACGCCGACGCCGAGGCCGACGATCAACACAGGAACTGGCGCCTTATTGCTGCGCTCTAAAACATTACTTCTATTAAATGAAAATCTTTCGAAGGGCTCCGCGCGCGAGATATCCGATATCTCTAAATTACACGGCGCTGACCTCAAAGTAGCTTCCCAGCACGCTGTATGTTTGTCTTTGTACAAAGTCCACGGGCTTCTCGGCGACAAATTTACACAGTCGCTTGCACGCCCGTGTAAGCGAATGCATTGACCAGATAAAGGAGGAGACAAAATAGAGGAAGATTACCTTGGTGTAAATATCGGCTGACTACCCTGTGTTGGGAACAGGGGCAGAGGGAATTAAAGGTGATAAAAGCAGAGACGACCAAACAATAGCAAGAAATACGCGCCGCGATGCAACGCCCTACAACTATCAGAGTCGGTCACACAATCCACAAGTCCTCAAGTATCAAAACAACGCATTTAAAGTGTTCATTGTTGAACACAGTCCACACGAGAGCCTTACCAAAAACCTACTAGTATTTTATGTTTATATATTAGGTAATTTTCAAAATATTTTTATTTTTGATATAGCCATCAGTGAAGCAAATGAAGCGTACAAAAGACGTATTTATGGAGCGCGGCAAGCACTTTCTTTTCATTTTTTTCCCTCGTAGTCGAGTTACGCAGCACTTGGTCGCAAACTTCATCAGGATGGTCGGAACTCGTCAGAAGTTAAGCTGTTGAGCGTCGCCGCCTTTCCCGTGATGGCGGGCTTCTCGAGATAGTGGTCTGACAAATTTGAGTAGATGCCTCTTCTACGCAAAAATTCCCAGCCGTCTTTCATTCTCGGAAAAATACTTTTATGTAGAACGTATTGGGGCAACAGAAAGCTGTATCGGGAGTATTTCATGCTTCTCTACAATTTTCTCATTGGCACTTTTCATCTAATTCAATTATTTGATAAGCTTAAAAATACTAATTATGTAGTTAGGAGGAATGTAAGAAAAAGATAATGCATCTTACGCAAAAATTCTCAGGCGTCTTTAATTCTCGGAAAAATACTTTTATGTAGAACGTATTGGGGCAACAGAAAGCTGTATCGGCGGTATTTCATACTGCTCTACAATTTTCTCATTGGCACTTTTCATCTAATTCAATTATTTGATAAGTTGATTAATACTAATTATGTAGATAGGAGGAATGAAAAAAAAAAGATAATCTGAGTATCTCCAAGCGACGGCAAAATGCATTACTTTGGTTCTTTCCACCTAGGTGGCATTTGCACATTTTTTAAGTCTTGGAGCATATTAGTTGGGACACCATGGACGTCTTCGTCGCCTTGGTGCAGTCGCACACATACGCTCACGTCACACACTTATTTGGTCGCCCTGGACAAGTATGTTGGTCCATCTGGTAACGCTGTGCAGAACACCAAACAATGATAAATCGCCAGCTACCCGCAAAATGTTAACATAACCTCTATTCATACAGTGTGTTGGATCTGCACATTCCTTATTTATTTATTTTTTAACTCTCTGTAGTTTTTGGATGCAACAGTGAAAATCTCCTAACCTAAGTGACAACTTGTACTGGGGGAATTCACTCGCTGGGCCAAAGCGGAGAAGTGCCGCAACAGTTTTTTTTTTGTGCTTAACACCGAGAACATTTCTGCACCGCTCGTGTGAAAACCCGCGAAAAAAAAATCATGTTTCTTGCCAAGGTTGAGGACTGGGCGTGTTGGTATAGCATATTAGAGGCTCGATGGCGCAACATTTGGACGGCACACACAGAAGAGAAACACACACCAAAGAGCGCTCTTTATTTATTTTTTTTTTGGGGGGGGGGGGGGAGGGTAACAACAAAAACAAAAGGATTTTTGCAAATATAGCCATCCGTCAATGCCAAGCCAGCTTTGTCATGTGATCATTTTTGGCATCGCAAAAATGGAACCACAATATAAAATTCCAGAGCTCTGTGGTGTGTGTTTCTCTTCTGTGTGTGTCGTCCAAATGTTGCGCAATCGAGCCTCTAACATATTTCTTGGTTTGGGTGAAGACCGGCCCCATTTACCTTCGCAAAAAGAAAAAGGAAGGTGACCCGGCGCACCGCTTCTATGCGTATCCCATTTGAAACACGTCCTAATTTTTTCACTCCCATCGAAACAATGTTTGCCCTCTTTTTCTATCATTCACTACAGCAGCGTACACTTGCACTTTAGGAACTTTCTCAGTCTGCGCACCACTCTCGTGGCAACGCAGCGAGGTACTTTTAGAGAAATGCGTGTGAATATGAAAAGTCTACGCAAGTACTGGGATGAATTGCTTTTGAGTGTAAACTTCTTCAATGAACACTAAAGGCTAATACTAAGTCGACGTAGACTGTTTAAATACCATTCCAAAAACCTCGCAACGCCTGTTTCGTGCCAATACTTGGCTTACGAGAAGAGGGCATCTGAAGGGTCCGAATGCCTTTTTCGAAATTCAAATCACCCGCAACCCAACCGGGGGAGTGGTGACGTTCTACACGCCATCACCACCCTTTGCTGCCGTCGGTGAGTAAAACGGCGCCCGACAGACGGCGGTACCGTGCCAAGGCAGAGCGGTGGATTCGCCGCTGCAGCTGCTTTTTGGTGAAGTGGTGTAGACCGTTCGGGCATTCCGCGACATCGCATGGAAGTTGAATTCTCTGCTACTGCAGTTTGTGCGAGTTTCGCGAGCCAGCAAAACCAGTGCAGTACTACGCGATAACGAAACTACTGAAACGCGAAAGCGTGGGCGGCGCAGAGTCGAGCGACAACGAAACCTTTCGACCACCCGCGTCGTTGTCAAGGATAGTTTCAATGAGTTCTTTTTTTCTAGAAATGAAATAGGGCAGGACAAGTAGCATTTTATTTCGTCTTATAATAAAACACAATGATGTTATTTTGAAACGAGTGGTTGAGTACTAGTGATAGAATTTTACTGAGGAGTGTTGTCGTCATCGGGCAAGTACTTGAACGTCCCGGGGAGTCTCTAATCATGTACTGCATTCAACTCAATTTCTCGATTATTAAGGCTCTCTTCCCGATAATATTGACGCCTTAGAGATTCTGGAACACCAATGTATCACTTTAGCCTGACTTAATATTTGCCTTGGTGTCCCTTTAAGTGCAATGGTTGATGTGTTTGTCCTAACGGAGATGAATATAACAAAGATCAATCGGAGCTCTTCTCCACAGGTGAGCAACATGGTAATTCTCTACGCACAAGCGTAGCCGTCGAGGTGGAACTGCGGTGTTCGTCAAAAAATGTGTGGATCACGACACCCCTTAAGATAACTTTCACTCGTGCTGAATCACTGCAAATGCACCTTTACGCTTCTTTCTTTTTCAAATCGTTTCACTAGCTGTATATCGGCCACCTGATCAGAACATCAAGTTTGTTGATTAATTAACCGCAACCTCTTTTCCTTCTGGGAATACCTGTATGTTAGGCGATTTGAATCATAATTTGTTGAAAAACAACCGGCAGTCACTTGTCAGGTTTTTAAATCATCTTTTTGATTTAGGTATCGAAGCGACAATTAATTGTACCCGCACTGAATTCTTGGGCGATAATTTGGTATCGTCATGCGTTGACCATGGGAACACACGATCAGACCATAGGTAATGTCTTTTACATCGAAGCTGTATACCTCTACCATCCAAGGAAATTTTCGTGTTATTCTTGGCGTGGTCAGCAAAAAACTCCTGATACGTGGACCGATCCCGGAGATAGTGCAATGCCGGGCCAACCCGCGGTGGAGGTTAAGTAGGCGTTAAGCACTCCCCATACGTGGACGGATCCCGAAGGTAGTGCAATGCAGGGCCGACCGTCGGCGGAGGTGAAGCAGGCGTTAAACACTGCCCATACGTGGGCCGATCCCGAAGATCGTGCAATACCGGCCCGATCTGCGGCGCAGGTTAAGCAGGCATTAAGCCCTCCCCATACGTGGACCGATACCGAAGATAGTGCAATGCCGGGCCGACCCCCGGTGAAGGTGCAGTTCGCCATTAAAGGGCCCACATACACAGCTTCGCTGGTCATTCTTCTTAACAGAGTGGAAGGGCATTGAGATTTTGTTTTTACTGCTGACCAAAAATATTCCATCACTTCTTTACTGGGCGCACTTTCTTTGACGAAGCAATACAACCCAATCGCGGTTTATAGCGACGCCTCCTGGCAGTCTAAATTTTTGACAGAAATTACTTACAGAATTTTTGCTTATATGCTACGACTGAGAATTCCTGCTAAATATCACGCTGGAAGAAGCCCTATTCAATGCCTTTGTTGCTATGTTTTTCGAGTTTGTCGAGACCTAAAAAAAAAAAATCATTTGAAAAAACAGCGTAACACATAGCGAGAGCTCGCTTGGGCGCGCTGTCGACAACGGTTACGAGGCAGCACAAAACAGACCTGTTGCTTTGCTTTATTCCGAACAGCGGAAGTATTTTTAGAATAGCTTCCGAAGCTCAGAAGCGAATTCATCCAAGCAATCGGGCTGTAATGAATGAGTTGAGGGTGAAAAATTGATTGATTTCTTCCCATGAAAATATTCGCAATAATTTTGGTTTGCTTTCCTTTGCTTTGGCTCAGCGGTTCAACGTATTCTTCACATCTGTTTACAACAGGCAAGATTTATTGTTCACGCGACCTTTCCTTTTCCTTCTGCTCGCGATGGATGACAATCGCAGCTTTCTATTGAGCATAGAAAAAGGGAAATCAGCTGGCTTAGATGGAATATCGGTCAAAGTTCTCCGCCCCGAGTTGTACATGTTGCGTGAAGCAACGCGCTCTCTCATGTGCTTTCATTACAGCAATACCGCACTATTAGCCCTGAGATCCTCCCTCAGGAGCTCTGGGAATTTGAGCCATGCGCTCAAATACCCAGAGCCCCATGTCACCATAGTTGCTAAGGCTGCAAGCTCAACGAACACACAGATTTCTGCGTCCAGAGAAGCAATATACGCGTAGTGCGCGCCGATGGACGCCGCCACTGGTGGCGGCCTTACGCAGAACACACGGGAGAGGAGCCAGCCGCGCGCCGTAGTTTGTTGCGTCGTTGATAGTGCTTCTCTGTCTTATTCACGTTTTCAGAGCAAAATAGCCGACGCCCTTCGCATGTGTGGGGTGGCCAAAGCTTCAAGGAATGTCGAAGAATTGTTGCACGGTGTGGGGCTCAAATATCGGCGAAAACGTGCCGGCGATACGGTTCTAATCATTCCCCGCAAAGCCTCATCAGCGGAAGCAACGGTAGCAAAAGTGGATTGTCGCTTCGGCGGGAAATTTCTTGTTCCCATCCTTTCCTTTGGCTCGTCGGTGTTTTTTCCCACTCGACCATAGTTAGAAGCGTAAGCGACGAAGTTCTTCTGTAGTGCAGCATGCGGTTTAAAGGCATTTCGCTAAGTTCGGAATGCCGTTTGCCGCTTATATATTGTTTTCCGCTTCTTTACCGCGTTGCGTTAGCTAGGCAGCATGACTGCACGAGCGCATTGTGTTGTATGTTAAAGCTACTGAGGTTTGCCAGAACTGAAATTGTTGGTTTTATGTGGCCCGGTAAATCCTCGCACCAGCTGTCGCGCACTTCATGTTTTTACAGCTATTTTATGCGTGGCTTCGAACATGTTTAACTGTTGCTAGTTGCTCCATGCACAAATCTTGTTGGTTCTTTTGAGCTGCGAGGTTTTCACTCTGCCTCGTTTGTAAATGGTATGAATCACGCTGTGTCTTATCTGAATGATACCAAGCAAGTGCGTCTTTAACAGCTTTATTTTTTTCGCTCGAGGGCATCTTAGATATTGTGGTCTTTTGGGAAATGTGTTTAGAAAATAGTTAGTTCAGGGCGAGAATTGCTAATAGTTGCTGCATATGGTATTTTTGTTCCATTTTTCGCTGAAAAGTTCGCGTCACGTTTGGGAAGTCATCACACCTCGATGCTGCCTGAGCAGACTTAACACGCCGAGTGATTTGTTTGTTTCACAACGTAGTGCCTTCTTGCATGTGAATTTTGTACTCAATTGAATTCTTTCTTATTATGCATACGCCGCAGAGGACTAAACCCAGCCTTTCCGCCAGCGCTCATCTATTTTGACTGGCCCTGCTCTGCCTTTAAATATATTTTGGGGCAGCTCTCTCTAGTAACATTAAAACAAAGTACTGAAAAGTTAGTCAGACTTTAGCTTTGTACGTTTCCACGCAGCTCCCTTGGGGAATTTAAAATTGCAAAAACTGCAGCCGGAACGGCAGTTCGTCGGCGTATCCAGCAGAATTGCATCGGCGGTACAGCACTAACACGCGCTTTTATTAACCCGTGCGTTTGCTGACTTCGTTGACTAGTGTACGCGTTTCCATCAATAAATTCGCAATTACTCTTCTTGAGGCGACTTCGATTGCACTTATTCGGCGATGTCACATGTATTCATCGACAGAAAAATCACAACGGCATATACAGACATCGAACCGTGCGGATTTGTTTGATATAAGTCTGCACTAACGAGGGGTGCTTATTATTGAGGTACAGAAGCAACATTACGACAAGGGTAGAATTAAAAACAACGATCGACTTCATGTAAATGCGGTTCATATCGTTTGTATGCGGGATGCACCAGGCACGTATGTGGACCACGCTGTCCCAAACACCAGTAACATCGTGTTCATACCCGCTCCCACAGAGGTCAGCGTCTTCCCTACAGCTGTCACCGCAGAAGCAGCAGCCTGGCACCCAAACAAAGGAGAAATCGCAGCCGCGAACTTCAGCCATCCTTGCAAAGGGTTGTCGTCTGCTACTGCTCCCGCGCGTACTGTTGGAAGCGCCCGCTAGGTGGCTATCAGTGGCGCCTCTATTAAGGTGTCTCGATGCGCGCGCCCTCTCAGCACGGCGGCGGAGGGGAGCGCGCGCATCGAGGCATCCTAGCCTCTATAGGCGGTGCACGAGGCGTATAGCCTGACGTCCGAGTGGCGCGCCTTGACGTCACGCGCCGCTCGCGTGACGTCAGGGCGAGGACACGCGCCTGTCCCCTGCTATACATTTCGGGAGGCGTCCGGGCGCCTCCTGCAGTGTTTTCGTTTGCTCGATCTTGTTCTCTATGATAGCACGCTCATGGCCATCCAAAATATCAGATATATTTTTCTGGTGTTTTCGTTCGACGCAAATTTATTAAAACGGCTCTTTAATAAACAATAATATATTTATCAAAGGAAGCGATACAGCACCAGCCGACGAAGCTCAGTTCAACGCGGCGTGGACTTTTTATGTGCGGCCCTAGACTGTGGAGTGTAGCTCAAGTGGGTAATAAAAGCATTAGTGTGAAAAAATACAATAGAACATTTCAACTAAGACATAAGGGTAGTACTTGCTGGGGTACTACAAGCCTGTGGCAAGCGCTGGCTAGATAAAACTTCCATCACCTGTACTTTTATTTTAATATGTTAAAGCTTGTTTGCTTGCGACTAGCAAGTAGTTCATGGTAGAATATTGAATTTCTTATTTTTTTCAGAGAAACTTTCGTCAATAGCACGAGGACTGAATTAACACTGCAGTCGAGATTCTGCCAGCACCGTTTGCTCTTAGAACTGCTTCTCAAAATTAGGTCGTTCGCGACCGGTTTTAAACAGCGGTAATTCCCAGTGAAGCTAATGGAGGCTTTCAGCTAGACATTCTCACACGTATAGCAGTGCAAACGGCGACAGGCCTTCTTATATACGCCTCAACAGTCAAACTATCACAGCTTGGTTTGCACAACACCTTGGCCGAATTAATTGAAGCTCAGCAAGTCAATCAGATCGAACGACTGAAACGTACATCGACTGGAAGGCACGTTTTCAGACAATTACGATACCCTATATCAGAATTTTCCCCCACGCGAGCACCTGTCAATCGCCCCAGACATCAGAGAAAACATTACAGTGGCCCCTATTAGCGGCGAGGAGTTACGGAGTCGCCATCTATCGGAAGCGCCTCGCTGGCGTAGTATGAGGGATCACGCGGCGCGTTCCTCATAGGTTTTGCTGTCAGCGCTCGATGAAACACCACGCGCGAGCTCTCCCGGACATTTCTGTAAGTACTTTCGCAACGAGAGAAGTTTTTACTGTCTAAATAATAATCTTGGGCAAACTGAAAGCACAGAATTGTTTACAGACGCTATCTCTTTACCGAATACGTACAGTGAACGCCACTGCGCGCGGTCGCCGCGATGGTCTCCCAAACCGGCTTCTTGCGAGAAAGGTAGGTGAAAGCCGAGAGCAAACTATGTGAAATATGTTCGTATAGTTTTTGTATAACTAAATGGAGCGTAATAGAATGAAGCCTCAATGCAGCGATCGCACAAATTCGCAGCGACCGACTGCGCATCTGCATGCTTGTCCGCGCACTGTTTCGCTTTCGCCGCGTGCGCGTTTTCGCACCGTGCCATGAGCTTCAAGCCGCAGAATATGAGCATTTGACAGTATATACAAGCAACCATTGTTGCGTGGGCGCTATCAGAGCTGTTCAAAAATAATTTCATTGTAGAGACTTCGACGTCTACGGGGACTGTGATGTGCCGTCGCGACGATTCAATCTTTTTTTTCTTCTAAATTCTTGGACGTTTCAATATTATTTCTGGAGTTGCATCGCACTGTATGTTTATCGGTGTTCTCAGCGCGCGATTTCCCGCTGCTTCTTTTTTGTAATCCAGTGCATTAATTCATAACACAAACATGACCATATGCCATGCTTTTTGTAATGTCCTTCTTACCGCTCCCTTTCCACTCCAGTGAACTTGCCAGTATCTATAGCATCGACAAGTTCATAGACCAAACCGTCATGACATTAGTCAGGCAGCGGACTCGGGTGAGCGTCTGAGTGCGCGTTTTCCGAACATCGCAGACCCGGCGCCGTGGCAGACATCTTCCTCGCGTCTGTGCTTGCCGCATACCCGAGTTGTAGCCGATGACTGTTTGCCGGTTTTATGTTTCGCGAGCCAAGCTTCACGCAGCCTCTTGTCCTGCGGCTACGTGTGAATAAGACTGACACCGGGCTCCGTTGCGTACGTCCGGTACTGCGGCACCGAGCACTAGCCTATACCATGTTGCGCGCCTTCAAAGGCAGCCACTACCTATTGTAGTGCTTCCAAGCGTTGTAAAGGAGGCACTCGAAGCGGGAAAATCTCGCCACTAATTGAGGACCGCCGCGTACGAGGGAATTTAAACTCTCGTTTTCAGCTCGCTTCGGCGCTCCTGAAGCAGCCGACACAGCCGCTATGCCCACGTGATCCCTGATAGCACGTCACGCCGATGGTGGCGCCAGTTTTTCCAGTGATGGAGCTCGAGGCCAATACCTCGGAATATGCACCCTGAACACCATAAAGGCAGGGGCGCTGCACGTGCATATCCACTGCACCGAGCATACGGCAACGACCACGACGCCTTCTATACAGACGCCGCGCGCTACCCCGACATTGCAGCTGAAGTGGTAGCGGTGGCCGACTGGCGGGCGAAACAGTATTATGAGCCACAATACGAACCGCCAATTTCACGGAAGCGGAAGAATGTGCCATAGCTCTCGCCATCAGCGCTCAAACCCCAGATAAGATAATATATATTCTTATAGATTCCCAGCAACCATGTCGAAACTACGCACAAGGCAGTATTTCCCCGATGGCTCATAAATTGCTACATAAGAAATAACATATACCACTAGTCCACCTTCTTTGGTCACCTGGGCGTGTGCTCTCCCTGGCAATGAGCGCGCTCATGCGACAGCCCGAGGCCTGACCCTCCGGGCGCCCGTGGAAAGCCAGTCCAACCCAGACAAGGTGGAAAAGATACCACTTACATACACGCGTATACTACAACACTACAGACTATCCCGTAGAACGTTCCCTTCATCGCACGCCAAACTAAACCACGCAGATGTTCCGCAGCCTTGCACTCCGCCGTACTTTTTACCCTACCCAGTATCCCGAGAAATGTCCTTTCTGTGAAGGACACCCAGACCTCTACCATTCTACGTGGGAATGCGCCAAACCACCCGGCATTCTTACAATACCCAACGCCTCTCGATCCCAGTGGAAAGCCGCTCTTTCCAGCACAACTTTGGACGACCAGCGATACCTGGTTGACCCCGCCAGCCGGATAGCGGCATCAGATGGGGCTCTGAACTGAGGGCTCCACCCTCAGGGACTTCATTACCAAATTACAAATAAAGTTTTCTACTACTACTACTACAGAATGTATTCCGCATTCAGTGCTACGCGTTCAGCTCAGTTCAGCGACTGACATGTCTTGATGCTTCAGGAACAGTTATGACGGGTCTGTTTCGCAAAACTGGCACAGCTACTCGGACCAATTTTGTGGGTGGCATGTGCTTTTGACGCCGTATGGCTGCAGTCAGCAAGAATTCAAGGCATAAGTCATTAGTAGTCGGGACACACTGAACATATCATCATTACTGGAGGAGTTCAAACTCAGTTAATTCATAAGAGGCTTGTGGCGTCTTCTTTAGGCACCTAGTATAATGGCAGTGCTTTATGTACTGACGACGCAACAAGTAGTTAAGTTTACACTTAAACCACCGGTGTTTGAGACAGCGTGCTGTGCAAAGTACTTTTCCTCTTCAAGGCAGCATAAGCTGCGTTCTATATTGCCTTGAGTACACTCTGTAGGCACTCCAATCGGCGTTGTAAGGACTGATCCAATAGTTAGAAGAGGAGAGGGGATGGTGGCGGTACTGAGTAGCATTCCTTTTAGCACGTGCCGCCCGCGGTGCGCGTGGCTTGTGGACGATTGGTCGTGCTTCGTTTCCCAGAACTAACTTCATTTCCCAGAACTATTAGAAAAGCGATGTAGCAATGTCCTACAAGCCGTCTGTATCACCACACAAAGCGGCGCATGTCGGAACTAATTGGATCTCTCGAGAGAAGACAAAGTGTCCTAAGGATTCTTCGTATTTAGGCGGAATACGCGGCGCGCGACGAAGTAACATCAAAAAGTTTCATTGTCTGCTTCAGCAGCAGCGCCTGCAGACTTTCGCAAGTGTAAACGCGTGTTGGGTAAATATTATTTCCCTTGCGCGCACATTTCCGCATTCTAAAGGCTGCTTTGCTCTCTCGCTCTCTCTCTCCTTCTCGTGTAATTGAACTCGCTCAAAGCCCAGTTGCGCGCCACGCCACCATATATATATAGTTGCTAAGGTTTCAAGCTCGGCGAACGAACGGAGATTTCTGCGTCCAGAAAAGCAATATAGCCTGATGTTGACACAGGCTGTCGATGCCCTGCGCTTCGGGCAACAACATGTCGAACTCTCCAAGTACGGCTACTGATCCTTTTTATGAGGTTTGACACCGCCGGTGGTCCCCGAGCAGATTGCATCGGGCGCTCACTGTGGATCTCGCACGATCGGGGTAATTACTTTTCTCGTGCGCAGCATTCCCTTCACATGTCAACAGCGCTGGCAATCGCGCTACGCGTATCACTTTCAGCTAGCTTTCCAGCGCTTACCGCATGTCATCGAATACAATTTTCTCTCAGCATCATTTTCCTACGGCAAGTGAAGAAGGCGAAAAATTGAGCACGGTTTCTTCGTTTCATTTTGTTATCTACACTATAACCACGAACATAGCAAGATGTTTATTCAGCGAACTTTTCTTTACAGCCCTCTATGAATCAAGAGCCACCGCCGACCCAGTTCCTTGTGTGGGCGAGTATTTGTAAGCGCTGTGTAGCTGTGATGATGATGATGATGATGATGTATAGTGTTTAGTGGCGCAAGGGCCAGGTATGGCCAAAGAGCGCCAAGAAATGATACTGAGCGACCGATAGATTAATGAATAGTGGTAAGTAGACGTAACGTGGCTCTATAGAGGCCTAATACTGATAGCTGTATAAGCTCGTTTCCTTAAGCTATATCCTCAAAAAAAAAAAAAACAGACATGTTCTGGCGGCTGCTTTGTCAGAAAATTTCTGTTAACCCCTGTTCTCTATTTCTCGTTTATTTAACAAGTTTTTCTTGTTTTTAAATAAATTTATCTATCTTGTATATTTTACAAAAAAAATTCTGTTTTCTGTTTTAAATTTTTTGGTTATTATAATAACACCTTCTGTTTTATTTTACAAAATATGTATGTGTAAAATAATTATCCGTATTGAGGAGTAGAAAAAAAAGTTGTGTTTTCTTTTTATATTGTTCTGTTATTTCAAATTTTTATCCCTTCCACTGTACGGGAATTTGATGTATAAGGGGAATTTTCTGCCGTGATGAAAAGTGGGCGAACTAGGAATGTCGCTGAAGCCAACGTTTTGAAAAAGGAATTGCTCTTCGTGAGGGCGGTTGCCGCCCTGACGAAGAAAACTTCCTTTGTCGATACGTTGACTGCAATCGACATTCCTTGTTGGACCACTGTTCATAACGTCTAGCCTCCATCTTCCTGTGAACATCTGTTTAAATTGTTTATCGTGCGTCACAGCAACATCTTAAAATAACAAATGTTCTGTAAATATCCAGTTTGTCTGAACAAGAAAATTACTCTGCGTGGTGAAAGCCGGAAATATTTAACTGTAAAATTAATTAAATTGTGGGATTTCACGTGCCAAAACCACTTTCAGATTATGAGGCACGCCGTAGTGGAGGACTCCGGAAATTTCTACCACCTGCGGTTCTTTAACGTGCGCCTAAATCTAAGTAGACGTGTATTTTCCCATTTCGCCCCTATCGAAATGCGGCCGCCGTGGCCGGGATTCGATCCCGCGACCTCGTCCTCAGCAGCCCAACACCATAGCCACTGAGCAACCACGGCGGGAATGTTTAACTGTAAGGCAAAAAGTCAAAGGTAACACGTAGCACTCGTGTGTGTGTGTCACCTTTCTTTTTTACTTTTTTTTTTACTCAGTGAAGCTTCTGCCGCTGCCGCCGCCGCCGCTGCCGCTGCTGCTGTCGTCGTCGTCGTCGGGAGGTGGTTCAGAGCGTACGTTTGCATGGCAGGAGCGCGGCAGAAAGGAAAGACGACGCGAGAAACTGGTGTGAACCTTTTTACCGCGGCAAATGTGCACAATGCCCTTTGTAGCTCTGCCCGTCGCCACATTAGCTTCTTGAGAGCCGTAATTATACGTGAACCCCGCAAAAGCATGGCAGAAATTGCAGCGCTTACCTTTCTACTAACGTGCAAGTCCAGGGGGAAGCTGGACAGAATGATAGAGAGGAGGCAAAGAATGGGTAGAACCGACGCAGTCACGAAACGAGTGAATACCAGCCTTACCACTCTTCGCTCGCTGTTCCCATACAACGAGGAGGGGGGGGGAGGGGATAGGGACAAGATGACGTGGCAAGGCAAGGAAACATTTTTAAACCACGCAGCCAGTTGGAATGTGATATTAAGAAGGGATATCCTTATTTGTAACTCTTTTAAACTATCTTCCTTTTCGCTTTAGGGCACTTGTTGAAATGGCGGAATTGAAGCCGACTATGGACAAGTGATGCTTGTTTAGCGGAAATCATAAATGTAGCACCACTTTTGAGATGATCATGATCATCGACCATTTAGAGCATCATCATTATCAACTTATTTGTGTCTATAGCAGGACTAAGACCTCTCTCAGTGGTCTCATTACCCCTTTGTTGCGCCAGGTGAACCCACCCTATGCGTTTCGACACTTTTGAGATACCCGGCCTTCAGGTCTACAATGAAATAATGGACGTTCCAGCTTATAGCTTCCCTAATGCGTGCATTGTAAGAGTTAGGGTCGGGCATGTCAAAAAGGGTAGCTGGCCCATGTCGTCATCCGAGTCATCCACGCTAAGGACGTGGTTGAAGGGAGGAACATGTTCTCATCGAGAACGAGGAGTACTGGGTTTATTTACAATATCTACATGAGGTGTGGAGAGCGTTTCAACAGTCTAGCATGTCAGAATTGAAGCGCACTGGCTAGCAGAAAAAGTCCGCTTAAGTCCCTTCTGTCCTCCCTAGCTCCCTAGGCCACGGAAATCTGCCGTCCCACCTTAGTCCTATCGGAGTGTTCGAAGTCGTCGAAGAACCCGCGTTAAGGTGGAGGGTTCACACAATCTCTCCCGCACCTTTGTCCACCGAACGCGCAGAAAGGAGGGGAGCTTCGTAGACAGGGATTGTCACGCTTGACTCAAACTGGCGCGTCTTAGTTCTTGGGATGACCCAGCAGTTAGCGGCAGCGTCTGTCAAACGACCGTTGCGGCTACCGCAGTCCGCAAGGAAACGCCGGAGAACACCCTTTTGCAGGAGTTTCTTTCTCGCATCGTCCGTGACGGCAACAGGGAACCAACAAACAACGCTCGATCCACCAAACGTGTCTGCCCTTGCTGTCGCCACAGATCTGTCCGAGGGGGACGCATTGTTAGTTCCAGGAAGGGATTCGTCGTAGTGGTGCAGGAGAGGCTAGAAGGTCACTACCCCCGCTGGCCGATTGTAATAGCATGAAATGGGTCAGGATAAGTTTAGCTGCCACGCCAATGCATCTTGCAGCATATTTTGGAGACGGATGTCTCGCACGTGGCGCTAGTGTTCGAATTTCTGCTGTGGAGCAATGAATTGAATACTTCTTGTCCTCAATTTCGACATTGGAACGTACGCGCCAAACAGAGTAATTCGAGAATTATTCAGTGAATCATGTTGATTAGCAACGAGGACAATGCGATTTGTTGCCTAAGTAAAGTTCACTTCTTCAGGTAATCCACCCCACAGGCCGAATTGTGCTATATGCTACATGCGCTTTTTTACATTATTTTTTAACTACAAAAAAAAAAAAACAGCGCACACGGTATATGCGCTGCGTAAACGCGATGCTGGCTTTCCTGTAACTGAAATATAAGACTGGAAGTGAAGTTTGCTTCCCCGCAACGTAGGCTAGGTGCGCTAAAACACGCAGGAGTAAGAGGTAGGCATGGCAGGCTTCCTGGAGTCATGGCAACTGAGCGACGCGCCGCCACGCTGGGTGCGTATACACGCTCCGCAGAGTGCGGCAACATACTATCGTCTTCAAACTGTGGATGTAGGAGCCCATAGAGTCGACCTCAAAATCTCTTACCCTGTGGACGGCCGTGCCATCAGCGCGTTTTCTGGGCCCCTTTTACTATCAGCGCTGAAAATGCCACGCAGGAGCACAGGTTATCAAAGACAAAACTATATTCATCGTGACTAGTAAACCGAGCTCTCCTGTGTCGTCTGTGCTAATCTCGTCTGCTGTAGCGTTGAACAGAAAAGGAAAAAAAATCGGGATTCACTTCAGCACCAAATATTTACAGTACTTACCATATGCGACACTTACACCACCCTTCGGAAGTGCCTCTTTGATACAATACTTCTGTCTCTGTTCCTTGCATATTCGTCACGTTTTCCACGTTTTTCGGTGACGCTGCTCCCTGTCTCGTGGCGACGGACGCGGAGCCTTTCACTGGCCCGCCCTGCCTGAGGTCTGCCATGGCAAGCTCCCCAGGGAATCAACGCACCTGGTCCAGCACCAACGAGGTCTTCAGCGAGGCTGACTGCTTTTTGGCTACGGACGCAGAGCCAACCACGGTGACACCCGGCCAGAGGACAAATATGGCAAGCTCGTCGAGGAAGCGAGGTCCCGGGTCCAGCACCAGCGAGGACACTGAATTTTACTCTGTCACAGGCGGACTCGTCAGATGACAGCTTTTAGTCTTTGATAAGCAGGAAGGCCAAAAGGAGGATCCTCAAGGTGTAGGACATTAACTATGAAAACAAAAAGTGAACGATGGCCACACTCCGTCCTTTTCGTGCCCGAGCACTCCTACGTCAGCCTCCGAGCAATTAACAGGCAAGCTCTCTCCGCGTTCCTCGAGGGGATCGCGCTGAATGAAATAAGGGAAGTCGGATTAAACATGTGAAAAAATATCCTCGCTGTGGAAGCAACAAATTTTAGCACGTTGGAAAAACTTCGGAATATAACAGATTTGGGCGGCATCAAAGTCCGAGCGATTGTACCATTGGATGGAGCCGGCATGGCGGGCGTAATTTACGACATTGATTTGGTCATTGCGAACTCCGATCTGCCAATTCTCATCAAAGCAGCGACCGAAGGAGTTATGGTCACGCATGTGCTTCGCCTTGGTAACGCCCATTGCCTAAAGTATATATTCAAGGGCGATTTCATTCCTTCGCATTTCAAGGTTACCTACTTCCGATTTGCTGTTGGGCCATTGGTACCCAAGCCACTTCCGTGCCATAACTGCATGAAGATCGGCCATGTCAAGGGCGTCTCTACAAAGAGAACTGTTTGTCCTCACTGCGCTGAGTCGCACACTGTGGACTCTTGCCGCGCAACAAAATTTAAAGTGTGGTAACTGTGAATTTAAAGTGTGGTAACTCATGCAAAGGCTGCCCGCAAATCAAGAGAGAAATTGCCATACTTAAACAAATTGTTAGAGACATATCATCCCACCGAGAAGCTTCTGAGACTGTACGACGCCGGCGTAATCGTCGACGCAAGTGTATGAGATGTAGTGCTGTTCATACGTGGAATGTACCCAACTCATCACCTTCGAGCACAACTAAACATGCAAACAAGAAGAGGATTGAGGTGGAGAAGTCTGACGCTGCGGGTGACTGACCTGTGCTTCCGCGCACACAGCCTGCACAAGAACCTCCCTGCCTGGTGTTTACTTTATGCATACTTCGGTTGATGAAGTACCAAGGATTGACCGACATATCATACCGATGCTGCTGTCCCTAATGAATGTCAATAAAGAGCTGCTGAAGAGTAACGCAATTCCAATCGCTCGAAATGGCCTGCAAGTACTGGATGCGCTGAGGCCAGTAGTGGCAGCCCTCGAATAGAACCATGACTGACAATCATCAATCTTTCCACAAAGAGGTGAGAGAAGCATCAATTATCCAGTGGAATGCCAGAGTACTTAGATGTCGTATGCCTGACTTTCATCAGTATGTATGCCCTAACCGCTTCACAATCATCGTAATCTGTGAACAGAAATTATCAAACCCAATCCGACTATGGGGTTACGAATCAATCATCTCCTCAACCTACAGCGAAAGCAACAAGGTCGTTGTGTTTATTCGCCGGGAACTTACCTATGTCGTTCAGCATGTGCCACCTCATGATGAGAATTTGTATGTTTGCCTGACTGTTAAGAAGAAAAAGCTTGCATTTACACTGGTGAGTACCTACTTATCCACATCACCCGGTTTGATAGCAAGAGACTAGAAGGCATCTTGACAGCAACCCCTGATCCATGGACTATCGCAGAAGAATTCAACGCCCACCACCCTATCTAGGGAAGCTCCAAAATTAACGCAATGGGTCGGCAACTGGCTTCATTTGTATCTGATCATGGACTGTCCCGGCTAAATGACGGGAGCCCTAGCTTTCTACGAGCCATATCGTTCAGCAGTCGCTTGGACTTGGCGTTTGTGTCACGTCGCTTCTCAGTGCCTACATTGAGACACAGGGAAGTGATCATATCCCCAGTTACCTTGAGATCAAAGTTTTGGCCAGCTGTCCTTCGGCAAACACAATCCGGCTAATTGACTGGTATGCATTCGAATCCAGCATGGAAGAAGCTTGTCACAAACGTCTCCCTTATGGCCTTCAGCAAGCCATGAAGGAAGCTACGCAGAATGCGATGTGCACGCTGACATGCTCTCCAATATTTTCAGAATCCGACGTGGAGTTGAAGCGAAACCGTTCGATTCGTCGGCGTGCGGAGCGAATGTACCAACGCACGAAGTCCATCCATGATCTAAGAGTAGCCAGACGCATGGAAAAGAAGATCCAGCGCCGAATGGACAAACTGGAGTCTCAACGGTGGGCAAGATTTTGTTAATCCCTAGATCCCCCAAAACATATTTCTCATATATGAAGAACCGTACGAGGCCTACGTGTATTTCCCGAACAACGTGTGCCATTCAAAGCCCTAGCGCTTTTCAAAACTCGAGAGATATCAAAGTAGCGGAAAATATCTGCAGGAAGACTGTAGGTCAGTCAACGTACGCAGGCTCGCTTGGTACGGACAGCATCATATTGTATTCATGGGATTCACGCATGGACCTGCCTTTCACCACCGAGGAGCTCGTTGGGGCTCTTGCTTTGTGTATTCGGTCGTCGTCGTCTGTATCAGACGGGATATCCTACCGCATCTTGTGCCACCTTGGTGAGAGAGCACGAAATGTGTTACTGGATATATTAAATGAACCCTAGCAGGATGGAAATGTCCAACTCAAAAAAATTATTCCCTTGAAGTTTGCTTCACGGCGAAGACTCATAAAGTTGGTATGCCTTTTAGGCTTATCGTTTCAGAACATGACACCCGGCAAAAATATGCCGCTCTTTTCTTACAAAAAAAAACCTAAAATGTTTAAAAGTGTACGATCCGTTTCTTGTAAATAACTCTGGTGCACTCCAGCAATTTGTCAGCTCATGATGCAATGAAAGCCTGTTTGCCCTCTCAGTTGACATTAATGACCTTTATTATTCTATACCACATGTCTCGCTACTTCACTTCGTAGATGAATGCGTTGATGAATTTGGCCCTTCAAAGTTCCAGACTCAGTCTGACATCAGTTTCAGTACGTGTTTTTTTTAGAATTACTTTGCTTTTACCTACAGTCGACGTACATCCATTGGGATGGTAAACCTTACCTCCAAAAAGATGGCATATGCATCGGATCATGCATTAAGTGATTTGTTTTTAGCAAAACTTGACAGATCTGTGTCGGAAGCATTCAGTAACACTAACGTTTTATTTGCTGGATGACTTTTTAATTTTTCTTGGCAGTCATGCCAGTTCATACAAGTCTCTTGCTTTTTTTTAGTTCTGGACACAGTGCGCAAATGTTTTAGGCCACTTAAACTAACCCATGAATTTTCAGAGAATGGTGTAATAAGGTTCCTACACGTCAAGCTATTCTTGGACGAAAACCGTTCTTGTTGGATGTACTACCCCCGTGGGCAACAAGCCATTTCCATTCAACTCCGCGAACTATAAACTTATAAAACGTGGCATTGTTAGCTCATGATTCAAAAATTCCTTAAGGCAATCCTGCGAACATAAAATGATCGACAGCTTTCGTGAGCAATCTGAACGGTTAACTTCGGCAGGCTATCCATCTCTTGTACAAGTCTGTGTTGCTGAAGGCATGCTGCGCAGCTTTTTATCTGTGGTGAATGAAAATACAGGTGGACCAACTGGGGATAGACAAAAAATTGCAGTAATCCCGTACATGCATAGAATTGCGCACAATCTGAAAAAGGTCGCCCAGCGTGTTAACTTCAATGCTGTCTTCTCTGCCCCTGAAAAATTAGGCAACCTTTGCAAAATACAGTGATGTATACGGTGACGTAAATGCGGTGACATTAAAAAAGAACTGGCGAATAAAACCACGTATCAACATTGATGCGAAAATCATGTGGACTGTTTGCACAAGTGTGATGCTGTGAAATGAAATACACCTCACGAACGGAGCGACAATTGTCGCATGGATTGTCACACACACACACACACACACACACACACACACGCACACGCACGCGCACGCGCACGCGCGCACGCACGCACGCACGCACGCACGCACGCGCCCACAGATTTATATTTATATAACCACACTCACTAGTACCACTAGTGACACTTCGCTTTTGGTTAAAGAAAGCGCGCAACATAACGCTCATAAAGGCGCAACTAAGTTTTTGTTTTTTATGCACAAAGTCTGTAACAGGCAACTGGCCATGGGAATACCAGACGACAAAGAAAAGCGACAGCAGATGACAGCTATCGTCGTCATATGATTGGCTGAAGATGCTTATTCTAAACCCCGGACTAACATCAGTCATGGGCGAAATGACGTCACTCACGTCTTTCAATCGCTTCGTACGATGTCCTTTCTATGGTTTCCCCCCTCTTACTTAAGAAACCTTTCATAGGCGTTTGTGATTTCAGCGCAAGAATTTTCTTCCAGCCGGCGACAGTCTTACGGTGCTCCGCGCCTGCTGCGCAGTAGTCTGGTTGACATGACAGTATGAAAAGGCCAGTCACAGTGGCCTCGTATCGCGAAGTGAACAACGGGAAGCGTGCACGACGCTAAGCCAGCTAGCGCGGTCACTGAAACGCGTCGTATCAGGAAGGTCAGCATTTACGTCGCTCGAATTGTGCTGCCTTGTGCGCTCTCCTGACAGCACACAGTTCCGTCACTTAATTCAATGCGTTTTGACGAAGTTACGACATTTGTGTGTAATTAGCGGTGCTGAAGGACTGAACGAACTTCACATCAAGGCCGTGGTGTTTGCAGCATACGGCTGACAACTTCAAATTATTTCGGGTATGTGTAACTTCCACATTTACATTCAGCCACAGCGCACGTATCCGCAACTTCTCAGGCTTCGACTCTGCCTCAATCATAGTTCTGGCTTTACATGTTTTAATTACCCGCAGGAAAAGTGGAAAAGTACTTATCGAGAAAACGTACAGGCAAGGGACACAATCTCTCCAATTATAGTCATTGCATGCTTAGAAAAGTATTCAAGCTATTAGACTCGAAAGGTTCAAGGGCGATGATCAGCGGCGAATATCTCAACAACCTTCAGCTTGTCCATGACATTGTCCTGTTCAGCAACGCTGGGAACACATTGCAACAATTGATTGAGGACCTTAACCGAGAAAGTGTAAGAGCTGGTTGAATAATAATATGCAGAAGACAAAAGTAATGTTGGATAACCTGTCAATCGAACAAGAATGCATGACCGGCAGTCAGCATCTAGAGTATGTACAGGAGTAAGATTATTTAGGTCACTTACTCAACGGGAAGTCTAATCATGAGACGGAAATTTACACAAGAATAAAAATGGGTCGGGATGCATACGGCCGGCATTACCAAATCGTGACCGGGAGCTCACCGCTGTCGTTGAAAAGAAACCTCTGTACAGTCATTCCAAACTTCAAGTACTATCATATGGGGCAGAAACTTGGAGGTTAACCATGAAGCTTGAGAATAAGTTAAGGATGGCTCAAGCAATCGATCGAACGAAAAATGTGAGGCCTAACGCTAAGAGATTGGAAGAGAGCGGCGTGGATCAGAGAAGAAGCGGGCGTAGTGGTAGCCGAAATTAAGAGGAAAAATAGGAGCTGGGCAGGCCCCGCGATTCGTAGGGCAGGCTGAAGTTTATAGCATACGAAAAGACGAGGACACAGAAAAGTGTGGTACAATTGCCCTGTCCTTTGAAGAATTATCCGATCTGCGTAAAGATAGGTGAACCTTGCAAACTGCCCATTTGTGATTGTTTCTGCAAGACGATGTTACCTATATATGTGGTTCTTTGACTCGAAATAAACAATGTTGCAAGTCAGCGCCTGTGTGTACCACGTCTTTCTGTGTCCTTCTCTTTTCGTGCGATATAAACTTCACCATGTGACACCAACAGGCCCAAAACGCTAGGGTACTCAAAGGGCAGATAATTGGTGGTCCAGTAGAATACAGAGTGGGTTCTAGGGGAAAGTAAGCGCAGGACGGGGGAAAATTAGGTGGGCTGATGAAATCGGGAAATTGGCAGGCGTAACTTGGAATCAGCTGTAGCGCCGGTCAGGGGTAATTAGAGATCGCTGGCAGACGCCTTCGTCCTGCAGTGAACGTAAATGTCCGCTGATGACGTTGTACAGCATCCAAAATTGGTGCCGAATTTTATATAACTGTTGCTCTTGAGCCACAGTTCCCTTCGTACTGAGAGGCCGCTTTCGCATATTTACAGACGGAGAGTGACGCGAAGATGCGTCACTGTTCAGCACGCCTGTTTGGCAGCAGCAGTGACAGGCACCGGACACACCTTTTAAGCATCCGAATCTATTTCTCCAGTTTTGTTCACTTTTATTTCTTTACCTGCGTACACTTCAGTATTGCGTCACTGCAGCTGCCAAGTGTGTCGTTTTTCTGCCTGGAGCGTTTGTTGTGATGGCTGGCTGCGAGTGAGACATTTGTTTCTGTTGTAGCAAGCCTATAGATGCCACTGAGCCTGTTAAAATGCAAAGAGTGTAACTATTTCTATCACTTTGAGGTACGCTCTGGTGTAACAGACAATTCTGCAAAAACAAAAACCGCCGATTTCCGCAGGGCTTTCGTCTTACCTACATGTAAAGCTAGTGCGATGCGCAGCGGTATACACCGAGGGCAGCCTGCTGCCTTGAAGATCTATATGTTGCTCCTTCATTTGCCAAGCTGAGCAGAAAACTTGACTGTCTGATGCCGCTGAGGTAGCAGGTGAACCACAATGAATGATCGGTATAGACTATGTCGGCTCACCTTGACAGCATAATGAAGCGTCTTGATACTCAGGACAAAGAACTTGCTTACCTACGCAAGAGAGTTGAAAGAGTCGAATGAGCCCACAATAAAGATAACCTGAAACAACTGAATGCCGACCTAAACGAATTTGACGTCCGAAGCAGAAAAAGAAATTAGAACTTCATGGTATCCCTTACAACAAGCACGACGACCTGCTGTGTAAGGTTAACGAAGTGGCTAGATTAATTCAAGTACCTGAGATTGGTAACTGTGACATTGAAACATGCCGTAGGCTTCCGACTAAGGGAAGCAGAGTGCCAGGAATCATTGTTCGGTTTGAAAGGCAAAGTCAGAGAGATGAGTGGCTCGGGAAAAAGAAAGCGCTGGAGGAACATCAGAACCATTTGTAGATTTGTGAGAACCTAACCCGCAGAGCCCGATCACTGCTTGAAATTACAAACGAATGGGCATAGAACAACGACTACCAGTTTTCCTGGCAAGACAATGGCAAAATGTTCATCCGAAAACGAGAATGGGACAAAGTGCACGTAATTCTCGAACTGTCAAGGCTTGTCTCGGGTTGATGTATTCGGCGTATAAAATTTGTCAGTGTTTGTTCTGGATCCTTCTACCTACATGTTATCTCGTGAAAGTTGTACCATCTGAGGGAATAAATCATGGTTGCTTCAAGTGCTTTCACATAAATGCACGGTCTCTAAATAACAAAGAGGATGAATTTGAACTGTTCCTACAAAGCTTTGGCTTCTCATTTGACGTCATCATGATATCAGAGTCATGGCTGAATAATCATTGCCTTTCAGCTACCACTATTTTTAACTTTCAACGTAAACCACGTTGTCGGTCGCGGTAGAAGTATATCTATGCTTTTCAATGAAAAAATCAGCTGCAAAGCCTTACCATACCTCTGCTACACGTCTGATGACGTCGAAGTTGTTTCAGTGGTAGCCAACAACAAAGTATTATCAGTGTTTTACAGGTCACATATAGGAAATATCCGTCTATTTCTTGAATTGCTCATGCGTTATCTTTAATTTGTGTCAAAAAGCAACTATGATGCCATTTTGGTGACTTTATTATAGACATGCTGTCCAGCACACAGAATAGCAATAACTTCGATCTGTTGCTGAAATGTTTTGATTTTACCATTCTAACACGACACTCAACGCCGATTACTCCGACATCAGATACATTAATTGATTTGTTTATAACTAATATTGATATTTCAATACCACATAGCGGAGTTATATGCTGCGACTTGAGTCACTACATGGGAATATATCTGTTTTGTAAAGAAGTTGTTCGCAAAGGTAGAAAGTATGATATGTACGTTCAGGCAATTGCACAAACAGCATTGGATAATTTTCGCACAGAGATACCTAATGGAGACTGGAATTGTGTCCTTTCCAAAGCAAACGCAGAAAATGCACACGGACTGTTTCTACACAAATTTTGCTCTATATATAAACGTCACTTTTACTTGCAAAAGAAACTGACTGCCAGGAAAGTGAGGAAGCCGTGGATGTCTTCCGTGCTGCACTGGCACTTAAAAAAAAAAAAGGAGCTTTACCGTTATTTTATTGCCTCTAGGGACATTGACGCTTTAGAGAAGTTCATAAAATACAGAAACAAGCTTAAGAATGATATAAGCAAAGCAAGAGCACAATATTATGAGAAATATTTTGATTTATCTTACGACCGACTTGACAGACTATGGACGAAACTCAGGTCACTTGATGGAGGCGACTCTAGCAAAAAAACCATAGGATCGTGCATAATGGACGTGAGTAGGTGGGCGAGGATTTAGTTAATGAATTTAACAATTTTTTTTTTACTCAAGGTATCTCCCATTGCTGCGACGTAACTAATATTCACATTCATAAATATCCGTCCGCTCTCTTTCTCAAGCCAGATTGCCAAAACGAAGTCATTACAACATTCTCTCTGTCATGGAATAGCACGACGTCCTGTGCCGCTAAGGATCTTATAGATAAAACCAATTAACCATGTCATCGACATTGTTGCCTATCCCCTTGAGCACATATACAGGGTGTGTCAGCTAACTTAAGCCAGATATACAAGATATGCCGATGCAGTCTAAGACGACGCGACCAAATACATGTTGCTCACTTTTGTATGAAGTATGTCACGATATTTCTCGTATTTTTTTCAATTAGATAATTCGTCAATATTAATTAACCAACTTCTGAAGTAACGAAGCTAGGAAAAAAATTTCCATTTAGGAAATTGCAGAGTGGTTTGCAAAACATCCGAATAGGCAGTTTCTGTCTTTCTATCTATTAAGTATTAGTGTTTTTCAGCTTACTGCAGATGCCCGTGAAATACATGCACCCTGTGACATGCCCGCTTGCGCGTCGTGATTGCACTGCTTCCAAGCGTTCAGCGCACAAACCAACATAGTATTCAGCCGGGTGTGCGGTCGCTGCGTCTGCTTATTGCTGTCATGAACCACCGCTAGGGAAGCAGATCGCTGGCGCAAATCGCACAGCCAACGCCTTCGTCATTGCGCTGTCGCCTTTTAAGCGGCAGCACGCCCTGCTAGATGCTATATTCGTTCGTACGCGGGCAGCTTGGCAGTGCTCCAATCACGGCGCGCAAGCGGGTATGTCACGTGGTATTTTTTTACATTTCGCGGGCATCTGCAGTAACCTGAAATACACTAATACTTAATAGATAGAAAGTTAGAAACTGTCTAATCGGACGTTTTGGCAAGCGCTCTACAAGTTTCTGATTGGATTTTTTTGCCTAACTTCATTGCTTTAGAAGTTGGCTAATTAATATTGACGAATTATCTAATTAAGCAAAATACAAAAATAGCGCAACACGCTATATGCAAAAGTGAGCAACATGCATTTCGTCGCGTCGTCCTAGAGTGCATTGGCATATTTTTAAACTCTGGCTAAATTTAGCCGAAACACCCTGTATAACCAACGTATACAAGTTTTCCTTCAGACACGCAGATTATTAAAGTCGCTGTTATCTACAAAAAAGGAAGCAGAAGTGCATTCGGAAATTATAGACCAATTAGCATACTGCCAGTTATTTTTAAACGCACATGAAAAGATACTTATTAAACAAACTGAATTTTTTTAAGCAAATATAGTATTATTACTGACTGCCAGTATGGATTCCGGAGTGGTCGGTCTACAGCGCTCGCACTTCTCAACCAAAAAAGAATGTATCTTGGGAAACTTTGAAAACAAGAACATTGTCTTGGGGATTTTTTTTTTATTTCACAAGGCTTCTGAGAGAATAAATTATGGCCTACTATTTGAAAAACTTGAGTTTTATGGAATAAGAGGTCATGCTTTGCAACTAGTAAAATCACACCTTTCTTTACGAAAACGTTTTGTTTTAACGGATAAATTTAAGTCAACTATGCAAACGGTGAATTGTGGCGTACCACAAGGCAGTATCCTCGGGCTGTTGCTTTTTAATGTCTGTATTAATGATCTGGTCACCATTGATAATAATGCTCGTTTCATAATATATGCGGACGGTCCCAATGTATTCTTGAAGGCGATAGCTTTAATAACTTGTCAGTGCAGGCGAGTATCTTTCTCAAAAAATTGGAAGCATAGTGCCACACAAGTTGGTTGAATATTAATGTTAGCAAATCTAAGGCATTCTGTTTTCTCACAAAAAATTAAAGAAAATTGCAACCTTAGTGTTAACCTATGGTACAAGGGAGACATTATAGAAATTGTACGCTCTCTTAAATCACTGGGAGTGCATTTCTTTCAGAACAAATGTTGTGGGAACGGCAAATAAATCATATCGTCATGAAAGCCTCTCAAGTTATAGGTTTTGTAATACGGCACAGGTATGCCCTGCCGCATAAAGTAATGTTGCTTCTGTATGATTCCATATTCTGCTCTTATCTAAATTACTGTCCTTAGTGTGGGGGATAACCGCCAGTAAAAACTGAAAGCAGATATCAGTCCTACAAAAAGAATTCTTCGTATTGAGTATAATGTACCTTGCAGAAATACAACCAGACAGTTGTTTAACGAACGAAAAATCATAGATTCATTCAATTTATATGCTTACAAGTTAGTGTGTAATTATAGGAAAGATAAAAATAGCCGGAGACTGCGCAGTTCCGGAAGGAATAGAAAATGTCTGCCTACCGGTCACACGGACACTGGCTACTTGGAGCTGCCGGGGAGCATGAATTTATTTGCGCATTATAAACGTTATTTCGTGGCCGCAAAACGTTACCTAGCCCTTTCGGCGCGTATTACATCACTCTGCCAACACTTCTTCACTGAAGATCACTTTTAGCTGAAATTTTAACCTTCCGTTGGACGCCGCCTCACGATTTTCGACCAGCCCCACCAAGCCAAGCGAGGGGAAGAGGCGAGGAGCACGAAGAAGTGAAGGGGGTTTCGGTGGGGTCATGCTAGCGGGGTGAAAGCGGATAACCGGATGAGGAAGGTGGTGCCGGCTTCCTGTTCCCTGTTCGCTTATGTAAAGGTCGGGTAGACCTAGGTTTTTGCCTCTAAATTCGGCACCGTGTCTGTACCACGCTTAAATACGCTAGGAAATTGGTCATTAAAGGCTGATGCTATTATACATGTTTTTGTAACGACAGAGTTGTTCAGAAAAATTTTGCTTACAGGTTCTTTCTTATCTGTAAAGTGCCTCCAAAACTTTTGAGGGTCGCTAGTAATGAAGTTGTGCATTCTGGTGTTAAAAAACTGGTACTTTGATGACAATCTAATCTTTTTACGCAACTCCTCTCGAACAACCTGCAAGTTGTACCTTTTCTGTGAACGAGCACTTGACAAGCACTTAACGCGACGTTTTAGTTGAAGGATTTCACGTGTATTTTGTTTTTATTTCTGGTACGGTTAGTCGGCTTGGTTTCACAAGCGATATTCTACCTGGAATGCCCGACCATAACATGGCACTTTTCACGAGCAACCTCAGATGGCCCGACACGCAAGGGACAAAAACCACGTTTCTTCCCTTTAATCACGCTGACGACACTAGTATTTTAGACCTTCCTGAAATGAACTATGACATGCTATATAACATGGCTGCGGATAGTACTTCGAGTGCTGATGATTTATGGCTGAGATTCAAGTACACGGTTTATGAGTGTATACAACAGTTTATCACTCTTAAACTTAGGAAAGTGAACAGCTCTAACCCTTGGATTAGACGTGAAATCCTTCAACTAAAACGTCGCGTTAAGTGCTTGTCAAGTGCTCGTTCACAGAAAAGGTACAACTTGCAGGTTGTTCGAGAGTTGCGTAAAAAGATTAGATTGTCAAAGTACCAGTTTTTTAACATCAGAATGCACAACTTCATTACTAGCGACCCTCAAAAGTTTTGGAGGCACTTTACAGATAACAAAGAACCTGTAAACAAACTTTTTCTGGACGACTCTGTCGTTACAGAAACATGTATAATAGCCTCAGCCTTTAATGACCAATTTTCTAGCGTATTTATGCGTGGAAGAGACACGGTGCCGAATTTAGAGGCAAAAACCTAGGTCTACCCAACCTTGTCATAAGCGAACAGGGCAATTTGTTTAGAACTTCTTTACCTCGACACAAAGAAGTCGTCCCGGCCGGACGATATTCCAAACTGCTTTCCTTACAAATACGCCAAATGGTGAGCAAAATATTTATTTCTTATCTTTAGCACAAGTCTGCATAAAGGTGAAGTTCCTAAAAATTGGAAGACGGCAAAAGTCATGCCAATCTACAAATCCGGCGATAAGTACTCTGTAGCAAATTATAGGCCCATTTCTCTGTTGTGCACCGCCAGCAAGGTTATCGGAGACTTCAATTTTAAACACGTGAGCTCATTTTTGGAGAGCGCGAACTTTTTCACGAGCAGCCAGCATGGTTTTCGGCATGGCCTATTGATGGTAACGCAACTGATTCATATTACCAGAGTTCTTCGCGGCGCTAGACAAAGGTGAGCAAATAGACGTAATTTCTCTCGATTTCCTGAAAGCGTTCGACCGCGTGTCTCATTTTAGGAACTTAAGAGCCTCTTGCACAATAACCAACTTGTAATGTGGCTTGACTCTTACCTTTCTGACCGCCATCAGCACGTATAAATAGCTAAATCGAAGTCTCATACAGCATCAGTGCTTTTTGGGGTCCCCCAAGGCTCCTTCCTTGGGCCCTTCTTTTTCTTATATATCTCAATGATCTGGCCATCGACTCTCCTATACGCAGCCGTTTATTTTGCAGACGACTGCATTGTCTACCACACCATCGAAACAATCGAGGATCAAGCCGCACTAAACAACTACCTAATGGCTATTACTAACTGGTGCTATGTACGGGAGATGACGTTGAACACCTCAAAATGCGCTCAAATGACAATAACGCGTAGAAAAACCCCGCTTCCCTACGCATACAATGTCAACAATAACCAAATCATCCTTGTTTACCAGGTCAAATAATTGGGTATAATTATTGATTCCACGCTAAGTTGGAACTCCCATATTAAAAACATCGCCTATACAGCATCAAAACGACTGTGGTTGCTCAGGCATCGCTTGAAACACTGTAACAGTAGAACAAAATTAGTTGCATACACGTCCCTCGTACGCCCGTTACATGCGTACGCAGATGTAGTGTGGGATCCATACACCAAAACAAAACCTAACCGCATAGAACGTGTTAAAAGTAAGCGCTTCGCTTTGTTTAGAATGCTTATGGTAGGCAGGTGTCCATATATCTGATCTTTATACGCGGTCCGGACTTTGCACGCTCGAATCACGGCGAAAGTTGCACCGCCGTAAAATGCTATTACACGTCATTAACAGTCACGTAAAACTAGATTTCCTGGCATACATGCTATTTAACACGTCACAACCTACCGGTAAGAAACACAGCAATGCTATTTCAGTACCTCAGTGTAGAACAAATGTGTACAAAGGTTCCTTTTTCCCGAGGACCATTGTTGAATGTAATGGGCTGCCGAATGAGGTGGTGAACCTTTCAACGTCAGAATCTTTTTTAACAACCGTTGTTCCTTTCTTGTGATTGCTGCACGTTCTTTGTTTCTCTTTAGAAAGTGCCCATGTGCTAATAAGCGTTGATTGTTCATTGTATTACTCTTGTTGGTGTTTGCGTATTTCATGGTTCTTTCGTCGTCACAGCACAATGATTTGTACCAGAAATAACTTATATTGCAATGTACCCACTCCTGCCTTGGCGGCCGAAAGGTTGCCGGCAGTATTGAGCAAATAAATAAATAAATAAATAAATAAATAAATAAATAAATAAATAAAGAAGAGGAGAAACAACTCAAATCGTTCGAGAGGAAAACAGCGTAACAGCGGAACCATGCTGTAATGAAGCGCCAGGAGGCAGAAAAAGGCAGTTGAGAAGAAAATACCGCCAATGATACGGACTTCAGGGCGCGTTTTAATGGTACACAGCATCAAGATGCAGACACAGCTCATTCAGGAAACGCTTCGGCGGAGCGGAAGTTGCCGTTCTGTCTCATTGCCCCTAATACGCCGCGGCAGCACTAATGTGCCCCATGGGCATCACTGCTCGCAGCTCAGTGGTTAGTCAAGGGCTGGGGTGCTGTACCGGTGGTGCGGAAGTAATGCTCTTGTCCTCGATGGTACCGGTGTTTTGCGCTGCTTTGTCACGTTTAATGATGTGCAGCTCCAGTAGGGCAAGAAACGAGGCTCGCTGATAGGCCATTGCGGCAGAAACCGCACAACGAGAGTACTCCGCCAACGACACAAACAAGCCTCTCGTGGTGATTTTCGGGAACGCGGCGGGATGACTACGTTGGAATGAAAGTCTTAACGAAACATTCAAGTAAGTGATGATGAAACAACCTTCAAGTAAGTGATGTCGATGTCAAAGAAGGCGCATGAAATTTTTAACTGAGAGAACTGCGTTCCATGCGAGAAAATCGGTCGCAGAGCAGAGTTTCCCGGAGTCGAGAAATCATTGCGATCGGTAGATCGCTAGTGGAGATGATTGCTTCAAAGGAAACATTACATAAAAGTTTACTGAAAGTCGAAATTATTGCAGGAAAATTTCGGTTTCTATTTAAATGCATACACGTGCGTCTACATGCGGGTGCATTTCTTATTAGAGATATTACATGGCTGAGTGTCTACGACATACCGCGGGACTCTTAGAGCATGTACCGATATCACTAGATGAAGAAGTTTTGCCAATTTAAATCATGTAGAGCTTTTTCTTTTCTTCCATTTTTCCCTATAGGAGTTTAGGTAGGGAGGGGGGCAGGTCAGCTCGAACGCAGAACTTGGCATGATTTCTGAATCTCGCTCCTCCTCTGCACGGCTTAAACTACTTTATTAGCGTCCCTGGTACACGATGTCATAAGTCACCAAGAACATGCAACGTGGCATGTTTTGAACTTTTGATAACGCGCTTTCCTCTGTACAGCGCTTTAAATTTATTCACAAATCTCATCCACGGAATTACGCTCGGGGCGGCTTCAATAACTACGTCACGCGTACGTGGTTATTAAATTTGGGCTCCTGTTTCAGAAACAAAAGAGCGTTCGGTGTCGTCAGCAACAGAGTAAGTATGCAGCTCGGTGTATGGTACGGCCATGACGGCTGGTGAAACAGTGAGATGCTCACTTCTTCGTGGCTTATGTACTCCTGCTTGCAGTATGCTCGTAGGTTCCATCAGCGCATGCAGCCCAAGGCAGTTTTGGGCGCTTTGTCAAACAATAACACCGCGAACTTGTTTCGCCTCATTATCCGGATCTTGTTAGGGAGCTCTCTTCGACAGCATTGAGCTGTCAACGCCAGTCGAGCCGTTATTCGGCTCCCTAGCCTTTTGGCGCTTCCTCAGTTTTACGCGACACGTGTGAATCGTTACAAATCGCGCGTTCTTCAGCGTCGCTCATTTTCTGCCCATTTCCCGCTTTTCTCTTTTTGAAGCTGTAGTTTCTTTAGTGTATAGGATAGCCGCAAGGGGTTAGATCTATATAGTCCGAGCCAGTTAGCGTCCCCCCCCCCCAAAAAAAAAAAATTCTAATTAATTTTGACGAGACACCGCTTCGCGTTAACTTACACTAGCTTACAACGTCACGTGCAAGGAAAATGCACGCTGCGCATACTCAAACGAAGCCCACTGGCAGCGGAGTATGAAACAAAAAAAGCACAGCGTAGTATAGTCGCGCGCCCTACATTAAAGCGCTTGATTCACTATCGCCTCGACGACTGGCGGTGAACAAACTTCTCACGGCACATTTTGATGCGTTTCGACTCGCAAGTGTAACGTTCGCGCGGGACATTATAACGTGTTTTCGTTATAAGCTGCCCGAAAGAATCAGAAACTCCAATAATCGCGAACACTTTAAACTTTCTCGCGACCTGGTTACTCAGCCTAGAATTTAGGTGAGTGATGTAGTGGTCTCACAGGGATATATCCACTGCGCCTTTCAACTTCAGAGCGCATGCATTCACTGCGATAGTAAACATCATCGGATCCAACATTGCGGAAACATTCCTGGTTGTAACAGTACATTAAAAAAGTGCTGGATGTTTGATAGTACACGGTTATGTAACCGATGTTACACCTCACATATTCTTTTAACCTTTTCTTTTTTTTTAAATAAGTGTGCCGCTTGTCTACTACTATTTCTTTTTGTGTGTGTCGTTTGCTTTTACCACCCACGTTCAGATTACTATACGAGCTCTGGCCAACCACTGAACACAAGCATCGCCTATGCAGTGTGCATCAGAAAGGGACAAAAAAAAAAACCCCGAGCGATAAGACTCCAAGGCAAACTTGAAACGTGCCGAGGATGTCGGAATGCGCCAGGAAGGAGCGCCAGAGGCTTGGTAATACTACAGGGTCTATTATATCATAGTCTCTGCACTCGCGACTGAACTTAGTAAGTAAAAATATGGCGAGAGCGCCTTCGTCTGCTTTCGCCGCGTCTTCTGGCGTGTTATAAGGATGTGTCAAGTTTCGTATCGTTAAACTTTTCTCTCTCTCTCTCGGAGACTCTCTCTCGGAGACTGTAGGAACTGGCGCAACGAACGCCCGAGATTGCATGCCTCTCCCATTTGCTTGCTGCCAGTGTTCGCCCGTATGGCATTCTCGTCAGCTGCCCCGTCGCCAAATTCGTAGGCCCACCGTTCCTGCGAGAGCCGCGCCGACAGAGGCTGACTGAGTTCGAGATTAATTAAGCACGCTCGCTCTAAACGCGTGTGCGATAGTGAGAATGCCAAAAGAAAAAAAATCGTTCTCTTCTTTTTTTCTGGGTCCCAACAACGTCAGAAACAGCTCTGAATGACTGCCAGTACATTTATTAAATGTCTCAATGCCCGTAGCGTGACCGGGGACAGCGCGTGCGTACGTTTATAATTGAGAAACATGTAGTATGTCCCGTGACAGCCGCCCCTTTCTACTACTGTTTACCGCATAAAACAGCTGTATAGCGGCAACGCTGACTTAAAAGAAAATCGGCCACTTTATGCAACGCATGTATAGACATTTCGCCCACGCGCATTGATCTGAAGCGAACTAAGTGAGGCCTACACTGCCTACACACAAACGGCAGATTTAAATCTGACTCGCGCTATCTACCTATAGCGCATAACGGTAACTACTATGCGGCTGTGTTGCCTGACGCGGTTCTTTTTTAAAATTTATTTATTCTTCGTTGTGTTGCTGCAGTATTTCGGGCGATTTATGGCCGTGTCCGTACAATCGGGGATATCGGCCAAATTTCGGGACTCTACCACACAAATCGGGAGAGCTGAAAGGCATGCATAAGGTTCTTGTAAGATTTCATCGCTGATTATAAAGCGTTCTACATTGCTGAAAACGTGTTGAGAAGAGCCACGTGGCTGATATTCAATGCCGCTAACACCTGGGAATGTTTTACACGAGAAGTATAAGTACAGTTAAACCTCGATATAGCAAAGTCGGTGAAATCAGCAGTTTGCTTCGTTATATCGAAATTTCGTTATATTAAAATTCAACCTCCCATGAAAATAAGTACAGTCGCCGATCGATTTTTCTTCCACGGGAGGAGCCGCAGGATTTTCCTAATTATCGGGCAATCTGAAAAAGAAAATTTGAATGATAAAACAATTCACTGTGATAAATTTAGGAGCCGGCAACGAAGGATACGGTTTCATGCCACGTACGTCGACGATACCTTCACATCGGCAGTACAAATTAGGCGGAGCCAGCCACGCTTTTGCGTGCACTCCGCCCCCGCGGCTGATAGCGTCGCCCGCACAGGGACGACGCTATCAGGAAAAGCGCCGGCAGCGGGGAGAGAATGCTTCGTCTGCCTCTCGTTCCAATGACTCACCGAATCTCGTGATTACGCAACCTCCGATACTAACCCGCGGAAGGCAGTTTACATGGTGCCACAGCGTCTCAGCACGCTCACACTTCGCCCACGCTGCAGATTATCTCTAAAGCAGGGTGCCCGGCTGCGCATGCGCTGAGGCGCCGCTTACAGCCATGCGCAGTCACGGCGGAGGTGCGCGCCGGAAATCAAGACGGGCCCCAACCCACCCCCCACTCCGCCACCTCGCGCGCGCTTGATGCGTTACTGCGAGCTCGCTCCCCTCCCCCTCTTTCCCTTTGCTCGCGCGGGAAGGCGTCATTCGTGAAGCCACTATCTTGTCTCACTCTCGTGCCCTTTCACTCGCAACTAAAGCACACAGTGCGCAGGGCGTGATAGGATCGTATTGCGCGTGGCCTTTTACGGAACATGATGCGGCTCCACTTCGGCGGTCGTTCTTGTCGCGCGGCGCGCGATTTGAGAGGCGCGTTTGCAAACAGCCGCTTGTAATTCAATGATTTGACCGTCTGCGTCCGCGGAAGTTTCCGTTGATTGTCTCGGCATTCCTTTGCAGCAGCAGTGAAATTTCGTTATATTGAAATCGCATACAAACACACTTCGTTACATTAAGGTTCTAAATACATGGTGTTCTACTGACAGGAGGTTATGAAAACTTAATACTTCGTTATATCGAGATTTACCTGTATATGCATGAGCGTTTTTGCATTTCGCCTCTGTCTAAATGGGGACGCAGTAGCCGAAATTTGAGCCCGCGCTCAGCAGCGGAACCTCATAGCCGCTTAGCACGTAAATAATATGGTATGGCGCTAACAGTTATCGCATAAAAACGCTCGTTCTCTAATGTGTAGACTTTTTTTAATGCCAACCAGTGCATTTATCATTTAAAAATATTTTTAAATTGCAGCACACACATACGTACAGGGGCCGACAAAAGTGGTATACTCCACGCAGCGGGAGCCGGAGCAACGGCAAACTGCATCGCAACGCCATCTACAGGCAGCATCTGGGATCGAGACAGCCAATGGGTGCCCTTTATTATCTGCAAGCATGTCGCTTGACTCGTGTGAATGTAGATGGCGTCGCGATGCAGTGTGCCGCTGCTCCGGCTCCCGCTGCGTCGAGTATACCACTTTTGTCGGCGCCTGTACATGGCACAGGCAAAAGTGTGTAAACATTATAGCATATGTAGAGTGGTATGCGTATGAGCTATATAATGCATTTTAACGCCATAGCGTTAAGGGGCCCGTGTCACAAAAAATTCGGCGTCTGCGTCTCGCGTCGGTCGCAGTTTCAGAAAAAGAGATTTTCGAACCGCCCATACCTAGGCCCTCCATGTGGCGCAAGCAAACTACTGAACTAAATGAATTTCTCAAGCTAAAATGCGTAGGAAAATCATAAAGTACGACTTACACACAACCTACAAAAATGATAGCGTCGGATTGTAATTTGACTATACGAGAAAACGTAGTTCTGTTACGCGAGAACTCAAAGAAACCCCTTTTCAAGCCTTTACACAATCAATAGACCGGCCACGGCGTCCACCATTTGCGCGCGCCGGCGCGCGAGTATCTTGGGGACCACGGAGTTGCGCGCCCGGTTCCTTGCAATACCGGCAGATGGCGCTCGCCTCTGCCACATCGCGGGAGCAACACAGAATAGCATAATAGAAAACAGCTTAGAACTGAGTAATACTTGATGGGGGGCTAGTTGGTCCTGTCCCGCCTGTCCCGTCTCGCTTGCTGTGTGTTGTGTTTTTTCGGCGCTATAACCCTCTTCTGGAAGCTTAGAACTGACCAATCTTAACTGGAAAAAGGCGGAAGCAAATGTTCCAAAATGCACGTCCGCGGGGATAGACGAAATTCCAATCAAGTTAATTAATGAACTTGGCCCAAGAAGAAAGGAAACGCTGATAAAAGCATTGGAGGCAGTCATGACAAATAAGCAAATTCCGCACAGCTGGAAACAGAGTAAAATGAATTTGATTTGTAAAGGGAAAGGTGATAAGAAGAACATAAAATCCTTCCGACCAATTACGATAACATCAGTTATATATAGGCTGGCGATGCAGGCGGTGAAATTAAAAATGCAGTCATGGGTAGAAAGTAATAGAATACTCGGAGAACTTCAGAACGGGTTCAGAAGTGGTAGGCGCTTAGATGATAGCCTGTTCGTGCTTACCCAGTGCATAGAAATAGCTAAGGCGGAAAATAGACCTCTGTATTTAGCCTTCCTGGACATAAGTGGTGCATACGACAACGTGAACAGGGAACTCCTGTGGAACATATTAAAAGCTGAAGGTATCGGGCATGAGGTAATTGATTTTCTACAGGAACTATATCGAGAAAATAATGTTGAAATAACATGGGAAGGAATTAAGAGTACGACAACTGTCGAGGTTCACAAAGGATTAAGGCAAGGTTGTCCGCTATCACCGCGGCTGTTCATGCTTTATATGATAAGCATGGAAAGAAGGTTACAACGAAGCAATCTAGGGTATAATCTGTCATACAGATTAGGCGAAAAGGTTGTTGAGCAACGACTACCGGGTTTAATGTATGCGGACGATATTGTACTGTTAGCAGATAACCAGGAAGATTTGCAAACTCTGGTTAATTACTGTGGGGACGAAGGAGACAGTTTAGGTTTCAGTTTTAGTGCAGCTAATTCAGGTGGGATGTTTTTCAACGATACAACTGATCAGGAGCTGACAATACAAGGCCATGAAATACCCCGAGTGGCCGAATACAAATATCTCGTGGTATGGATAAACAAAGGGCAGATGTACACGGAAAAGCACGAACAGTCTCTCATAGCAAAAGGGCGAAGAGATGCCGGGATAATGAAACATAAGGCATTATGGGGGTACAATTGGTATGAGGTACTGAGAGGTATTTGGAAGGGAGTAATGGTGCCGGGGCTTACTTTCGGGAATGCGGTCCCGTGTTTAAGGGCAGAGGTTCAGTCGAGACTAGAAGTAAATCAGAGAGCTGTGGGAAGGTTAGCACTAGGTGCCCACGGGAAAACCACAAACGAAGCAGTACAGGGAGATATGGGCTGGGCATCGTTCGAAGCACGGGAAGCTCAGAGTAAAATCCTATACGAAAAGCGTCTGAGGAAATTGGACGAAAACAGGTGGACAGCTAAGGTGTTTAAATACCTATACAGAAAGAGCGTTGACTCACAATGGCGGAAAAGAACTAGAAAGCTAACCAGTAAGTATGCCAGACACGAGGACGAAGAAAGACAGAGCATTAAACGACAGGTTAAAAACGCGGAAGGTAAAAATTGGATAAATTCAATGGAAAAGAAGCATAGTGTGGAACTTTATCGATACTGGAAACAGCAGATCAGGAAGGAAGCGTTTTATGATAACTCAAGAGGCAGTGCCCTACTCTTTGAAGCTAGACCCGGATGTCTTAGAACGCGGAGCTATAAAAAGAAATTTAACGAAGAAGAAGACACATGTACTGTGCGTGGTAAATATGTAGAAACAATGGAACACCTCATACTAAAATGTGATGGTATCAAGCCCGATGTCGATGAGGCCACAGTCACCCTTCCTGAGGCCCTAGGGTTCAGAGATAATAATAGTCAGGTAAATAAATATGCGGTGGAAATTAGCAAAAGGCGATTGGAGGATTGGTGGCTCAAAAGCAGAGAGGTGACATAAGGTTAAAAGGGTAGGAAGACGTATTTAAAGAAAATCGAGAAATTCAATAAGACACAACACAGATAAAAATAAAAATAAAAGGCAAAATAAAAATCTGAGCATGGTGGCAACTGCCATCGCCCCGTTTCAAAGGGGACATTCCTACCTTCCATCCATCCATCCATGGAGGATCGGTGGAAGAAAAGTAGGGAAACGACAAAAGACGGAGACGTACAAAAGCACAGTTCGCAATAGGGGATCAGAAAATTTAGGCGTGGTACTTCATAGCGTTTTTTTTTTCTTTTTTCATTGTTTAACCTCGGTAGGACATTAGGCAGTACAATAGCAAGAGCTTGGTGGCGAAACCCACCGCCCCGTTCTAAAGGGGACGCTCATAACATCCATCCATCCATCCATACATCGCGGCCCACGCAAGAGGCCGCTTTTCTACCAGAAATCCCACCTTCGTGCATAGCGTTCGCAGCCAGCGTTTCCCGGTAAACATTACGGCTACATACGCTCCAGGTGCCGGGAAGTGTGAGAAGCACTCAGGGATCTTTGAATGCTATCGCGTTCCACTCTTAAAGGCAAAGCTTAAGCGTCCTCTATCTTTTTCTTACCAAGCCCTGACTAGTCGATGCCGATCTTTCTGTGAGCATAGTCGCGTAATTTTCTTTGAGCGAAACACCAGGAACAAACAGTACCAGATGACAAGGTTACTCTTCTTGAGTACAATTGAGAGGCCATGAAATTTTGTACGGTCGTGTAGCAGGGACAGATGCAGTTTAGCAGTGGTAGTGAAGCTGCGGGTACAAAGTGGACAACAAAAAGTCATTACTGGGCGAACTTGCGCCCAAACATGAAAACCCCTCTGCAAGAGCGGTGATAGCACGAACGGCGCAAACCAGATCGAATATCGCGAACAAAAGTAGGCTCCCCGTGTATAGCGAACGTTGGGTAAATAGGCGCGCCAAATATGTGCGTGACTCTTCTAACTAAACCGCCGACTCAATTCTGCTTGAGTCAGCGGTTTGGCTTCACTTGACTTTCACTGTGGATGCACTTTGTTACTACGTTCGTGTTCGCTTAATACTTGTTTCTACAAGAATAAATCAGGCGTACGTTTCGCCTGCGGTGACACTAGGCGACAAAAAAGATGCGCAGTTTGCAGGAATTAAATGGCGCTCACTGTTAGGGCGAAACAAAGCATCGCGCATCTTGTTTCGTCTCTACGCAAGAAATGACGCAATCATCTCTCATCGCACAATAACCATTTCATACCAAAATAGCGTCCTGCACAAGAGCTGAAACCATAAACGCTGATAACGTCAAAAGGGAAAGATAACACTCAATACTTGATAAATGTATGAAAAAGAACTGAACGTGGCAATATTTAACTTTGGACACCAACGTGAACAACGAAATGACGCTGAAAAACAGAAGTAAGGAAGTCAAATTCAATCAAAAATTCAACAAAAGATAAATGTACTGAAGCACACATAGCGACGAAAAAATGTAAACAAGAGGGGATAACACAATGAGTAAATTGACAAGCCGCAAGTGGTGGTGGTGGCAACAACTTTATTTTGTCAACAGAAAGGATTTGGTTGACTTTAATAGGCTTCCAGGGTGCATGAGGTGGCCGTCCGATCAGTTCCTCTAGTGCCAGCTGTTATGGTCGTGAGGCCCTGTCCGTCGGCGACTTCCAAAGCCCAGCTGACGGCCTGCAGTTGAACCGCCGGGCCTGAGCTGGACACCGCATCCTCCCACTCTTGCTCGTTAGAGAGTTGCCATTCTCTTTTCGGTTTTAGATTGTCGCAATCGAATAAAATGTGTTTTAAATCTGCCTTTGTGACCCCGCAGAGCTTACATTCGGGGGTGTAGACTCCTGGGTAGGCCTTAGAGTATATAAAGGGGTTGGGGAAGGTGTTAGTTTGTAGCTTCCGCCAGGCCACATGTTGATGTTTATTAAGGCTTTTGTCCGGCGGCGGGAGCGTCCTTCTGTTGTTTCTGTAATATAATGTTATCTCGTGGTAGGTGGTCAAGGTCTCTCTGGCCGACTCGCCCACGGCCCGGTTGACGAAACCTCGGGCTAGGTTGTGGGCCGACTCGTTCCCAGGAGGCGATGCGTGGGCCGGAACCCATACGATTCTAATGGGTCTGGCGTTGAAATTTTGCGGTTTTAGGATTTCTTTGGCGGGTTTGTGGACCCTCCCTTTTGCAAAGTTCGAACGGCTGTTTTCGAGTCGCTAAAAATCGTGTTGGCTTCAGTGCTTATAATGGCTAGGGCGATGGCCGCTTCCTCCGCCTCGTGTGCCTTTTTGCTCCGCACAGAGGCGGCTGAGATTGGTTTTAGGTCCATGCCCACGACGCCTATCGAAAAGGCATCATGATCACAGAGCTGTGGAACGTCCGTACAGACTGCCTCCTTATGATTTGAATATTGCCTGTGGAGGGCTTTGGCTCTCGTCTTCCTTCTTTCTGCGTGGTGTTCGGTATGCATGTTTTTCGGGATTGGATCTATTCTCAGATACTTGTGTATGTCTTTAGGCATTTGCACGGCGTCCGTCCCTATGCATTCTTGCCTGATATCCAAGGTCCTTAGAATTTGTCTTCCCGTGGGTGTTTTTGTTAGCCTGTCGTGCTGTGCGATTCTGTGCGCCTCGACTAGCTCGGGAAGCGTGTTGTGTATGCCTAACATTAGCAGTCCTTCTGTTGATGTACACTTTGGGAGATAAAGGGCTGCCTTGAATGATTGTCTTATGAAGCATTCAACATTGTTCTTTTCCTCTCCCTGAAGTTTGAGATAGGGAAGAGAATATACTTTACGGCTGAGCACGAAAGCCTGCACTAGCCTCCTCAAATCTGTTTCTTTCATTCCCTGGTGTTTGGTAGCTATTCGTCTTATGAGTTTGTTGATTTGTCCAACGCATGCGACTAGTTTGTTTAGCGTAGTTGTGTTTTTCCCGTTGTTTTGAGTGTGCATTCCCAGGATTCTAAAGGTTTGTACTTCTGGAACTTTTGTACCATCAACCATAACATCCAATTGTACCGAGGGATCGTTTTTCTTAGGTCTGTGTCTGATAACTAGGAGTTCGGATTTTTGTGGCGAGCACGTTAGTCCGACTCGCCTGGCGTATCCGGTCACTATATTCGCTCCCGTCTGTAGCGTGCTCTTGATATCACCTTCGTTTCCCCTGACTGTCCAGGGGGCGATGTCGTCTGCGTAGAGTGCCGAGGATAAGTTTGGTATGGCGGCAAGAAGCTTCGCCATGGGTATGAGGGTTATGTTGAACAGAAAGGGTGACAGCATTAACCCCTGCGGTGTGCCTTTGCTTCCTAATTGTAGTGTATCCGACTTGATGCTTCTGAATGTTATTTGAGCCGTTCTGTCGGATAGAAAAGCCTTGATGTATGAGTATATTCTCTCCCCCACGTTTAAGTCGGAGAGGACATTCATGATGGCATTGTGGGTGACATTATCGAAGGCTTTGGTGAGGTCCAGTGCAATTATTGCTTTAGTGTTGGTGTTATTCGGTGTGTTTATACCTCTTCCGAAAGCCTGAGCATTATATCTTGCGTAGAAAGGTTGGGCCGGAAGCCAATCATCGTGTGCGGAAAGAGATTGTGCTTGTCCATGTGGTCTTGTAATCTAGATAGCGCCACGTGCTCCAATATCTTCCCTAAGCATGATGTTAGGGATACGGGTCTGAGGTTGCTTAGTTCGAGTTTCTTGCCTGGCTTGGGTATGAGAGTTACCTTGGCGTGTTTCCATGTCTCTGGCAGCCACCCATACTTCCAGCACTTGTTAAAGTACTCCGTGATCCCTTGAATAGAGTCCTCGTCTAGATTTCTTAGTATATTGTTCGTCACTCCATCCGCTCCTGGAGCGGAGGATGTTCTAAGTTTCTGCATGGCCGCCTTTACCTCTGCTACCGTTATGTTTTCGTCAAGTTCAGGGTTGGGGTTGCCGCTGTAGTTGGGAAGCGTCAGGTTTTTCGCTGTGCATAGATATCGGTTTTGTAATTCCGTCATCATTTCTACGTCATTAAGTGGACTTGCATGAATTATGCGTGCTACATCCTTCTGGTGAGCGGCTCTGCTGTTTTCTAGGTCTAAAAGATGTCTCAGAAGAAGCCATGTGTCTTTGAGCTCCAATTTTCCGCTCATTTGATCACATGTTTGTCCACATTGTTGTTTTACGAAGCTTTGAGGATGACTTTCGATTTCGCTTTCTAGTTTGGCTATTCTAAGTTTTCTGTTGTGTTTTTGTTTCATACATCTTTTTTGTAAGCTATTATGTGCCTGCCACATGTGTAATAATCTGCTGTCAGCGGCTTTGTTTTCGGCTGCTATCTCTATCGACTTGGTGGTGTGCTCTGCGTCTTTCAAGAGTTTGTGAATCCATTTATTTAGGTTTTCAATCTTCTTGCCATCTGCGTTACCCTGTCTCCTTTCTCTGAATTTATCCCAGTCTACTACTCGTGTCACCCTTCTTCATTCCTTCTTAAGCGTACTGCTCGGTATAGTGGTCTCTATAATGTAATGGTCGCTCCCTAGGTTTTCGTTCGTGTTGTGCCATTGTGCATCTACTATGTTTTGCATAGGGTCAGGTCAGGGCATGTGCTGGCTTGCACACTGTTCCCTATCCTAGTTGGCACCAGCGGATCTGTAAGGAGCGTGTATCCTTCGTCCTCAACATGTTGCCAGAGGCTAGTTTCTTTCTTTAAATTTGTTCTGTAACCCCATGCCATGTGTTGTGCGTTCATATCTCCGACTACTATTAGGGGATTCGTTTTACTGATTTTTCTGGCTTCGTTCATGGCTTTTATTATGGGGGAGGATTCCGCCTTGGGGGTGCTATATATGTTTAGAATGAAGAGCGGGGCCTCGCTTCTTTTTAGCGGTATGACCTCTATCAGGATGCAGTCTGCACCATTCGATTGAATTTCGTGCTCTATTGCCGTTAGATTTCTATGGACCAAGAAGGCCGTGAGTGGTTTTTCTTCCTTGCCGTTTTCATATGTTTTATAATCCCGAACCTTTGCTTTTTCTTGATTTCTTGTAAGGCTATGACATCGGAGATTTTTTCTTTTTCAAGGTTTTGAATGTGGAGCTCTAGGTTCTCCCGCTTTCCGCGGAAGCTCCTACAGTTCCATTGCCATATTCTTATCTCCGTCTGGCCCTTCCCCATGATTAACTTTAGGGAGGGAGATGGATTGCGCTGTGGTGGAGGCCATGGGTCCTGGGGCCGGAAAGAGTTTTCCCATCACCTTGACCAGTTGCTTGTCATGTTTCTGTACTAGTTCGTTTGTAGCCTTTGCTGCGTTTGTAAGGACTCTTACTTGTTCTGCTAAGGTTTTATATTGTTCCCTGGTCTCGTTTCTGATAGCTGTGAAGCGTGCTTCTATGTTTGCTTCAATAATGTTTTGCCTTTCCTCAATTTTATCTAATCTCGTTGCCACTGTTCTTAATAGGCTCATTACTTCCTCGTGATTCCGTTTTTCGTGATTCTCTGAGTCTTCCATCAACCTCTTTTTTGCCGGTGGCCCTCTTGCAGGTGAGGGTGCCCTCGAGGAGGCGTTCGACGGGGGGAGGGATGCCCTCCGTGGTTCCTGTGTTAAGATCGTGGGTTGTTGAGCAATATGTGTTTTACTTTCTTGCTGCTGTTGCGTTATTGCCTTCATTAGTTCCTGAATGATTATTTCCTGTTTTTGTATGATTGATTTAAGTTCCTTAATTTCATTACTCTCGTGGGAGGATTGCGGTGTCCCGCTCACCTGATGTGGTGTGATGTGGTGCTCCTTCCCGCCAGGCGTTCGGTAGCGCGGGGTAGGACTCCGAGCGGTCTCGTTTTCCTCGGTCGTTACCCTGGGCTCGGTTTCTCGATCTGCTTCTGCCTCGCTGTTGCTGCTGCTGTTTCGGGTGCGCAGGTTGCGCTCCCTGTCCTTCCGGTCGCTGAAATTCCACTTGAGGCTTGCCATTTCGTTTCTTGTTTCCCTTGGCGGGCGGTCTCTCATATCTGATCTTGCATTGGTTGGATCACGTGAAATGTTATCCCTTGCACAGGATGCACCTCGGCGTGCACGTGGGCTAGTCTTGGACCGGATGCTCATCGCCGCAGCTGTAGCAGAGATTTCTTCGTTCTTCCGGAGACACGTCCGAGCGATGTCCCGGTCTTCTACAGTTGAAGCATGCTTCCACTTTGGGTCTGAAGAGGTAGCAGTTGTGGATTCCTCCGCCGAATCGAATGGAGTCCGGGACTCTCTTGGTGTTGGCGAAAGTGATGAGCAGGGCTTTTGATGATTTGCCCATCCTTCTTGCGTCCACAATCTCTAGCTGTGAGTTGACTATAACGATGTCGTCCATGATCTCGGCGTGGCTTTGGTCTTCTAGAACGTGATACACAATCCCCTTGATGCTGTTGTCCGGTGCCGCTACGTAGGCACACGTCGAATAGACTTCGTCTAGGATTTTGATATGTTGTACTTCCGCGTATTTCCCTGCGCGTTCCATAGAAGGGGTGCTCACGGTAAAGGAGTTGTTAAAAGGATTGATCCTTACTTGGTCGTGTTGTTTGATTTCCCCAAAGTTCACTCCGATGTCCAGGCACAGGGCGTACAGTAGTGCAGTGGCCGTGTGGTCTCGGAGCCGAAGTCCGCCTCTCGGCCGGTGTACGATCTTGTAGTCGCTCTCTGGCAGACGCGGGAGCGGCTTCTTTTTATATGGGCGGCGTCTTATCGATGGGCTCACCCCATTGGTCTGAATGGCCTTGCCGGTGGCGTTTGTCGGTGTCATAGCTGTATCCAGTTGGACATTGGCGTCCCCATGGGGAGCAGCGATTGAAGCGCGACTATGTTTGGAGGGAACAAACATTGGGAAAGATAAAAGCGTTTTTTGATTCAAGCGAGACACAGTTAGATTCATTCAACGAAAATAAAATTCCTGGTCAACTTTATATATTCCTGAGGAGTTAAGAAAATACAAGTTTATTTAATTTTAATATTATTAACAAAGACATTTCAGCGCCCATGGTTACAGGGGGCGTTGATGCCGCTATCACTCGCAATGCAATGTACCTCTTGAAATGTGCAGAAAGGCGCGCTCGTAAAATTCGCCTGTTGAAATACACGTTGTGCTTTTTTGCTTTTGGAAGTTTGTCTGTATTTGGTGACGCGGGTAGCTTCATCGCGTCTTAACCTGTTCAGTCAAAAGTAGTGAGTTACGACCGTCAGATAATTGTGTAGTTGTTTTCGTGCGACTGCGCTGGCTGCCGGGCTTGGCATCCGACGATAGGATCAGCACTCTACACCTAAAGCTTTCGTCGGCGTCCAAAGAAAGTATGTTCTTTGAAGAGGTGCGATTTCGACAACCGTACGGCTGGCCTTTTCTTGCATCACTTTCCGCGCTGAAAGCTCGAAACGCCCATCAAGGCGAATGGCGGGGCACTTGAATATATAACTCTAAAGGGAGGCCAACAAAAATTTCGTGCCTTCGAAAACAAAATGATGTCACTTCTGTTTTTAACGGATATGGCGTCACATTGTTTTTTCTTCCACCGCAAGTATTCCCTCCACGTGCAGATGGCGCTAAGCCCCATGAACCACCAATGAACCGCCATGTTTTTAACGTATGGGCTCCTATGGAAGCTTCGCTACCAGGTGTATTTACCTTGTACACGGTGAGGGAGAAGGGCAATGACGTCATAACACATGCGTGTGTCGTTTGGGATATCTTCAATAAAGGAAAGGAAACACTTGGCAACAGTCGAGGACTAAGTGGATAAATGTAAATTCAAGCTACGGTACGGCCCGTTTCTGCTATTTCTGCAAAATGAACATCGTACAAATTTTTCGTGCAAAAACATGACGCAGGCCGTGCAGACGCAAAGCCACATTGAAGCACCGCAGCGTCGAGGCGACACTACACAAGCGGCGTCATAGCAAGTCAATACTTGTTTGCGCGATGCTGCATCTTAGTGGCTATGGCGTTGCTCGACATCGCGGGTTCGATCCCGACCGCGGCGGCCGCATTTCGCTCGTGTACTCCCATTTAGGTGCAGGTTACAGAACCCCAGACGGTCAAAATTAATTCCGAGTCCCCACACTACGGTGTGCCTGATAATCCGATTATGGCTTTGGCACGTAAAGTGCCATAATGAAAGTTTAACAGTTCTGTGATGATGCGATGCTCCGTGTGAGGCAATGAGACTGTTAATCTTCCCACAATCTGTACACAATGGCGCACAACAACGCCTCGAGCAAACAAGCCTCCCTGTGTGTTCTGTGTAGCACGTCCACACACACACACACACACACACACACACACACAGACACACACACACACACACACACACACACACACGCACACGCACACGCACACGCACACGCACACACACACACACACACACACACACACACACACACACACACACACACACACACACACACACACAAGGAGAGCATCACCTCACCTATCTCGTATTGCACCAAGCGCTCAGTAACTTCAACATTCGTCCTCAATAACAGCGTAATATCCTGTAATGTTAAGAAACCCTGGGTCAATTCCAAGTTAAAAAGGCTTTCAAACCGAAAAAAAAACTACTGTATCGAATAGCCAATAAAAGTTCACTGGCATCGAAATGGGACGCTTATAAGGAGGCAAACAGTACTTACAGAGAAGCTATTAAACTTGCCAAAAAGACTTTCTAAGTACACACTTTGCCCACAGTCCTTGCGAATGACCCTAAAAAGTTTTGGCGTGTTATTAACTCTTCCAAAGATAATTCAATCACGTTGATTGATTCCAATGGTTCACCGGTACCCGAAGATGTATGTCCCCATATCCTTAACTCTGTGTCCTGTAACAACTTTATCGTATGTAGTAACACTGTGCCTCCAACTCTCGAGTCTTGCAATTACCCACCTATGGACTTTATTATCATTGAACCTCTTGGGGTCGAAAATTTAATTAAAGGTCTCAAGTTGTCATCAAGTCCTGGTGCTGATTTGGTTAACGCGAAATTCCTGAAAAATACTTTTGTTTATTCATCTGTTCTGCTTTCGAAAATTTTTCAGCAATCCTTAGATACCCATCGGCTACCTGCAGATTGGAAGGTTGGGAAGGTGGTCCCACTTCATAAGTCCGGTAACAAACATTCGCCACTCAACTACCACCCCATTTCCCTCACAAGCATTCCTTGCAAGGTTCTTGAACATATTCTGTACTCACATATAGCAAAGCACTTACACAATAATTCATTTTTTACAAAAGTACAACATGGTTTTCGAAAAAACTTATCATGTGAAACCCAACTTCTTTCTTTTACTCACAGCCTTCATCTTATTCTCGACAAAGGTTCTTTCGCAGACTGTGTTTTCTTTGATTTCGCCAAGGCCTTCGACAAAGTGTGTCATAAATTACTTCTATTTAAACT